>NC_136508.1:40374512-40647012 GCF_053919585.1 Euprymna scolopes | reverse complement strand
TTATTTCAATAGCGTGTGTATATATATATATATATGTGTGTGTGTATTTCTGAGTGTCAGACATGTATGCCTGCGTTAGTGCGTGCATATATATGTGTGCCTCACGCCTACGCGCGCATACAGATAAAAACGAGTTTAATCCAATTCTTATAAGATCATATATATATATATATATATATATATATATATATATATATATATATTAGTAATCTCATTCCATCACATATTTTAGCTAGTGTCATAAGCAAAACGAGGCTGAAACTTTATTATAAAATACTTTATTTCTTTTTCTTTTTCTTTTCTTTTTCTTTTTCTTTTCTTTTTCTTTTTCTAGTAGAATAAAGATTTTTACTTTTTCCGTTTTGGATTTATTCTTTTCGGTCTTAAATTCTTTCTTTCACTAGAAACGCGCTTTGCATTATGGGGTGTTTATGCGACGCATAACTGCCTTTACAGCCTGCACGTGGCTACCACCCGCGTCACGTCCGGACCACACAGGGAGGTGCATGCTGGAAAAAGGCCCGGGCAAAGAAGTGTCGCTGTTATCCAACTCGGGATTGCTGTAGATGCCTTCATAATAATAATAATAATAATAATAATAATAATAATAATAATAATAATAATAATAATACAAAAAGATTTTTTTAAAGCGGGGGTGGAAAATGAAGTTGGCCAGAACGGACAAGGCAAACTTGATGGGGCGCAAGATACACAGAACCGCCCAAGATGGATACTAAGCGCTTTTTGATGCCATCATACCAAAAAAAAAAAAAAAAAAAAAAATGACAACTAGCTCTACATCGTTAACCGTGGTCACGGAATGTGTCAATTTATCAACAAGTGCGTCTAGCGATAATGAACCGAGTCAATCCTGTTACGTATTACTTAGCGGTAGTTAAATGTAATTCGCCAAATACGATTAAAAGAAACTAAGCGAGTCTTAATATTAAACGAATCAAGCCATTTCGTACCGCAATTCACAACCAAGTCAAAGACAACTTTTTCATAAGCTGTATAATCAAATTAGTTCGAGGAAGATAGACAAGAAGAAACATTAGAATAAGTGATAGCTGCACTATAATCATAGATATTAATTTTATGAATGATATTCGTTGAAAGTTTATTGATATAAAGAAGTGATACATTGAACATGAGTACATCCGGGTTCCTCCTTACACACGCCATCATCAGGAAATTCTGTTTTTTGTAAACAACTTGTGGTGTTCCCTGGAGTCTGAGTGACAACAAGTCACCCCAGATTCCCAGTACTCTACAACTCTTTCGATAGTATTTGCAAATTAATTTGTGTTATCACAACACCTGCTTACCATTGATTTCTTGTTGGTGGCTACAATTGCTCTTCACTAACAACACTTATCCACAGATTTCCTGTACTCTACACCTCTTTCGATTGCATTTGCAAATCAATCTGCGTTATTGCAACACCCGTTTACCATTTGTTTTTAGTTGGTAGCTATCATTGGTCTTCACTGGTGTTTTGGTGGTAATAAGCCTTTTCAAGGGCCGAGTTTTCTTCACAATATATCAAGTGGAAGTCTGGTTAGTGCCTTATGTCCTCGGTCTTTACATCCTTCTTTACCTGTCTCTCTTATTTGGCGTGGCACCAGTTTATGGTGACCTTAAAAAATGAGGAGGAGGAGGAGGAACGGGCACATATGGGTTCTTCCCTACAAGAATATGATTGGCGTATAAAACCATTAATACCGATTGGAAGAGCAGCTTGGAGAGACGTCGAAACATCATGTTGAGATTATATCAGCTCAAACCACAAACACTTATTCAGTAAGGCGACTTACTAGACTAATAAAGTAGCCAAGTCCACTCAGCTACTTCAAACGAACATTTTTATTTCGCGGGGCATGTCGAGAAGAAACAGTGTGGAACCTAATATAGAACCTTGGTGAACATTAGTATTAATAAGAAAAAGAAGGCGAGGATACAATGCCAAAAGTTTTGCTGCAAACTTCAATCAGAAGAAAAAGGCTTTATAATGCTAAACACCTTAATTACAAAAAGTTATTGAAAACGCTTCAATGCATAAGTGTACATCTTAAGGATATCATTAAATGGTGATAAAAAATGTCTGTTGGAAATTCATGATTGTAAATCTTCTGTGCATTATTTGATTTCTATAGACTACTATTCTCATCTTTTTTTTTTACATGGAGTTCACCACTTATCAAGACCCAAGGGCCACTCGGGGATAAGGGTTATTGTGTGTACAGCAATCAATGGGATAGTGTAGTAATAGTATTGGAGAATTGATAAGGTGTCATTACTTAGGGGGGCGGTTCATCAGGAATTTGTTTGTGTTGGACTTGAAGACATCCAGGTTGAAGTCGGGAGGGAAACAGGCAAGCGAAACAGGCGTGCAATTCTAAGAAAGAAGCTTTGTTAATGGAATCTACGTTTTGATTTAGGCACAGATAAGGAGTGGGGAAAATTATTGACGGTGGTTTCAGCTAGTCGGGTGTTTTTTTGAAAAAGATTGGCGAGGGGGGACCAGAGAATGGAGATCAGACGAGCATTTGCCATGGAAATAACGATAGAACAAAGACAGGCTCGCTACGTCTCTTCTGTGGGAAAGAGGTTGTGGGGAAGAGAAAAGGGCATCCCCCACTAAGCTACGAAGTCTATTTTGTACTCTGTCAAGGCAGGATAGGCTGTTTTTAGCAGCTCCAGCCCAGATGTGGCAGCAGTACTCTATCCTTGGAGTACTTGGATTATTTAATTATTTTACCATCATTTAAGTCGTACTCGAGAATTTTGCATGCTCTCGTTTCGGTAGCAATGACTTGGTAAAAGTCCTAAATAATTCCCAATTGTATTTTTTTAGTATTATTCAATCTCCAGAAGAGTGTAACTTTACAACTGAAGTTTACCAAGTATTTTTCTACTACGCCATGTAATCCAGTTATTTCGGGCGTTTATCTCCTATGTATTTGATTAATACGTATCATTCCAACGTGTTACGTATGATATAATTAAAAATAAAGTACTTATTGTTATCCGTTTAAAAAGTACGCTACTCCTATTTTTCATAATGACCAAACATTTATATATATATACTAGCATTTCAGCCCGGTTTTGCTCGGGACCTATGTACTGTTCATAACTTTATATGCACACATATATATATATATATATATATATATATATATATATATATATATATATATATATATATATATAAATTATTTCTTACTATAATAATTAAACACCTACAAACACTAGTGTTTCATCCTTTCGGGAATCTTCAGTGCAGGGTATCACGATTAACACCAGTCGAGAGATTCGAACTAGGTAACATGAGTCATCTCTGGCTCGATTAGCAAAGATCGTATCCAATCGGTTACCATTAACCGCGAGAAATAACGTTGAATTTAAACATTTTATGTTTAACTGTTCTTACCGTCAGTCACAGTGATCTAATATATATATATATATATATATATATATATATATATATATATATATATATATATATATAAGGGTTCGTTTCTAACATTATCTTAAAAGTCCTGAAAACGTGAGAACAGTTAGCTTTAATTGTGTGTTATGAAGATTATAATATTGGTAATTAAGCTACATAGAATATTCTCCGTTTCATCGTCGTAGGAACTCGTTTAGCTAAAAAGCCGTACAGATATGAAGCATATATATATATATATATATATATATATATATATATATATATATACATATATATATATACATATATACATATATATATATATATATATATATATATATATATATATATATATATATATATATATAAAACACCAATAACAAAATCTAAATTTATAACCGATAAAAATAAACAGTATAATTAATCTAGGGATTATGGCCTAACGGTTAAGGCACCGGACTGCGGTAAACATGGTCTGAGCTTCGATCCCTAGAAACAGTTGTACTACGCTGACGAGAGGTAATGACCTCGAAACACGCGTGTACGTAGATTACTGTTTTAAAAATAATAAATAAATAAAAATGTTATATACGTCCAAACAAATTAAAAAGGGCGATTTCTAAGTAAATAAAAAAAACATTAGCTTCGAGGCGAAGCCAATATTAACCATATGTATCGCTTGAAAAAACAACAATAACAAAATATATATATATATATATATATATATATATATATATATATATATATATAGGGTGTATGATTTAATTGTCGCCCTTGAAAAGATATGATTCCATATCCGTTTGATGAAAACCGGTTTTCTTTTTTTTGTTGTTGTTGCAGACCATCTACCTGTTGGCAAGTTGTGTACAAATCTCAGACTCGAGAGAACACTACAATGTTCAACGAGCGAGATCGGAGATGCGCCGCTATACAACTTATGCACAAGAGGACCATTGCTTACACTCTCACAATTCATTGCTGGATTGCCACGATTAACAGGGGCGTGCCTAGGGTGATGTAAACGAAGTTTCCAGCCAGAGTTATAGTCTTTGCATTTAGAGAGTGCTGGCACAATGGTTCTGGTGTCACAACTTAGATCGGTGGAGAGCATGAGTTGTACGGCGGCGCATCTCCGATCTCGCCCGTTGAACATTGTGTAGCGTAATTGCTATATATTTTTTCGAAACGTACTATATATATATATATATATATATATATATATATATGAAACTCTCTCTATATATATGTGTGTGTGTGTGTGTGTGTGTGTGTGTGTGATGAAACTCTCTCTCTATATATATGTGTGTGTGTGTGTGTGTGTGTGTGTGTGTGTGTGTGTGTGTGTGTGTGTGTGTGTGTGTAATATATATAAGTAAATAGATGTATATACTAATAAGCTGGCTTTGGTTCTCTGGGAGGTCTTGTTTGTGATGTTCTCGACGTATGGCCAAATGGGGGAGGAGAGGTGCAGTAAGAGAACTGTAAAAAGTCGCAGCACTCTTTCTGAAGCCAAGCCTGGCTATCTTTGGGCTTGTGAGCTGGCGCTTAATTATGCTGCCACGCCCAGGATACGTCAGCTGTCATCTAATTCCACCATGGGATCACCACACTCTTCGGCACATCTAGGTACGCTTTGATGCTGATTTTCAAGCCTACTTCGAACACATGAGATGGCATGATATGGCGCTCACTTAAAACCAGACCAAAGATCATAAATATGACCGGAAACTTTGTTTTCATTATCTTAGACATGTCTCTGTTTTTCGTGGAAATTCAACGATATATTTTTAGAGTGCTGGCCATGCTCCTGTTGTCATAACTTGGATCAGTAGGGGGCATGAGTTGTACAACGGCGCATCTCCGATCTCGTTTGTTGAACATTGTGTCACTTTCACTGGGCTAATATTTTTCTCATACAATAAAATGTCCCAACTTAGAAATATATAACCAATGAATTGAATATGCTGATTCCCAAATATATATTAAATACAAAACACGAATTATAATTCATATTAAATGTCGGTGTGGTTCTATACACAAGTACGCATCAAGAACACCTCTACTAAAGCCAGATAGGCACACCAAAGACTAACGTGTAAATTTTGATGTTTTTGGGGAAAAAAAAATTACGTTAAAAGCAATTTTCACTAACAAATATATATTTAAAATTAAATATTTTAATTGGTATTGAATTTTTTTATTTTAAACTTTTTTGTGTAAAAATATTTTTTTTTATTGTAAAATTGTATTCTAATTTCTTTGTTTAAACTTGACATTTCCGAACTTATTAAATTTAAGTAATTCAAATCTTTCGAAAATTTATTATTTTTTAGAATTATTCTTATTTGCAATTCAGATGATTATAACATATACGAGGGGCGTGCAATAAGTAATGCCCCTGACCCACTTCCAGTTGTCTGATCTAGCTGAAATTTTGCATGTGCAATGATATATATTTCTACGGGTTATGTTGCAAATTACAGCTTGAACTAATTGTGGTTTCGGTTTTACAGGTGTTTGAACTGAGTCAATTGTGAAATGGAGCCTGTTGAATGTCGAGCAGTGATCCGGTTTTTGTATTTGAAAGGACGCACACCATAGGAGACTTTTGATGAAATGAAAGAAATGGTGATAATGTCCCATTAAATGTCCCTGTAAAACGCTGGCATCGTGAATTCAAACATGGCCGGAAGTCTGTGGAAACAACTCCCAGACCTGGTCGCCCTCCTTCTGCCATTGATGAGGCATCTGTCCGTCAAGTTGAGGCTGCCATTTTGGAAGATCGGCGCATTACTATTCGCCAAATAGCTCAAGATGTAAAGATTAGTACAGGATCTGTGGAAACTATCATTCATGACCATTTGCATATGCATAAGGTGTCTGCCAGATAGATTACCAGGTTGATCACACCATTCCAGAAGCGAGAACGCGCCGAGTGCTCGAGGATGAATTTGGAGATGTGCCAAGAAAATGAGTTAAAGTTTTTCAAAAGACTGATTACACAGGATGAAACCTGGGTCCATCACTATGATCCAGAAACCAAAGCCCAGTCAATGCAGTGGAAGCATTTGGACTCACCACCTCCAAAGAAGGCAAGGGTGCAGCCCTCCGCTGGCAAGGTCATGCTCACAGTTTTCTGGGACCATGACGGAGTAGTGATGACAGATTTCCTGGCAAAGGGTACCACAGTTACAGGAGCCTATTATGCTTCACTTTTGAGGAAATTAAGGGAAGCTATCAAAATCAAGAGGCGGGGCTAGATCAGCAAAGGTACCCTCCTTTCCGGTCCACAACTCGTAGGTCGCCAGATCAGAAGCACGGGCGTGTGGTTATGAAATCCTTCCCCATCCTCCCTACTCTCCTGACCTTGCACCCTTTGACTTTCACCTCTTCCCAGCTATGAAGTTGTTTTTGACATGATTAAAATCCGAAAACTGGAAGAGAAGCTGCAAATACCTTTTTTTTTTTTTCATTACGCCATTTTGAATTCGGATTTTACCAACGTATGTTATTGTTGATACATTTTGCGACTTTATTTCCCGTGTTCTGTTTTCCTTGTAAACCTTTAGGCAGGATTATAACAAATACATAATGTGAAGATTTTTTTTTTAAATAAACATATTTTTTTACATAGGCATAACCACTTATCAAGGCCCAGCGCCACTCGAGGATAAGTGTTAAGCGTGTACAGTAGTCAATTGGACAATATAGTAATCGTTAGTAATGAAAATTCGGTAAATTTGTTAGCTTAAGTGGAACGACTCATCAAGAACTTGTATACGTTGGACTTGAAGACAACCATATTGTAATCAGCTGGAAAGCAGGAAAACGGAAGACAATTCCACAGGCGTGCAGTTCTAAGAAAGAAGCTTTGTCCATGGAATCCACGTTTAGGTTTAGGCACAGATAAAGCGTGAGGGAAATTAGTGATAGTGTTTTTGCTAGACGGGTGTTTCTTGTGAATGTTTGGCGAGGAGGGGGACCATAGATTGGAGCTTAGTCGAGCAATTGCCATGAAAATAACGATAAAGCAGAGGAAACTCGCAACATCTCTTCTATGAGAAAGAGGTTGCAGGGAAGAGAAAAGGACATCCCCTACGAGGCTACGAAGTCTATCTTGAACTCTATCAAGGCAGGATAGGTCCTTTCTAGCAGCTCCTGCCCAGATGTGACAACAGTACTCCATACTCCAAAACGAGTCAACTTTCAAATAATATTTTTCCTCTAAATTTTAACTTTTTTCACGAATAAATGCACGATTCCTATACAGAAGTAGCGTTTTCTACTTTTGAATAGTGACTTTTCAACAAGTTCCCAGATTGTTAAACGCCGATGAGGAAATCGGATTGAAGATGCTATTTTCACATCCGCGTTTCATTTGGCTCTTAAACCAACTATTTAGCTGTGACGCAGCGACATAAATGAATATGCATAAGCTTACAAACAGAGACGTTTTCTTTACATGCACAAGGTGCATTCAATAAGTTGGCGGACTTTTTTGTATGGCAGTTTTACTGATAGTCCGCACATGAAACGTTAGTTCCCATCAAACGAATCTTTTTCGCCTTTGTTGTACTGTTACAACAAATTCTGGAAGTTGCCAAGTCCTCTCATGTGTCCCTCGTCACAGCTCACTTTTATCTCGTCAATTGCCTCATAACGACAGGCTCTAAGATTTTCTTTCAGTTTAGGGATTAACCAAAAGTCATAGGGGGGGGGCAAGGCATGGACTATAGAGAGGTGAGAAACTGTCTTAATACCAATCTTAGTCAAATAGTCTGTGAGCTTTTCTGAGTACCCTTTCGCATTTTCACATCTACGGTAATAATTTTGTGTACAGTTCCCACACTGACATCAAACCGTGCGTTTATTGTCTCTATAGACACACGACTGTCCTTATCAATGAATTTCTTTATTTAGCCAAGCAACCCTCGTTTTCTGACTACCTTACTCCTCCTACACCTCTCATAACCCCTCACAAACTGCCAGCCTTCTTTGAATCTCTTATGTCACTTAAAAATTGATGCTCAATTGAAGAAAGATGGTCCAAAAGCAGTCTGAAGCATTTCATACGTTGTTGTGGGATTTTTCCAAGTTTAAAACAGAGTTTTATTGCATATCGTTCTTCTAAAGTGTCCTCGTGTACAGATTGCATTTTTGAAATTCATCAGCTGTGACAATCAAGCCTTAGTAGGGTGTATTCCAATTCCTACTATAGCTGTTCATTTGGACCTGAAATCGCAAACACTGGTCAGTCATCTCATAAGATGTATTGTAATAACTTACAAACTTTCCAAGAGTCTACAACAATTTTAAATGCATATTCGTATGTTAATTTTTATTTTAAATTATTACTAGTATATTTTAGGCTTCCTCTTGAAAATAGTACAAAAATTATGATGGTAGTATTAACGTGTAATATCATGTGGTGCGCTTTGGTGGTACCTAAAAAACGATCTACCCTAAGTGATAAATTAAAGAGTTAAAATCGAAATTTCGCAGATGTTTCTCGAAATTTAGCGAGAACATTTTGAGATCCGAATAGACGCACCTGCAGACTGTTAGAAATTAAATCGATGGAAACGCTGTAAAGATTGCAATCGAGGTATCTAGAATATTCCAGGTGATACTGCTGTTGCCAAGTTACCTGCGTTACCTACGAATGAACTAATCTATACACAATAAATACCAGAAAGCAGAGCCTTAATTTGAGAGTCGATATCCGGTGGACCAACATCGGCTAGCCAAACAACTCACACTTTTATATATTATTGTTAATACATTTTGCTACTTTATTCCCGTGTTCATTTTTCCTTGTAACCCTTTAGACATGATTATAACAAATACATGATGCAAAGATGTTGTGAATATGGATTATCTCCTCTTTGATAATCCAAGCTATAAAAGTCCGCTTATCAAGTAGACGAGTAGCAAGATTCTTAATTGAATAAAAGATCACCAGACAGAATCTCTTGTCCTGTTTTAATTACAATTTATTCAATTAAGAATGGAACAATTTATGCTACCAGAGCGATTTACCACAGATCCAGAAATAGATTCAGCCGATAAGTGCTGGAGACATTGGCAGGAGACATTTACAAATTTCATCGATGATTCTACATCCAGAAAACCGGGACGTCTGATAAAATAAGCGTGCGCTCCTAGCCAACTACATGTCTCACACACTCAACGAAATTATCTCGGATTGCGTTACCTACGAGGAAGCAATCGACGTATTGAACACTATATACATAAAGCCCCAAATGAGATCTTTTCTAGACACCTAGTTGCGACTCGCCGACAAGAATCAGGCGAAACATTGGACCATTTGCTTAAGAGCCTTCGGACACTGGGCAAAGATTGCAACTTCTGCCCAATGACGGCATTAGAAGCCTAAGAGCAACACATTTTGAACGCCTTCATTAACGGCTTACGTAATACTCAGGTAAGACAACGTCTTCTTGAAAATAAGACCTTTACTCTTACAGCACGAACAAGCCTACACCTTCGAATGTGCTCTACGGCAGGCTAGTTCTTATTTACAGCCAGACGCCGTGGGCGCCGCGCTAAGCCCACTTGTTCCTACTGCCTCCCTCATGACGATAGTCCTATGAAGCTTGAAGAACAATCGGCCACTGCCGCTTAAAGGGGCACCTGGTATTTTTGCAGTTTATCCAAACACCTACGAGTTTCATACCCTGCCTGTCATACCTTGTCATAAATGTAAAAAAAACTTGGTCATTTCTCAAAGTTATGCAAGTCTTCTAAAACTTTATACAAAGTCACTCGTCAAAATACATCTGCAACTTCATCCGCCTCCGCTGAGTGCATTTCAAAAACTATTTTGAAAGTGAAAATTAACGGGAGATCTACGAATGCTTTGCTCGATACTAGGAGCTCAGAAAATTTTATCAAAGAAAGCTTAGTAAAAACCAACAAATTGTATTTTGTCCCCTTCCCGCAATAAGGTAACAATGGCAAACGCGTCATTGTCTGCACAAGTGGTTATTTGGTGGACTTACTATTTGATGACGTCTCCTATAAAACCACTAAATTATCCGTAATGAAATGCCTTTGTTGCGAAAAAATACTGGAACACGATATTTTACACCATTACTCAAAGATTAAAATTCCATTTGGCAGTTCAATGCCTGTATTGAAAATTTGTTGATTGGCGATAGCAAAAACCCAGTACCCTTCATTTTTCGAAAATCTAACTGAAAACTGCAAACCCATAGCAGTAAGAAGCAGACGTTTTTCTTATAATAAGAAAAAAAATTAATTGACTCTGAGATTAAAAAAAAAAAAGTCTACTCGAGAAGTGTATAATTGAGCCTAGCTAATCACCCTGGACGGCTCAGGTAGTTATAATCACTTCTGAAAACCATAAAAAGAAAATGGTTGTAGATTACTCCCAAACCATAAATAGATCTTTTGGACGCCTTCCTACTACCCATGATAGACGTAATGATAGGCGAAATAGCCAAATATCATATGTTTAGCACTCTGGACTTGAAAAGCGCGTAGCAGCAGATCGCCATTAGACCTAGTAACAAGCTATACACATCTTTCGAGGTAAACGGTCGACTATATCAAACTCGCAGGCATCCTTTTAGCGTTACGAATTGGGTAGCCAGCTTCCAAAGGATAGTCGCCCAAATCATAACGGATGAGAAACTGGAGGGCAAATTTTCGTTAAATGACGTCATCGTATATGGCCATAAAATTACTATGTTTCTGAGACGACATGCCTGTTACACTAAGAACGATCCCTTGGTGGACGAGGTAGAGCTCATAGAGGCGAACTACCAGTAGGCTCTAGTACGACATGCAGATGGTAGAGAGAACACTGACACTGAAGCCCCTCCGGAAGATCAAGACACTGAAATTGCTTCTGACACGTCGTCTCATGACACTGTTCGGTTGGGGATCCGTCAGACACTCTGGATGGATCAACATCAGGATCCCTGATAGCTGAAGATGACAGATTTAGCACCTAAAAAAAAAAAACAAAAAAAAACTGTTCATCCAGAGACTGACTCTGACGCAGAACGGCCTGCTCCTCTAAGAAGAAATCATTTCGGAGCGAAGTATCTTAGAGCTAACAGACAGGCTCGCACTGAAAAGCCTGCCTGTATGAGTACTCCGACTCTGATTCATGGACTACCGAGGCGGCCACTGCGAGCTCCTAGGTAGCCTGGACATTTAAGGGAGTTTCCTTCATTTTCAGTGAGAAATTTAGTTGGGGAGAATGTTGTAAATATGGATTATCTCCTTCTTGCTAATCCAAGCTATAAAACCTGTATATTTCCGCTTGTCAAGTAGACAAGTAGTAATATTCTTAATCGAATAAAAGATTACTAGAGGGAATCTCTCCTCCTGTTTTCATTTTCTTTAAATTTTTGGAATTAAAATATTTGTTCAAGGAGTCAACTTTCAAATATTTTTCTTCTTAATTTTAACTTTGTTCACGAAGTAAATGCCCAATTTCTATACAGAACGTTTCTGAATTTTTTTGAATTTTTTAGATGAGGATTGGTTATCTATATAATTATAAAACTCAAATGACCTTGTAACGAGTGATGTACCCACTTTCCGGTTTACGACAACCGGTTGCGCATGCGCGCATAAACATTAACCCATAACAACGTAAACAAATAAACACAAATCGCTTCTTTTGCAGATTTTACCTGCGCACTAAAATATTAACGTTATTATTTCGAAATTATTATTCAACATGGGAAGAGTGGGGGTGTTTTGCAACTATTCTTTATTACAACTATACTGTCGCTATTTTCTTACAACTAAACAACTTAAACCCGTTGACAACCATAAAAAGTAAGTAAAGCCAAGACTATTACTACTAATAATAATAATAATCTCTATCCGTCCCTTTTCCTTCCTTCCTTCTTTTTTATTTTTTGTTTACATTTCTAGATACAAAATAGTTGTGTGAGAACGGTGAATTTGTTGACACATTTACTAATCTGTTTCAATATTAGTTTTATTTTATTTCATTTATTTAGGTTTTATTTTATTTATTTATTTTATTTATTTTTTTTTTTTTTTTGCTTCAGGTTTTATTAATTATTTTCTTTTAATATTTTAAGTTTCTATAACTTGGTTGAAGGATCCCAATGTTTTTCATTCTTATATTTCTCATCGGTAGGTTCATGTGCGTTTTTGCTGCTAAATGACTTCGTTTGCGTTCGATTCGTAGGAAAATCATGTTTAATTTTCGATTTTTGAGCGATTATTCGGGAAATTAGGTAACTTTACACGAATAGGGAGATTTTTTTTCATGCTTGAGTGATTCGTCCGTGATTTTCATTTTAATATTCTTTCATAGAAATGTTTCTGTTATGTAAAAAAAACAAACCTATTTTCTTTACATCACAAGTGTCACACTCATACATGAATTCTATAGCTAATATAACATACTGACTCAACGGGTCACGGTTAGTCTAGTTTGTATTATTATTCATCGCACTACTGTTCTCATCTTGAGTGTGATTTTCACATCGTTTAGGTCGATATAACCTCCGACCTTGTTCAGGTGTATTTTGTCGAACTCGGGAATGTTTCTGTCGAATTTGGGAATTTGGACGGAATTTTGAGCGGTACCATTTATTTACTTCACGGGCGTAGAGTGCTCTTGTTCCGTCGGCCATGACTGGATAACGGTACTAAGTAATTCGCAAATGTATGTTTCGATCGGCCACATTGAGGATTGAACCTTCAACCTTCAGGAGAATATCACTTTTACAATTGATTTTTCCAAGTACTCTAACCACTGCGCCACGGGTCCTATACAGAAGTACCGTTTTCTACTTTTGAACAGTGAGTTTTCAGCAAGGTACCGGATTGTGAAACACAGATGAGGAAATCAGGTTGAAGATGCTATTTCCACATCTGCGTTTCATTCGGCTCTTAAACCAACTATTTAGCTGTGATGCCGCGACACAAATAAATATACATAAACATGCAGAGAGGTTTGCTTTACATATAAATGTATCTATGCAGTTTGCATCTTCGAAGGATGTTAACAAGTCTCAAATAACAAGAATTCGGTTAATAGATGTCATCATAACCGAAAATACCGCTCGGTGGCGCTTTTTTTTCTGCTTTTATGTTTACGTCGTTGCATTGTTTTCATTTTTTGCGGCACTTGTTTATGTGGAGGTTGGTTTTGCTTTAACGCAGCGATTGCATTTATCTAAAAGTACACTGTTTAAATATAAACCGACATAACCTGGATTAAAAGATTAAACCCATGTCAACCCAACCATAACACTACATCAGTTTATTTTTATTTGTACTCACTAGGAGTTCTCACACAAATTACTCCCTGACAACAATCGTGTGTCTGTCTGTGTACATTTCCCTACGCAATAACTCTGTCAATTTTCAGTCTACAGACTCGAAATTTGATACACAGGGTATTGAGATTTGGAAAAATCTTTGTAATCAATTTTCGGTCAGAAATTTGGCTGTTAAGGGGTCAAAGTTCAATGATTTGGCTTTTGAAAACTCTATCAAACTCCTCCGCCAATTTTGGGTCTGAATACTTGAAATTTTACATATAGGTTCCTTGGACATGGATCTAACTTTATAACTTGATTTGAGCCCAAAACAATAAATGTTAAGGGGTCATAATAGGGGTCAGAGTTTAAAAAGTTTGACCTCTCAGGTCTCACCAGATTTCCAGTACTGAATAATGCCGAAAGATTTGTTGGTCGACGATTATTATGATTAATATTTGTAAAAAGTATAATGTCAGAAAGAAGGATGATTGGGAGGCCATCAGAGATGCTCCATGGGGAAATATCTTTTTTCTCCTTTCGAAATAGTGCGCAAATGAGACCAGTGAATGGCTCAAAGCGGAAATTGAAGCACATGTTCCCACACCTAAGTTCTGTAGCAAATTCCACTGTCCCAACGATTTACTTCTACTTACGAAGCTGCCATTGCTCAAATGTATACCGCAGATTTATCCGACAAAAATCCAGTACAAATGGACAAAAGTCTATAGAAGCTAGAAGTAATTGTAAAACGGAAATAGCCACAGCCAAGAGAGAATATAACGCAATCTCTGAACTATATAAAATATAGCAGGGGAAGATAGAGCAGTAGCCCTAGATATATCTAAGGCCATTGACAGGGTATGGCATGGTTGTCTTCTCACCAAAATAAGATCCTATGGTATTACAGGACGAATACTTAACATAATTAAATCTCTTTTAAGTAAGAGAAGAATCCAATTTGTCCGCGATGCTCGTACGTCAAAACAATATGATATAAATTCGAGTGTACCGCAGGGGTCGATCCTTGAACTTTTATTTTCTTGATATTTATAAATGACCTCTCTGATAAAATTGTCTCTGCGATGAGTATATTTGCTGACGACACCACGCTCTATAACAGACACGATGGGAAAATGAATCAACATGTATTCAAGGCAATGGCAGAAACCTTAAATGAAGACCTTCGGTCTGTGGCGGAATGAGAACAAAAATCGTTGGTCATATTCAATGCTGCTAAGACTAAACTTCTTTCCTTTAATAATTACAAAAAACCTTCTCAACCACTAATAGCCATGACTAATGATACATTACCTGAAAGTAGCTCGTTCAAACTCCTCAGCTTAATGTTCACGAGGGAACGAGTTGCAAAGGCCGTTGCAAAGAAGATGGGCTCTCTCTACCGTGCTAGAAAGCTACTTACGCCTGAAAGTATCCTGTACCTATACAAGGCCACCATTTGCCTATGTATGGAATATTGTTGCCAGATTTGGGCTGCTGTATCTGCTACTAGTCGCTCCTTCTAAGACAGACCTCATCATTCTGCTTGTTTTACAAGTACTTTAATGGTAGATGCTCAGACGAACTACAGACCCTTGTACCATCTCGACGTAAATAACCCCGACAACCCCGGTAAGCAGCAATATCCCACCCCTACACAGCAGAAATCCCTAGATGTAAGAAAGCAGTCTACTCTGATAGTTTCTTCCCTTAAGACTGCTAGACTTTGGAATTCCCTTCCAGGTTCCTGCTTCCCCGACTGTACTGACATGCAAAAGTTCAAGTGTAATGCAAACAGACATCTTGCTGCTCAACTCCCTTCATAGTACCCTTGCAAATTATGCTCCTACATTAAATGACACTGTGCCTTGTTTCGGGTGAAAATGTAATAAAAAATAAACACGTTGCTAATACTGATAAGACAGACGACCGTTTTGAGTTGACCCATTATCTAAAATATTTCATTACATCGTCCACTAATTTTCCCCCTACATACACTGTTGCTATAGATTGTACTCCATATATTCCCTTTTCCTCGCCACTCTACGTCTCATTTGTTTATTTCTCTTGCAAACTAATATTACGTTGACAAGAATGTTCTTGCGGCTTTTAACTTATCAGATGAACATGTCTTGGACCAAACAAAAATCTATTTCTCGAAATAAGCACCATAAGAATCAACATACTTTTGCCAGCGCAAAACTAGCGTATTTATGCCAGTAATGTAAAAAAAAAAATCTTGCGTTCTGGTGGCGATGAAGCTTGAAAAAGTTGTTGGTAGGTGAGAGGTCTGGAAAGTATGGCGGATGAGGCGAGCATTATCGTGGAGGAGAATTTGGCCTTCTCCTTTGACTAATGCTGGATGTTGTTGTCGAAGTTTCTCATGCATTTCATCTATTTATTGACAGTACTTCTCAGTCGTAATAGTTTCGCCTGCATTCAAAAAGCTGTAATGAATGAGACGCGTGGCAGACCACCAAACAGCCAGCATGACCATTTGGTGGAACTCTGGCTTCGGAAAGTGTTGTGGGCTTCGTCGGCGTCCAACTATTGATTTGAGCGTCGGTGGCTGTTGTAAAGAACCCACTTTGAATCGCAAGTCACAACCCACCCGGAAACCGGTTCATCTTGTTGCGTAAAGGAAGGGAAGATGACACTTCATAAAGGCATTTCTTTTGATTGTCCTATTTACAATGCCTCCCCACGGGACAGAGTTAGACACCAAGGTCGTTTCTTTAACATGGAGAAAAGGAACAAAAATAAAAAATTGTCTCATTCGTGAAGGATTTCGCCTCCACTGACAGAGAACAAGAAATTGAAGTGCAGCATCTGAAGAACAGATACTACACTTTGACCTTGTCCCGAAGGCCAAAATTTCTTTTGATTGTCGTTCGATTCGTGAGGCATCAATTTATCAAGTTTCTTTTTTTTGGCTGTCCAGTCTCTCTGTGGTTGGAAATCATCCTTTATGTTACGTCTACTTCCGAAGCAAGTTTTCGAACAGTTGTGCGTAGATTTACTTCAATTAAAGCTCTCAACTAATCGTTGTCAGCATCCGATGGCTAACCACTACGCTCATCATCTTCAAGACTTTCGTCGCCGCCACATACATTTCTTAAACCACCATTGTGTTGTGCGTTCAGTAGTGTTTCCTGGGTCAAATGCTTCGTTTATATTGCGAGCTGTTTCAGCAGCTTTTTGGCCTAGCTTGAATTGAAATAAAAAGAAATGTGTGAATCTGCTTTTTTCCATCTTGTATTCAACGTTCTGAAAAGAAGACATAATTGTTTACAAACGATTGTAATTTAAACGATTAGATCGAGAGAAAAATGCTCTTTAAAATGATATATAAAGTAAAGGTAGTATAACGATAACTTATTTGTAAATACATCATTTGAAATCAGAATTTAAAAATCCGCAAGAAATTTCTCGTCAATTGAATACATAGTGAAGTTTTGAAATGAATTTGTGATAACGTACAATTTTCTTACTTTAAATGACTAGGTTTGTAATAACGTAATTTTGTCTAGTTTCTTATAATCGATAATGCGAGGTGACAGTGATATTGTGGTTAACGACACGGACTGACGATCTAGGTGTCCCATGCTCGATTCCAGTTCGTTCCGATAAAATCACTTTCAGTTAAAATGTTGGCAATTTCAGGTGGTCCTTCTTGTAAGTACTCGATCTCTTTCAAGAAAGATTTCTGACTAGAAAAATATGGGAGAAACCAATGCCAACAATCGAATCTTCAAATTCACAGGAGGATGATAGCGTATAATTAACTGGATTTGTAATAAAGTACATTTCTTTTCAAATTTTTGCAAGATTTAATATTTGATTTGATAGATATATTATACAAATGAAATTTCTTAGATTTGTAATAGAGGAACATTTTAATCGGATAACAGTGTAGCGCAGTCCCTCGTTTTTTAATGGCGGCCATTTAGGTGCAACTTATTACATTCATGTATAGGTGTTATATTTTAGGTTTTCAAAGATTCCTATTGGTTGAAAATTCTTTGATTTTACACTTTAATATTAAAAACATGCTAGCTTTAGTGAGTGATGAGGAAAGCGAATTCCAATGAAACAGAGAAGGGAAAGAGTGTGAGTAATTATAGTCATTTGGTTTTCAGCGTTCGTCAGAATCACTCCATGATTAAGTCGCCATAATGTCCTGACAATATATTACCTAACCTTAATCCTAATCCTAACCCGCTTTGGCAATATTTTAATTTCTAGGGTCTCATCAATGTTAGTTTGTCACTATACGATAATCTGGAATTGTAAGTTATCACAAATCTCGTCTAAGAATAAGGGGAGAATTAACACGAAGCTCGTGTTACAACTGCGCAACGGGTTAACTCGTTTGTTTCGACTCTTAGTCGACCGGCAACAAAAGAAAAACAATTTTAATAACGGTGGCGTCTTCCTTTTTTCTTTTCTTTTTTTTTCCCCCTTTTTTTCCCCCCTTTATTTTTCCCCCTGTTTTTGTTTGCGGTCTGTTTTCTTTTTCGCGGTTTTCTTTGATAATTCGCAAGAAATTCAATTATTGACGAAGGAAATGAAAATTTCATTCAGCCGACAAACGGTTTCGCGCTCGAAGAACACATTTCGGTTATGTTATTTTTTCTCGAATTTCACAGATTGAATTATATGGCCAATTTGAGCACGACGACCCCGCTGTCATTATTCATCTCCATAAGCACACAGAGATTAGGATGTACTGCTGACTATTTCAATATAGATTTAATGAATGGAAACAGTGCTACTTCTACACTATTGGGACGAAATTTTGTAGTCGATAAATAGAGCTTTCAGATAAATAAACAATCGTTTCTACTGATTTGTTTTTGTTGTTTCTAATAAATTACAATGCTAACTTCCAAATTATGCAGTCGAAATTACCTGAATATTACCGAATTATTAAAAAAAAACTTTAATTCTGTTAGCATGTGAAGAATTGCAGCCATTTTGTTTAAATCGAAACGGAAAATTACCTCCCTTTGATCTCTACCGTGTCTCATGATCGTTTTCATCAAATTCTATCTTTATTTTCTTTAATTAATAATTTTCTACCTGATCGATCTTAGTAATTTTTTTATATAATCATCTTAAAATAAAAGGAATACGTAGAGATCGTTGTTTTCATGTGAAATATTGCGATTTCCGAAAATTCGTAGTTTATAGTGTAGAAGCGTCGAGACCGCTTTTTACGGGTGCAAATGTAATGTGATTAGAGTCCACGCGGATTTTAAACCGTGACATGAAAAGAAAAGCAGACAATTTATTAATTAATCGTAATATATTGTACAGCTTACATTTGATGATATGAATGAGTTGCAGTTGTCATAAAACATAATATATCATAAATTGAAGACTAGTAGGGAGACCCAACGTTGCCCGGTATTGAATGATGATGAACGATTGTTTCACACTCCCATATTTTCATTGTCATCGAAATCAGTGAACTCGCCCAGTTTTCAATCAAAACGATTGATCGCCTGATCTAGTTGAGGACTTATCGCGGTGCACCGGGAGGAAACTTCATATGCTTCCCGCAGTGATTTAGTCCGCAATACGTCGCAGTCTGTATTGCACTTGAGAGAACTTACTATTGATTTTATGAAATTATTTATATATATATATATATATATATATATATATATATATATATATATATATATATATATATACATATATATATATATATAATAGCTCGAATTAAAGTTTAAAATGCAAAAGTCAAGTATCATGCTTCAATTGTGCTCTAAATAGAAACATTCATTTCGAACGCGCCCCAGTCATATCAATCAATCTACGGTTGATTTTATATGCCTGGCCTTTTTGCTTGTGCGGAGATAATGGCTAGAATTTAAGTTTAAAATGAAAAATTAAGTATTATAGTTCAATTTCGAATGCGCCTCTGTCATATCAAAGAACATACAGTTGGTTTTATATGCTGGGCCGTCCTGCATGTGAGATAATTAAACTTCTCAAATACACTTGTGATGTACGGCTGTATAAGGTGTTCACTTTGGTCAACATTGTTTGTTCCTTCTTTTATCGGATTTTTTTTTTTCGATTATTGATTATTGATACTGGTCGACAACATTCCAATACAAAACCTATCAAAGAACACTGCCAGATACATAAACTACATTGGTGTAACACTCGGTTCAGTCGTTGCGAAGTTCATATGGAACTCTCTCTCTCTCTCTCTCTCTCTCTCTCTCTCTCTCTCTCTCTCTCTCTCTCTCTCTCTCTCAATCTCTCTCACACACACACACACATACACAAACACAAAGTTTCTTTTTATATAATAGATAGATAGATAGATAGATAGATAGATAGATAGATAGATAGATAGTTGGACAAACAGATAAATGACGAGTTTTTAAAACAGGTGCAATGTTATACACACGTTTACACCCAGGACCCACACTTCGCAAAGACGACCAAGATAGAGATTAACTTGAACCCACTTTTTCGTGTCACAATGACATTTATCTTCGAGTACTTTCCCAAATGAACCGTGATCGTGCTCCTTCTCTCTGGCTTCCCGAACGTGCTCTCGTACGTGCTGAAAGTCATCGTCGATCTGTGCACACGCTCTTTTTATAGTCTTTTTCTTCGCACACGCGGGAGTAGCAGTTATTGTCATGAACAGGGAGTAGCAGTTATTGTCATGAACTATTAAATCCTTTAAACAAAATGAGTCACAACGTAATATTCAGGGTGATCCGAAAGTAACTCCCTATCTAAAATAACTATAATGTATTTTTGAAGTATAATTTATTTCATTAATAAATACGAAAAGAAAGTATATTACATGGACTTTTATTTTAAAATTCAATATGGGCACCGCCATTCGCTTACACAACTTGCACTGCCTCAGGGTGTCTGAATTTGGCAGGGCAACAGCTTCTTTGAGTATCAGTCACAGATCCTGTAGTCATGATTATTGCATAACAATTCTTGATTGTCTTTGGATTCTTCTTAGCATGTCTTCCCTTAATGGTTTTCCATTATCTTTGCACTTGAACAATGTAACGTGCAGCTATAGGTGTATCAGAATTTTTGTAGGAATTTTTGACACCCCTAACACGAAACTGCGAATAAAATATAAAAAACTCGTAATTTCTCTGTTAAAAGTGGGTTTTCTTTATGGATTATACTTCCAAAATAAACTATTAAAGTTGTTTTAAAAGTAATAGAAATATTTTTTAAAACAGTAATGAATTTTACGAACTCAATATTTTTCAATTTTTAAACTTTAAAAATCTATCAAAATTGTTCTATTGATTCTATTTTTACGATATTTTCAGGGTCAATGTGAAATTTTATGCTCTTTCCAATAAACTGAATATAATATTTTAGACAAACGTTGTTTTTTTTAATTCACGCCCGCCCTCCCATTTTCAAGTGTCTATTAAAAAGTAAATAATTAATTTACTCACCAAAGTTTTATATATCACAAATTGAAGAGAAAAGGTCAATAAATAATATATTCAAATTTAAAACAAAAAAGTAGTGTTTTTTAGAAATTTACCTGTAAAGTTCGAAGTTTAAAACCTTTTTTTTTAAACCACGTTGTTTGTTTTTTCTTTTGTTTTTTTTTTTTTTTAATGAAACCTTGGTCCTTGCTTCTTTAATTGAAAAAAAAAATTAGGGCTTAAATTACATTTTTCGAAGAGTTATAAGCTTGGAAAGACAGGGGGTCGAATAATTCACGCCTCTAATTTTGAAATGTCTATTAAAAAGTAAATAATTAATTTACTCACCAAAGTGTTATATATCACAAATTGAAGATAAAAGATCAATAAATAATATATTAAAATTTAAAACAAAAAAGTAGTGTTTTTTAGAAATTTACCTGTAAAATCCGAAGTTTAAACCCTGTTTTTTTTAAAACACGTTGGGCTTTTTTTGTTTTTTGTTTTTTAATTTTTTATTATTATTTTTTTTTAATGAAATCTTGGTCCTTGCTCCTTTAATTGAAAAAAATTAGGGCTTGAATTATATTTTTCGAGGAGTTATAAGCTTAGAAAGACGGGGTGGAATTATTCAATATTTTTCACGAAATTTCTGACACACCTTGGACAAGCATGCGGTAAAACGTCCGGCCATTTTTGGAAATCTCAAACAAATTAACAAGATTAAAAACCAAATTCATATAACAGATCTGAAAAGTAAACAAATTGCATGGATTTAATACGCACACATAAAGTAACATACACACAAAAACTGAGAAGTATATCACGGCATTTGAATCAATTATAGTTCTTTTAGAATAGGGAGTTACTTACGAATCACCCTGTATAGTAAATTTGTAATCACTTACAATGGACTGGATTTTTACTAGATTTAAACACGATTCATATTACTCGAGCTATTCTAATGTATGAAAATTAATCGCTAATCACAAGATGTATTATGGACTACGCATTACTGGGTTTATATAAATAAACTATCAGACGCCGCTCTGTGTTTCCGGGTCGTAAAATATGCTTTAATTACAATAGAAAAATGCGAGTATGAAAAGTAATATGATTAAGTTTAAACATGGAAAAGTAATGGGCTAGTTGTTAAAACTGGAAAAGAAGAGGACAAGACATTCTAGTAAAAAATATAACAAATTTATAACTTAAAATATTGCAGCATTTAGAATTGATTATATAATGTTATAAATTGAATTTTTAAAAAAATTCTTAATGCTGCAATAGTTTAAGTTATAAATTTATTATATTTTTTACTAGAATATGTTGTCCTTTTCTTTTCCGGTTTTAACAACTAGTCCTTTACTTTTCCATGTTTAAGCTTAACCATATTACTTTTCATTCTCGCTTTTTCTATTGTAATCCATGATTTTTCTATGCTTCCAATGAATTCACTTGTTTTTTTTTTAATTTCAGTATTTTTTTGTCCCCCAAAACACATATGTAATAACAGTGTACGGCACTCGTCTACTTTCAATAAAATCCCCCCAATTATCTCCCTTTCATTCTTTCATTTTCTTTGTTTCACTTGTTACTTATCTTTTAACGACAGCAGTGAATTAGTAGCAACAGTACTCGCTGAAGCGATGTGGTTGCTATGGAAACCAGTCATACAAAGCAACGCTCACCTCCTTATATATTTTTACGATTTGGAACACCAGAAAATTCATCATAACTTTTGTTTTACTGAACGAAAACTGATTTTTTTTTTTTTTTTTTTTTACAATATAGCTGAGAAGGTGATCTATAAACTGTAATAATTGCTTGAAAAATTTGAAACAAAATGAGTGAGTGGTTAAGTTTTAAAGCATTTCTAAATGACTAAAACTGTCACTTAACTACCGTGTTTGAATATATGATTTTTTTAATTCATGCAGATTTCATATTTATGATTACAGAGCCAATTCGCTGTTGAATATTATATTGTACCTAATGTATAATAGAGCTGTCTAATGTTTTCAAAAATTACTTGGGTGCCATCAGTTAGAATTGAAACTAAAACATTTATTCAACCACGTTTCTTACCGTTGTAACTATTGAGAGATAGGTAAAACGACTTAAAGAAGTAAGAACATGTCGGCAAGATTGAAATGAACATTTTGCATTTCAACTTGTTGTTTGTACGCGTTATTCATCAACCAAAGCAAAACTTGTATTCGTTATTAATCATCCTTGGTGTATAATTACTATTTCCTGTTAATTTCAATGTTATGTGACCAGTAGTTTAAGAGTTTATCACTAAAATATTTACACACAGACAGACACACATACATCTACTGCTTTATTGATATATATATTACGATTTCACTAGATTTGAAATGAGATGCACTTACTTTTCTAGATTTCTATTAAATGCAGTTGACTGGATTTATACGAGGTGGAACGATGAAATTGTCGCCCAAGAAAAGACGACATGATTCCATTTCCATTTTATGAAAACCGATGTTCTTGTTGTTGTTGTTGTTGTTGTTGTTGTTGTTGTTGTTGTAGACCATCTTTTACTTGGCCAGTCGTGTACAAACCACAAGAGCGATAGGAGCCTTCTATCATGTCTGAACGTGACACAATGTTCAACGAGTGAGATCAGAGATGCACCGCTGTTCAACTCATGCTCTTTACCGATCCAAGTTATGACAACAGGACCATTGCCAGCACCCTCAAAATGCATCGCTCGATTACCACGGACAACAGGGACGTGGCCAGGATGATGAAAACAAAGTTTCCGGTCATGGTTATGATCTTTGGTGTGATTTCAAGCGAGGGTCGCATTATGCCTCTACAACATCTTCGAAGTCGACTTGAAAGTCAACACTAAAGAGTAAATAGCTGAAGAGTGTGGTGATCCCCGCGGATGGCCACTGGCAGACCCTGGGTGTAGCAGCAGGACTCGGCGTCGGCTCACAAGTCCAAAGAAACCCAGGCTAGGTGTCAGAAGGAGTGCTACGACTTATACTCTTCTCTCACTAACCCCCTCCTCCCCCGACCCGAATCCGTTAGACTACTTCGTTTGATTATACATCGAGAACATTACTAACATGACCCCCACAATACCAAAACAAGCCTGACCGTCGCCTTCCACCGAGTATTCTCCGAGCTCCTGCTGACGCTTGTGGAAAAGGCATGCTCCCAGTTCCGGACCCGTAACGAGGCGTTGATTAAGATTGAAGGCGACTACATTGAATTTATGTTAGCTCTACTACATAATCAAGTTACCTGAATTGATTTTTTGAAAAAAAAAAGTTTTAAAATTAAGCTGTAGTGTTGTTTTCTTTAGGTTGACACTTTTTGTCGTTCCACCGTGTAGTAACGTACAATTTGCTAGATATTTAGGTAATATAACACATACAGTGATTGCACATTTTCAATTAATCGTCAGCCATGACTGGGTGGAAATCCTAAATAATTTGCAATTGTATTTTGGGTGTCTCCCGCATTGAGGATTGAACCTTTAACCTCCAGCTGTTTTGTAGTATTTTGTAGTAAGCCAGTGCATATCCTCGGCAATTATCAATGTGTAAAAGACGACGACATGGCCAGACCTAGAACGAGAGAAGAAAATGACAGTAAAGTTCACGGCACATTAGGTTGAAGTTAGCGATCTTTAAGAGACCACGTGATTTTGTAACACCTTTTGTTAATAATTGGAATGCTTTTTAGAGAGGCATGAAAGTTAAACTATACCATGTCTGTTAGCAATAAACTACAATTCAAGAGTGCTCAACAGTGGTGCAGAGAGTTTAATCCAGGTAAGGTCTGTATCCACACTTTACAATCCTAAGAATCTTTGCTGTGATTATATAATAGTGCTCATTAATAAGTAGAGCTATATATAATGAAACTTTTAGTCATGTAAACGTTTTAATCATAGCTTTGACAATCTACATTTCCTCCGACCGGTAAAAATTATGAGTGTCTGTTCAATGTGATTTCAAAATTAAAAATGGAAAAAATGAAAATAAAACACTAACTACTAAAATAGTCACGTGGTTAGTTTAAAATTGTTGATTTAGGATATGTAAAAAGTTAAAAAAAAAAAAAAAGAAAAGAAAACACAGACGATTTAACCAGTTCAAAAGTATGTCAGCAGTTGAGGTCTTTAGGTGTCAGAATGGGGATATATTATTTAACTATTAGCCTGTTACTGGATTAAAATTCACTTTTGTCTGGTGACCAATATTTTTTTTCTTCTTATTCAAAGTCAAGTAATCATCTTGCGCCATAGATGCAAGAGATTGGGGATGTTTTTGTATTGATATACCAATTCTGGTATCATGGGTATATAATACATAGTAGAGTTATTATGGAGCACTATTGCATAAACACATTAAGATTCTACGGATTTTTACCTTTGGACTAATATATATATATATATATATATATATATATATATATATATATATATATATATATATTTAGTCATCGGCATACAGTCCCGTTTCGTTGTATCAGAAATCATCAGTGTCACTAGACAAGCACCTCTCCCAAGCCGAGGATCGAACGTAGAACCATCGCGTTGACAGTCAGACAAACATCCGTTCACCACTTTTACAGTGATCTAACCGCTTTGTTTATAGACAAAGAGCGAGCGTCGCATATATATATATATGTGTGTGTGTGTGTGTGTGTGTGTGTGTGTGTGTGTGTGTGTGTGTGTGTGTGTGTGTGTGCATCTATATAAGTTTTAGAAATATATAGCAATTAAGCTATACATTTTTCGGCTTTTTATCCTAATGAGGATTCGTCAGACTATTGCATGGAATTGATGTTGCTTCGTGTTTTTAGATATCCCCATAATACTGGGTTCGCTAGTCAGCCAATCAGCAACTTCAGTATGGAGCTCTATCGCAGTAGATACTCAAAATATTTACATATGATTTTATGTAGACACATAAAATTATTCTCTGGCGATGAGAAGCATGTCAAGATTCAAAATGCCATGGTCTAAATATTTTTTCTGTTTCCTTAATGATTGGATGATAAAATAAATTTATTTAACCTTGAGCTGTCATCATTTTTTTTTATAGTCGTATTTCCTCCATTCCTCCATATAGAGCATTTTGACTCGAAAAAAGATTCTTTTTTTTAATTTTTATTTTTACTATATTACTCTGTATTTATCATATATATATGTGTGTGTGTGTGTGTGTGTGTGTGTGTGTGTGTGTGTGTGTGTGTGTGTGTGTGTGTAAATATGTGTGTGCATTTGTGTGTGTTTGTGTGTGTAACAGATGGGCGTAAGAGAACTCCGAGAGACGTCATCGAAATTTTGTGCCAAGTATTTACTGTCTAAAATTACATTTAAAAATGCACGTGCGAATTATCTAAAACTTTCCAGAAATCATTTCAGAATTATTTAGACGATATACTCGTCGTCATGATCCATCTTCACTGACAGGAATTTGCGGACTAAGCTGGACTTGAAATGGCACGAAAATTGATATGCTGTATGCTGCGTGATAGTTTTATCTGACAGTACACTGTATCTCTATAATGACACAATCCACCTGTGCATGGAGTATTGTTGTCGAATTGAGGCTGGTACACCAAGCATTATCTTCTCCCTCTTGAACAAGGTATAAAAAATGTCGAATCTAATAGCTTTCATACTATCTGCTGAGCTCAATCTTCTGTCGCATCGCCGCGAAATTGCATCCTTGTCCTTGTTTTATAAGTATTTCCACAGAATATGCCCTGATGTAACTTACTGCACTGATGTAATTTTTAGCGGAAATAATCTCACCACACGATACTAGTAGCAAAACTCCACTCCTAGATGATTTTCGACTGATGACTTCTATAGTAGGACCATCTTTCTATAGTAGGACCGACTCCCACAATTTTCTTATTTCAGTTCAAGCTAGTCCGAAATGCTGCTGAAACAGCTCGTGATATCAACGAAGCGTTTGACCCATGAACCACTACTTAACGCACGTCACAATGGTCGTTTAAGAAAAGAAATTTCGTGGCGGTGACAAGAGTCTTGAAGATGATGAGCGCAGTGGTTGGCCATCGGATGTTGACAACAATCAATCAAGAGTCTTAATCGAAGCCAATCCACGCACAACTGTTCGAGAACTTGCTTCTGAATTAGATTAGATGTAATATCGAAAGGAATTCGATAAATTAGGGGGCGTATTTGGCTTCCTGTAGTTTTTTTTATTATTATTTTAACTATCCATAAGGGCACGGATTAATTTTATTGAACCTGAATTGGTTGTTTAAACAGCCTGTGACAAAAACTTATTTAACTTTTTGAAAATAGTTGTGTACTGACAAACGGAATTTTCCTCGCTTTGTTCCGGGGATGGCCGTGATCAAGCTGGTGTATCTGTGGAGACCAGGAGAGATGGTCTGATAGCAGAGCGGCGAGCGGTAGCTAGCAAAAGGAGGGAGCTGGGTAACGCGATGTGGACCCAGACATGGCAGAATCGCGAATTGTTGACCCTCGGTGGCCCTGAGCACCACGTTCGCTCTGCTTGTGATTAGGAAAAAATAGCATTGATGGACGCTCCGCCTGGAGTACGGTTGGGGAGATCGATGGCTGTCAGTCATAGCTGCATTAATGAATACAAGAGATATTTAGGGGAGTAGAATAATGTACCCGAATAGTAAACTCTTGGGGGATGAAACAAAAGAACCCAACAAACTAAAAGAAAAGGGGGTAAAAATTCAAACATCACAAATACATGTTATCAAAGATAGGATAATTTACTCTTCTACCTACCTAGATATGTTTTGCGTTTTACTTGAATCTATAAGTTTTATTCGATTCTAAAAAGAACTAGTGTTGAGCTGCTTAGTTAAGCAGGCAATCAAGATAGCTGACAAAAAAAAACACCATCTACTGAGAGTCAAAAATGGTTTCAAAGTCCAGAAATAAACACCATAGGGATAATATAATTGTCATGAAGTGTCACCTCCGACGAAGGCATGCGCAATCGTATTTTTTCCTTTGTGTAGTAGTAATTCTTCTAATGCACTCACCTCCAAAAGACAGAAAGTCTGTTCTGTTTGTTGTCAATACACAGGGGCTGGGAGAAGAAGAAGAAGAAGAAGAAGAAGAAGAAGAAGAAGAAGCGGTAGTCGTAGTTAGTTTTATGGTAAAAAGGGCGAGACTAACTGCGAGAATTCTCGAGATTTGAGAGGGATAAAAGACCGAACTCGGACGGATATGCGACTCTGCTTTTGCTCAAGCAGAGAAAACGGTGAGAGGAGAGGAAAGTCCCTCCCTAAAGAAAGTTCCACCTCAAAATAAGAAAGAAAGTCAGGCTGAACGACCAATCAGTTTTCACTTTGTCTCCCGTTCTGAGGGACATTGAGAAAAAAAATTAATATTGTATTTTCTAAAACAAACTAAAATATTAAACTCATAACGAATGTGTACTGTTGTTATGGCACGGCGGATGTGAACACATATGCGAGAAAAAAAAAAGCACCGTCGTATTACACTGATTGTAGCGTGAGTACTCACACAAAAAATTTGAATAATAGGTCGCTTATTTCATAACGCGGATTTCTAAAGTAGCACTTACTCCTCATAATTTAGAAAAGCCTAAGTGTTTTTTTACTCTTTGTACAACAAGTAATAAAGTCAAAACTAATTAGAGGATAAGGCTTAATGATATGTATGTATAGTCAGTTGAATGATAAAGCGATCGAAGGAATCGATGGAAGATTGACGTCTTTATTTTATGGATGGGAGATTGTACTTTTGTAGCTGTTAATTTTCATCAATTAATTAGTAGCCGAAAATGTAACACAGAAGAACTAATCAAAATCTTTATAAACAAAACAACAAAAGTCTCTTATTCGTTGTGAGAAAGTTCGACAGTAAGACAAAAGAAAAGTTGAAAGTTCTTTGAGCTGTCCTAGGTCGGTCAGTAGTTATATTCAAACGAAGATCGTCGATACTGGACCGTCAAGTGGACAGAGACAGAATATATATATATATATATATATATATATATATATATATATATATGTGTGTGTGTGTGTGTGTATATGTATATGTATATGTATATACATACATATATATATATAAAGAGAGAGAGAGAGACAGACAGACAGACAGACAGACAGACAGACGAAAGGACGGGCGGACGGACATATAGACAGATAGACAGACAAACAGACAGACAGGAATAGAGAGAGAAAAGAGAGAACGAGAAGAAGTCTTTCTTACATGCTTTCCAGGTTCTCTCTGCTGACTTATAATGATTTTTAAAAAGGCTAAAAATGTTCCTTAGAGGTCAGATAGAATCAATGCGCTTTGAAAGCTGATTCATCAATATGTGTGGCCGCTTAACCGAACCACTTTACATGGATATTTATTCGCGGGCGAAAATAAATCTTTTTTTTTTTTTTTTTGTACTCTTACGGGATTTGACCCGGATGTTAAGGATTTTCCGTCAATTCGATCGATTAATCTAAGAGTTGTTTAAATATTGAAACGCTATGTCGACATTTTTTTGTTTTGTTTTTGTATAAAAATTGAAATTTTGTAAGACTCCTTCAAAAATAATTATAAAAGTATACTTACGCAGATAGATATGAAAAGTTTTTATTAAAGTTTGTGCCTATTTCCATTCTATGGAGGCCAGGCACGAAAGCAGACCCCACAATTTTATTATACCATTCCTATTCAAGTTAAAACATACTTATCAAAGTATTATTATGTACATCTATATCAAAAACACTTGTAAACGTTTTTTTTTTTTTTTTTTTTAATTTTTTATTTCATACTTTGTGGACCAGGCGCGTACGCATACCCCACAATTTTAATGAATCATCATTATAAAAAATCAAACATGACATACCCATTCCTGTGTCTCGATACATCTTCTATCATTATATGTAATCAGTTTTCTATAATAGTCAACTACATAGAAGTCTATTTGTTACCAGACACACACACAGACGTTCAGCTTTATATATATATATATATATATATATATATATATATATATATATATATAGGTAGTTATTTTTGTGTATATCCGTTAGAAGCGTTGAGTGAAATTTGAAGAATAAAAAATGTATAAATACATTTGAAGCCAAAACTGCAACGCGAAATTTTTTATAAAATAAACGGGTCTTTTTCTAGATGATGTAGTGGAAGATAGTTCGATGAAGAGTCCACGTGATTTTATTAACTATCTTCCACTACATCATGTCCAGGAATATCTAACGCATATACACAAAAATAACTACCCAGATTTTCAAAATGCGCGACCACGCGTCACCTATCCGGCTTCATAATAACCCCGCAGTTAACAACATCACGTGAACTCTTCATCGAACTATCTTCCACTACATCATGTCGAGGAAGAAGAGAAAAAACAAGACTGATAAAGGAGTCTTACTCCGAAATATATTTCTTTAAAAATAAACACCCGTTTATTTCATTAAAAATTTCGCGTTGATATAATAAAATTATGGAGTGTTCGTTCGCGCCTGACTTCCATAGAATGGAAATATGTCACAAAGTTTAACAAGGTTTTTTTAATATAGATCCACAGAATATTGTGATAAGTGTTTCAGTGTGTACAGGTATGGTATAATAAATTATGGGGTTTATCTATTTTATTTTTACTTTCACCATATTTTGCTTTGGTTTTGATACCCCCAAATTCGAAGCTATCTCTTTACAATCCTTCCTTTTCATAACCTATCATACTTTCATAAATCAGAATCCATTTTCTGTAGGTTGTTTTTGAACCCAGTCAACGACGGGTACTTTTGCTAGTATATATATATATATATACATATATATATATATATATATATATATATATATATATATATATATATATATATTCAGTATTCAGTAAATTTACAATAGATTTTGTTATTTTTTATTTATTGTACTTGTATTTTTTTCCGATTTGTTTAATTTGAAATTCGTCTTTGTCCGTTACTTTGCTCCGCTTAATCCGGTGATTGGTGGGTGAGCTGTACCATAATTGACAGAAAATCCCGAGGATCCGGGTCAAATTCTACATGTATACCCTTTATTTTATTTGAGAAAGCTACACTACAATTTTTTGTGCTATCATTGAACTTGAAGACGATGTGTCTCTAGGGACGGAACCACGTAGCAATTTCTTGGAAAATTAATTATGAGGGTTGTTCTTATAGTATTGCATCCGATTTTTTAACTCAAAAGTTGAAGAACTATAAAAACTGGAGTGGTATCATTAAAACGAGCGACTTTTCGTGCTCCAGAATTAATTTTTCTACATAGCAACCAGCATTCTCAATGCACTTTTGTCAACAATGGACGATGATTGTGAATGAGTTTCGACAGTATACTGTGTCATACGAAGGTCGTTCCAAAAATGAAACTTATATTTTAACTGAAACGTTGAAAATCTACGAAGACGGGAACGACATCATTAAAACGAGCGACATTTTGTGTTCCAGAATTTATTTTTATACGTTATACACCACCATTCTCAATGCACATTTGCTAGGAATTCTCTGCTTCTGGCGCACGTCCATGACAGAGGTTTCTATCTTAGAATTTCACACTATCGATATCTGCAACATAGAGATGAAACTTTCAGATCAGGAATGCATAAGTTCAATCATCATAATGTAATTTCCAATCCCCTCTGGGGCATTCAGGCGGAATAAAAAAATTGGAGACATTACTTTTAGAATGCCCTTCGTATGTTTTAATGCCTATTGACTTTCTCTTCGCAAAAGCTGTATGCGCCACAAAGCATGCTTTGATATAGAGATGTTTAGATCCCTAAAAAGGCGCCGAGCTTGATGAGAGAAAATTTCCCCAACGAAAAAGGGCCTTTGCACACCCGACAGAGGATAGAACAGAAATATACATTTTGGACACACCTAGTTATTTAGAGAAAAGGAATATTATAGTCTTCGTAAAGGCAGCATCGGCTTTGATAGTTTTTATCAGATCCCGTACTTCCGGTCACCTGCTGATGCAACGGAAGGAACAAACGAATCCTTATATATATGAAAAAAAAGAACCACCGATTGCATGCAACAATTAGAGTTCTTGGATCTTTCTTAATCACGTATTCTGCGATCTTTTATCCTTCACTTCACTCAGCGGAGCGCAATGAAAATTAGCATATTTAAACAATAACTAGAATTGGGTTACTATTTAAATACATTCACCTGTTAAACACCATCTCTCTCACTATATATATATATATATATATATATATATATATATATATATATATATATATATATATATATATATATATATATATATATATATCTGTTCCTGAAAAGAACAGATATCGCTCGTACAAACATCGTTCAAATGAAACTTTGACTCACAGAATTTAACTACGGGGGAAGGTCTTGCTTTGTGTCGTGGGCAGGTGATAATGATTAATTGCTTCACAACGCCTGGACAATCGCCTGTTGTTTAAATCCTTTCACGTAAACATATCGGGCAGCTATTCGTCACAATAGCGATCATGATACAATAAAGAAACAAGGCGATCTCTATATTATGGCTTTATGTCTGAACAATCGGAGCAGTAATTCGCAACGTGGTAGACACAAAGAGACAATTTGATTATTAAGAAGGAGGGGCTGTTCAAGAATGGATTATTAACGCTTTCCTGGAGATGGATTAGACCCCTCTTTGATACATCTGAAACATATCGATCTGTTTGCAGTCAAACATATATTTGTAAATCTATAATTCAATTCTTGGTTTCTTGTCTTTTGGCTAAAATCGAGATATAGAGTTTTTGTTTTCTTGTAATGCGCTTCCTTTGTTCCATATTTGGCCAGTGAAGGAGAAATTCTTCCAGACTGAGACAATTTTACATTCTTTACCAATTGAGAATGATCCTTTTTGAGAAACTGAATTTTCTTCCCATATAAACCAATTTTGTGTGTAACTCTGTTCCTGTGGGCTATTCTATACGGCATAATCACGTTGACACACCGGTTCTCGCTAGATCACCGAAGTTAAGAGACGTTGAGCCTGGCTAGTACCAGATGGGTGACCATTTGGGAATTCTAGGCGTTGTACGCGCTCTCCGCTCATCTCGGCATTGTTTTCAGTCGTCCTGTATCTCAACTTTCCTCTGGTATGCAATAATGTTGACTCAGGAGAGGCGTGGTTGGAGACTGCGCAACTCTTGCCACAAAAATTTCACGCGCAGGTACCCTTACAGTTGGTATCCATAGTCTGTTATGACTGAAGGAAGCCATGCGATGCCATGTGGGCTAACAAATAAATATGGACTATTCGCTACATAGTTTGTTAAACGTCATCCCATGCAACATATTGACGATATTGAATATCAACATTTACTTCTTTTTATTTCTGAGCATACTGTGCCTACCTGATGCTGATCTGAAGGACTTTTAATTATGCAGTTTGTTTATTCTATTATATTTTAAGCTTGAAGTAACTTCGTCATTATCTGATCAAGCGAAACTCTTTGCGGAAAATTCTACCCTTTACGATTAGTGCCGCCTACCTCCCATATTTCCTCTTGTGACTGCAAACGCGCCATGCAACATGCATGTATCTGCGTGTGATCTTGCCAAACTTGATTCCAATAAAGCAATTGTCCCAGACTGCATTCAAGCACCTTGATTCCAATAAAGCAATTGTTCCAGACTGCATTCAAGCACCTTGATTCCAATAAAGCAATTGTCCCAGACTGCATTCCAACCAAAACACTCAACAAGTTTCAACTATATTTATATCTTTAACAATGCGGGGTTTTTTTTTTTTTTGTTTTTTTTTTGGGGGGGGGGGTTCAGTTTTGCATGCGTATGGGTTAAGATCTGATTTTACAAATAAAACTGAAGAGCTGTATATTTTGGTTTTAGTTCTAGCTGATGGCACCCTAGTAATTTTTTTTAACTTTTGAAATCATTACTATATATTGGGTGCATTATAATAACAATGGTTAATCACAAATTTGTCGTCTTCGTTTATTCAGCTGATTTAGAACGAATCTGATGTGCTGAATCAAAAATTCATATTTGGTTTTGATTAATCAGGTCATGTTTTTGAGCTATCGCTACATATTTTTACGTTTTTGTTCGCATGTGTGAAACACTTTAGAACTTGATGGGGGTAAAATGCCACATTGTATAATTGTTTCGATTAGAAATTATTATTTTAATGACAAGAAATATTCAGGTTCAATACTTCTGGGTGATTACGACACAGATGGATCAGTTTGAATTTATTAAACTTCAAAATCTTCCAGAAATTTGTTCTCAGCATATACGAAGAAGGACTAGCCTGTGTGGATGAATTGGTGCCTTGCAAAGAAAGGAACGTCTTCAACGGCCCTCTGGTGGACAGGGACAGAATATTCTTTCCACCCGTTCAAATCAAGCTCGGCTTAATCAAGCAAGTACTAAGGGCCTGGATAAGGATGGTGACTGCTTCACTTTCGTCTGCCAAGTTTGTTTTTTTTTTCAGGATTGACCATGGAGAAGTTGAAATCTGGTGTGTTTGACTGTACTCAGATCCGGCAGCTAATTAGAAATCCAGAAAAAAAAATCAATGAACGAAAAGGGAACAATAAGCGTGAAAGGCATTTGTTCTAGAAGTGAAAAACTTTCTCGGCAACAATAAAGCTGAAGTTGTCAACAACATGCTGACTATTTTCAGAAACCTGGCCTGCAGCATCAGCGTCAAGATGCATTACCTATTTGCACATATGGGCCGATGTATTGAGAACTTGGGTTTAAATTAGTGACGATTCCATTAGGACTAGAAAGAGATTTTTTTTTACACAGTGATCACCACTTATCAAGGCCCGGAAGCCACTCAGGGATAAGGGTTATTGCAAGTACATTCCGTTAGTGTGGAGATTTGATGAAGTGTTTACTTAAGGGGGCGGTTCATTAGGAATTTGTTAACGTTGGACTTGAACACATCTAAGTTGTAGTCCGGCGGGAAGCAGGCAGACGGAACAGAGTTCCACAGGCATTCTTACTTAAACTTAATGGTGGACATTGATAAAAAGAAGTACACGTAAATTGCATGTTGCTTTATTCATCATTATTCAAACTGATGGAGATGGAGACAAGTTATCAAAGTCCCTGCGACGGAGTCATGATGCTGGCTACTATTAGAATCTGAAGAGAGACCTCCCTGTCGCTGAGCATTCCAGATATTCAACAAAACGGAGGTTCAAGTCGTAAAGTTTGAACAATGATGAATAAAGCAACATGTTTTTATCAATGTCGACCATTAAGTTTAAGTAAGTGATGTTTCTATCAGGTAATAAAAATATGTTGTTGGCAAAACATTCTTTTCTCTTAAAAACATATTTATGATGATATGTATTGCTAAAAATCAGCTGATGATGCCACGAAATGAAATCGATTTTGTCGCGATATCTGCTTTTTAAATAAATAACGGATGTCATTTTCTGATTCAGCAGTGCAAAAATACCTTGAATAAGTTGTAGAAATCTAGACAACATTTTAAAAAATTATTTCCTAGTGAATCTATAATAATTAATACGAAATCTTCGAAAATTAAGTCTGCAATAATTAATACAAAATCTTAAAAAATTAAACTTAAAATAATTAATACGAAATTTAAAAAATTATCAAACGTATAATAATTAATATAAAATCTTAAAAGATTAAACAATAATTAATCAGAAATCTTCAAGAATTAAATCTATGATAATTAATACTTAATGTCCAAAAATTAAGTCTATAATAATTAATCCGAAATCTTCAAAAATTAAATTTATAATAATTAATTCGAAATGTTAAAAAATAAAACCTATAATAATTAATAAGGAATATTAAAAATTAAATTTGTAATAATCAATTCGAAATGTTCAAAAATATAATCAATAATAATTATTAGGAAATATTCAAAAATTAAATCTATAAAAATTAATTCAAAATCTTTAAACATTAAATCTACAATAATTAATTAAATATCTTCAAAAATAAAATCTATAAAAATTAATTCAAAATCTTTAAACATTAAATCTACAATAATTAATTAAATATCTTCAAAAATTAAATCTATAAAAATTAATTCAAAATCTTAAAAAATTTAATCTATAATAATTAATTCAAAATCTTCAAAAATAAAATCTATAAAAATTAATTCAAAATCTTTAAAAATTAAATCTATAATAATTAATTCAAAATCTTCAAAAATTAAAATCGTAATAATTAATTTAAAATCTTCTAAAATTAAATCTATAATAATTAATTTAAAACCTTCAAAATTAAATCTATAATAATTAGTTTAAAATCTTTAAAATTAAATCTATAATAATTAATTCAAAATCTTCTAAAATTAAATCTATAAAAATTAATTCAAAATCTTCAAAAATTAAATCTATAATAATTAATTATAAATCTTCAAAATATAAATCTATAATAATTCATTTAAAATCTTCAAAATTAAATCTATAATAATTAATTCAAAATCTTCAAAAATTAAATCCATTATAATTAATTCAAAATCCTCAAAATTAAATCTATAATAATTAATTACAAAATCTTTAAAAATTAAATTTGTAATAATTAATTCAAATCTTCAAAAATAAAATCTATAAAAATTAATTCAAAATCTTTAAAAATTAAATCTATAATAATTAATTCAAAATCTTCTAAAATTAAATCTCTAATAATTAATTCAAAATCTTCAAAAATTAAATCTATAATAATTAATTTAAAATCTTCAAAAATAAAATCTATAATAATTAATTCAAAATCTTTAAAAATTAAATCTATAATAATTAATTCAAAATCTTCTAAAATTAAATCTCTAATAATTAATTCAAATCTTCAAAAATAAAATCTATAAAAATTAATTCAAAATCTTTAAAAATTAAATCTATAATAATTAATTCAAAATCTTCTAAAATTAAATCTCTAATAATTAATTCAAAATCTTCAAAAATTAAATCTATAATAATGAATTTAAAATCTTCAAAAATAAAATCTATAATAATTAATTCAAAATCTTCACAAATTAAATCTATAATAATTAATTCAAAATCTTCAAAAATTAAATCTATAATAATTAATTTAAAATCTTCAGAAATTAAATCTATAATAATTAATTCAAAATCTTTAAAAATTAAATCTATAATAATTAATTCAAAATCTTCTAAAATTAAATCTCTAATAATTAATTCAAAATCTTCAAAAATTAAATCTATAATAATTAATTTAAAATCTTCAGAAATTAAGTCTATAATAATTAATTCAAAATCTTCAAAAATTAAATCTATAATAATTAATTCAAAATCTTCAAAAATTAAATCTATAATAATTAATTTAAAATCTTCAGAAATTAAATCTATAATAATTAATTCAAAATCTTTAAAAATTAAATCTATAATAATTAATTCAAAATCTTCTAAAATTAAATCTCTAATAATTAATTCAAAATCTTCAAAAATTAAATCTATAATAATTAATTTAAAATCTTCAAAAATAAAATCTATAATAATTAATTCAAAATCTTTAAAAATTAAATCTATAATAATTAATTCAAAATCTTCTAAAATTAAATCTCTAATAATTAATTCAAATCTTCAAAAATAAAATCTATAAAAATTAATTCAAAATCTTTAAAAATTAAATCTATAATAATTAATTCAAAATCTTCTAAAATTAAATCTCTAATAATTAATTCAAAATCTTCAAAAATTAAATCTATAATAATGAATTTAAAATCTTCAAAAATAAAATCTATAATAATTAATTTAAAATCTTCACAAATTAAATCTATAATAATTAATTCAAAATCTTCAAAAATTAAATCTATAATAATTAATTTAAAATCTTCAGAAATTAAATCTATAATAATTAATTAAAAATCTTCAAAAATAAAATCTATAAAAATTAATTCCAAATCTTCAAAGATTAAATCTATAATAATTAATTCAAAATCCTCAAAAATTAAATCTATAATAATTAATTCAAAATCTTCGAAAATTAAATCTGTAATAATTCATTCAAAATCTTCAAAAATTAAATCTATAATAATTAATTAAATATCTTCAGAAATTAAATATATAATAATTAATTTAAAATCTTCAAAATTTGATCTATAATAATTAATAAGAAATGTTCATAAATTAAATCGACAATAATTAATAAGAAATGTTCAAAAATTAAGTCTATAATAATTAATTCTGACTTTTCACAAATTAAATCTGTAATAATTTATTCGAAATCTTCAAAAATTAAATCTGTAATAATTAATACGAAATTCTCTAAAATTAAATCTATAATAGTTAATTATAAATCGTCAAAAATTGAATCTGTAATAATTAATACGAAATCTTCAAAAATTTATTATGTATAAATTAATACGAAATCTTCAAAAATAAAATCTATAATTATTAATTCGCAATCTATGACAATTAATAAGAAATCTTTAAAAATTTAATAAATAATAATTAATACGAAATCTTCAAAAATTAAAACATCATATTTAAACGTATTTTACGACGGATCACACACCAAGAGGCACTACTATACAATGTGTTACTATACATAATCAAAAAAGATTTGACTCTATAATAATAAATACGAAATCTGTATTAATTAAAATATTATATTTAAGCGTATTTGATGATAGGGTCAATATTAAGGTAGTTTGGCGAACAGAATACTTAACTAATATAGACACATATATGCTACAATGTAGTTGTTTGCATGTATATTGTCTGGAAACCTACATCTATAACAAAGCATATAAACTTATAAAATATATTAATATTCTAGTACTGAGGAAAAGATAAACAGCCCAAATGAAAGAATGAAAACCATTGAAATTAAGTTTATATATAGATATGAAAACCTTTTGAATATTGGGTACAATATAATAATCAATAAAAAGTTTCCTCTTTAATGATAATAATAATAATAATAATAATAATAATAATAATAATAATAATAATAATAATAATTTGCATAAATTAAAATATATTTAAACGTATTTTACGACCGGGCAACGCCGGGCGAACTGATAGAATTAAATGTACACTCATCAACGTTCACATAAGAAATTTGCACACACGATACAACGAGAATTAATTACAAAATTTTAATTCTCCATATTCGATCAATTAAATAGTTTAATTATAAATACATTTTAGTGGAAACAACGTGCATCCGTCTTCAATGTTAACCTTATATATATATATATATATATATATATATATATATATATATATATATATATATATATATATATATATATATATAGGAAATTTATTACTGTGAGTCCAGAATGAGTTTACAAATTGTTTCAACTAGAGGAAAATCCTCAAAGAGAGGAAAAATCCAACTAGCATCATCAGAATTCATAGAGTCCATCTATGAATTCTGATGATGCTAGTTGGATTTTTCCTCTCTTTGAGGATTTTCCTCTAGTTGAAACAATTTGTAAACTCATTCTGGACTCACAGTAATAAATTTCCTATATACTGCTCTGACTACACATTGAGCACTTTAGTCCGGTTTTTTTTTCACCACTGGTAAATATATATATATATATATATATATATATATATATATATATATATATATATATATATATATATATATAAATTTGGTATCCATATTTATATTATGTTCGTAACAACGCTGTAAGGATGTTTGTTACGAACATAATATAAATATAGATACCAAATTTTAAAAAATTCTTTTTACAAAAAATCAATCATCGGGAAATAAAGGAATTTAGGAACCAAACAAATAGGATATATTTTAAATTTTTTTTTTTCTTTTTTAAATGGCTTAGGGCTCCCGTAGAAACTTCACATAATTCTGATCTTAAATAAGGATACGAAAATTAGGCGATACATTAACATTTAAATGAACTTTTCCGCAACCACAACCAAGGTAAGGTCCTGGATATGACCTTAAACTATATCCGATGGTGAGGCTCCAGCTTGCAGGCCTTAGGGAGTGTGGAGCCACCCTTTAATTGCCATTGCTCCCAGGTCCACTCTGACCCGGAGTGGTAGTACCTGTTAGGATCCCAACTATGGGTTAAATAGAATACGACTTAAAAAAAAAACAAATATACTATATTAAAAAATCGTTCTTCAAATCACCAGATTCGGCATTAAATAACCTGAAAAGGGTTGATATGCCGTAAAAAAAAACAACCAACCAACCAACAACCAAAGTAAATGTTTCACGCATGTTGCTCCCGTTAGGGACCCCCCCTTTTTTTCTTTCTATTCAAAAAATGCTATATTGCCAAAGTGTGTTTATTCATAAAGTCTGAAGAAATGCTGGTTTTTGAAAATTTTCAAACGATATAATGCTTGAAATTGTCGAACTGGACATTGAAACAATTGTAACATAAAATGAAATACGCTTTTCGTTGCCATAACCACCTTGTCTTGAAGTCTTGATTTTGCACACACACAGTATATATATATATATATATATATATATATATATTAACTTGAGTTGGGGGGCGGCTTTTCCCGGTCGTTAAATATAATATGTTAATTGGTCCACATTACCTATATATTATTATAGAGTCGTAATTTCAAAAGTAAAAAAGAGATTGAATTTAGTAATATATAGGAACAGACCGACAGACCGACAGACAGACAGAGTGACAGACATATAGCCTTTTATTTATTTATTTACATATATATATAAATATATATATATATATATATATACATATATATATATATATATATATATATATATATATATATATATATATATATATATCAGGTAGAAAGTTATCCAAAATTAAGAATAATTGAATTTCAACAAGCGTAGTTGATAATGCTCAATTCTTCTTGCCTGATGAAACCAAATATGATCGAAACAGTCTGCACATCGATTTACATAAAGAATAATAAAAAGTAAATAAATAAATAAATTATATATATATATATATATATATATATATATATATATATATATATGAATGTATATATATAAGCAGGGTAACCCAGGGTTGTCCAGAATTTACCGACGATTAACCGAAAAAACTAATAGGGAATTAATTAAAATGAATGTTTAAAAGAATATGCAAATTAGCTAGATCTTTTGCAGATGAATACAATTCCACGACCCATATATAACAAAGTTGTATTTTATTTTTAAATATATATATATATATATATATATATATATATATATATATATATATACAGAGAGAGAGAATAAATGACAAAAAGTTATATTCCAAAATTCATAATGTTGACAATTTTATAATTTATTCATTCAATTCACTTGGCCTGTACAATTCTTGACAGTATCTGTTTCGTAGCGCAAAATCAATCACTTAATTATTATATCAATCAGTGAATATATTATGCTTTTAACTCATCAGAAGATATAACAACAATCAATCCATCAAAAGGAATTGAAATGTGATTTGACATAATAATTAATTCGAAATGTTAAAAAATAAAAGTTATAATAATTAATAAGAAATATTAAAAATTAAATTTGTAATAATTAATTCGAAATGTTCAAAAATATCATCTATAATAATTATTAGGAAATATTCAAAAATTAAATTTATAATAATTAATTCAAAATGTTCAAAACTTAAATCTATAATAATTAATACTAAATCTCCAGAAATTAAATATGTAATATTAATTCGAAATGTTCAAAAATTGAATCTATAATGATTAATTCGAAATCTTCAAAAATAGAATCTATAATAATTAATTCAAAATCTTCAGAAATTAAATCTATAATAATTAATTCAAAATCTTCAAAAATTAAATCTATAATAATTAATTCAAAATCTTCAGAAATTAAATCTATAATAATTAATTCAAAATCTTCAAAAATTAAATCTATAATAATTAATTAAAAATCTTCAAAAATTAAATCTATAATAATTAATTCAAAATCTCAAAAAATTAAATCTATAATAATTAATTCAAAATCTTCAAAAATTAAATCTATAATAATTAATTCAAAATCTTCACACATTAAATCTATAATAATTAATTCAAAATCTTCAAAAATTAAATCTATAATAATTAATTCAAAATCTTCAAAAATTAAATCTATAATAATTAATTCAAAATCTCAAAAAATTAAATCTATAATAATTAATTCAAAATCTTCACACATTAAATCTATAATAATTAATTCAAAATCTTCAAAAATTAAATCTATAATAATTAATTCAAAATCTTCAAAAATTAAATCTATAATAATTAATTCAAAATCTTCACACATTAAATCTATAATAATTAATTCAAAATCTTCAAAAATTAAATCTATAATAATTAATTCAAAATCTTCAAAAATTAAATCTATAATAATTAATTCAAAATCTTCACACATTAAATCTATAATAATTAATTCAAAATCTTCAAAAATTAAATCTATAATAATTAATTCAAAATCTTCAAAAATTAAATCTATAATAATTAATTCAAAATCTTCAAAAATTAAATCTATAATAATTAATTAAAAATCTTCAAAAATTAAATCTATAATAATTAATTCAAAATCTTCACACATTAAATCTATAATAATTAATTCAAAATCTTCAAAAATTAAATCTATAATAATTAATTCAAAATCTTCAAAAATTAAATCTATAATAATTAATTCAAAATCTCAAAAAATTAAATCTATAATAATTAATTCAAAATCTTCACACATTAAATCTATAATAATTAATTCAAAATCTTCAAAAATTAAATCTATAATAATTAATTCAAAATCTTCAAAAATTAAATCTATAATAATTAATTCAAAATCTTCACACATTAAATCTATAATAATTAATTCAAAATCTTCAAAAATTAAATCTATAATAATTAATTCAAAATCTTCAAAAATTAAATCTATAATAATTAATTCAAAATCTTCACACATTAAATCTATAATAATTAATTCAAAATCTTCAAAAATTAAATCTATAATAATTAATTCAAAATCTTCAAAAATTAAATCTATAATAATTAATTCAAAATCTTCAAAAATTAAATCTATAATAATTAATTCAAAATCTTCAAACATTAAATCTATAATAATTAATTCAAAATCTTCAAAAATTAAATCTATAATAATTAATTAAAAATCTTCAAAAATTAAATCTATAATAATTAATTCAAAATCTTCAAAAATTAAATCTATAATAATTAATTCAAAATCTTCAAAAATTAAATCTATAATAATTAATTCAAAATCTTCACACATTAAATCTATAATAATTAATTCAAAATCTTCAAAAATTAAATCTATAATAATTAATTCAAAATCTTCAAAAATTAAATCTATAATAATTAATTCAAAATCTTCACACATTAAATCTATAATAATTAATTCAAAATCTTCAAAAATTAAATCTATAATAATTAATTCAAAATCTTCAAAAATTAAATCTATAATAATTAATTCAAAATCTTCAAAAATTAAATCTATAATAATTAATTCAAAATCTTCAAAAATTAAATCTATAATAATTAATTCAAAATCTTCAAAAATTAAATCTATAATAATTAATTCAAAATCTTCACACATTAAATCTATAATAATTAATTCAAAATCTTCAAAAATTAAATCTATAATAATTAATTCAAAATCTTCAAAAATTAAATCTATAATAATTAATTCAAAATCTTCACACATTAAATCTATAATAATTAATTCAAAATCTTCAAAAATTAAATCTATAATAATTAATTCAAAATCTTCAAAAATTAAATCTATAATAATTAATTCAAAATCTTCACACATTAAATCTATAATAATTAATTCAAAATCTTCAAAAATTAAATCTATAATAATTAATTCAAAATCTTCAAAAATTAAATCTATAATAATTAATTCAAAATCTTCAAAAATTAAATCTATAATAATTAATTCAAAATCTTCAAAAATTAAATCTATAATAATTAATTCAAAATCTTCAAACATTAAATCTATAATAATTAATTCAAAATCTTCAAAAATTAAATCTATAATAATTAATTAAAAATCTTCAAAAATTAAATCTATAATAATTAATTCAAAATCTTCAAAAATTAAATCTATAATAATTAATTCAAAATCTTCAAAAATTAAATCTATAATAATTAATTCAAAATCTTCACACATTAAATCTATAATAATTAATTCAAAATCTTCAAAAATTAAATCTATAATAATTAATTCAAAATCTTCAAAAATTAAATCTATAATAATTAATTCAAAATCTTCACACATTAAATCTATAATAATTAATTCAAAATCTTCAAAAATTAAATCTATAATAATTAATTCAAAATCTTCAAAAATTAAATCTATAATAATTAATTCAAAATCTTCAAAAATTAAATCTATAATAATTAATTCAAAATCTTCAAAAATTAAATCTATAATAATTAATTCAAAATCTTCAAAAATTAAATCTATAATAATTAATTCAAAATCTTCACACATTAAATCTATAATAATTAATTCAAAATCTTCAAAAATTAAATCTATAATAATTAATTCAAAATCTTCAGAAATTAAATCTATAATAATTAATTCAAAATCTTCACACATTAAATCTATAATAATTAATTCAAAATCTTCAAAAATTAAATCTATAATAATTAATTCAAAATCTTCAAAAATTAAATCTATAATAATTAATTCAAAATCTTCAAAAATTAAATCTATAATAATTAATTCAAAATCTTCAAAAATTAAATCTATAATAATTAATTCAAAATCTTCACACATTAAATCTATAATAATTAATTCTAAATCTTCAAAAATTAAATCTATAATAATTAATTCAAAATCTTCAAAAATTAAATCTATAATAATTAATTCAAAATCTTCAAAAATTAAATCTATAATAATTAATTCAAAATCTTCACACATTAAATCTATAATAATTAATTCAAAATCTTCAAAAATTAAATCTATAATAATTAATTCAAAATCTTCAAAAATTAAATCTATAATAATTAATTCAAAATCTTCAAAAATAAAATCTATAATAATTAATTCCAAATCTTCACACATTAAATCTATAATAATTAATTAAAAATCTTCAAAAATTAAATCTATAATAATTAATTCAAAATCTTCAAAAATTAAATCTATAATAATTAATTCAAAATCTTCAAAAATTAAATCTATAATAATTAATTCAAAATCTTCAAAAATTAAATCTATAATAATTAATTCAAAATATTTACAAATTAAATCTATAATAATTAATTCAAAATCTTCACACATTAAATCTATAATAATTAATTCAAAATCTTCACACATTAAATCTATAATAATTAATTCAAATTCTTCAAAAATTAAATCTATAATAATTAATTCAAAATATTCAAAAATTAAATCTATAATAATGAATTCAAAATCTTCAAAAATTAAATCTATAATAATTAATTCAAAATCTTCACACATTAAATCTATAATAATTAATTCAAAATCTTCAAAAATTAAATCTATAATAATTAATTCAAAATCTTCAAAAATTTAATCTATAATAATTAATTCAAAATCTTCACACATTAAATCTATAATAATTAATTCAAAATCTTCATAAATTACATCTATAATAATTAATTAAAAATCTTCAAAAATTAAATCTATAATAATTAATTCAAAATCTTCAAAAATTAAATCTATAATAATTAATTCAAAATCTTCAAAAATTAAATCTATAATAATTAATTCAAAATCTTCAAAAATTAAATCTTTAATAATTAATTCAAAATCTTCAAAAATTAAATCTATAATAATTAATTCAAAATCTTCACACATTAAATCTATAATAATTAATTCAAAATCTTCAAAAATTAAATCTATAATAATTAATTAAAAATCTTCAAAAATTAAATCTATAATAATTAATTAAAAATCTTCACACATTAAATCTATAATAATTAATTCAAAATCTTCAAAAATTAAATCTATAATAATTAATTCAAAATCTTCAAAAATTAAATCTATAATAATTAATTCAAAATCTTCACACATTAAATCTATAATAATTAATTCAAAATCTTCAAAAATTAAATCTATAATAATTAATTAAAAATCTTCAAAAATTAAATCTATAATAATTAATTCAAAATATTCAAAAATTCAATCTATAATAATTAATTCAAAATCTTCACACATTAAATCTATAATATTTAATTCAAAATCTTCAACAATTAAATCTATAATAATTAATTCAAAATCTTCAAAAATTAAATCTATAATAATTAATTCAAAATCTTCAAAAATTAAATCTATAATAATTAATTCAAAATCTTCACACATTAAATCTATAATAATTAATTCAAAATCTTCAAAAATTACATCTATAATAATTAATTAAAAATCTTCAAAAATTAAATCTATAATAATTAATTCAAAATCTTCAAAAATTAAATCTATAATAATTAATTCAAAATCTTCAAAAATTAAATCTATAATAATTAATTCAAAATCTTCAAAAATTAAATCTATAATAATTAATTCAAAATCTTCAAAAATTAAATCTATAATAATTAATTCAAAATCTTCAAAAATTAAATCTATAATAATTAATTCAAAATCTTCAAAAATTAAATCTATAATAATTAATTCAAAATCTTCACACATTAAATCTATAATAATTAATTCAAAATCTTCAAAAATAAAATCTATAATAATTAATACAAAATCTTCACACATTAAATCTATAATAATTAATTCAAAATCTTCAACAATTAAATCTATAATAATTAATTCAAAATCTTCACACATTAAATCTATAATAATTAATTCAAAATATTCAAAAATTCAATCTATAATAATTAATTCAAAATCTTCACACATTAAATCTATAATAATTAATTCAAAATCTTCAACAATTAAATCTATAATAATTAATTCAAAATCTTCAAAAATTAAATCTATAATAATTAATTCAAAATCTTCAAAAATTAAATCTATAATAATTAATTCAAAATCTTCACACATTAAATCTATAATAATTAATTCAAAATCTTCAAAAATTACATCTATAATAATTAATTAAAAATCTTCAAAAATTAAATCTATAATAATTAATTCAAAATCTTCAAAAATTAAATCTATAATAATTAATTCAAAATCTTCAAAAATTAAATCTATAATAATTAATTCAAAATCTTCAAAAATTAAATCTATAATAATTAATTCAAAATCTTCAAAAATTAAATCTATAATAATTAATTCAAAATCTTCAAAAATTAAATCTATAATAATTAATTCAAAATCTTCACACATTAAATCTATAATAATTAATTCAAAATCTTCAAAAATTAAATCTATAGTAATTAATTCAAAATCTTCAAAAATTAAATCTATAATAATTAATTCAAAATCTTAAAAATTAAATCTATAATAATTAATTCAAAATCTTCAAAAATTAAATCTATAATAATTAATTCAAAATCTTCACACATTACATCTATAATAATTAATTCAAAATCTTCAAAAATTAAATCTATAATAATTAATACAAAATCTTCACACATTAAATCTATAATAATTAATTCAAAATCTTCAAAAATTAAATCTATAATAATTAATTCAAAATCTTCAAAAATTAAATCTATAATAATTAATTCAAAATCTTCAAAAATTAAATCTATAATAATTAATTCAAAATCTTCAAAAATTAAATCTATAATAATTAATTCAAAATCTTCACACATTAAATCTATAATAATTAATTCAAAATCTTCAAAAATTAAATCTATAATAATTAATTCAAAATCTTCAAAAATTAAATCTATAATAATTAATTCAAAATCTTCAAAAATTAAATCTATAATAATTAATTCAAAATCTTCAAAAATTAAATCTATAATAATTAATTCAAAATCTTCAAAAATTAAATCTATAATAATTAATTCAAAATCTTCACACATTAAATCTATAATAATTAATTCAAAATCTTCACACATTAAATCTATAATAATTAATTCAAAATCTTCAAAAATTAAATCTATAATAATTAATTCAAAATATTCAAAAATTAAATCTATAATAATTAATTCAAAATCTTCAAAAATTAAATCTATAATAATTAATTCAAAATCTTCACACATTAAATCTATAATAATTAATTCAAAATCTTCAAAAATTAAATCTATAATAATTAATTCAAAATCTTCAAAAATTAAATCTATAATAATTAATTCAAAATCTTCACACATTAAATCTATAATAATTAATTCAAAATCTTCAAAAATTACATCTATAATAATTAATTAAAAATCTTCAAAAATTAAATCTATAATAATTAATTCAAAATCTTCAAAAATTAAATCTATAATAATTAATTCAAAATCTTCAAAAATTAAATCTATAATAATTAATTCAAAATCTTCAAAAATTAAATCTATAATAATTAATTCAAAATCTTCAAAAATTAAATCTATAATAATTAATTCAAAATCTTCACACATTAAATCTATAATAATTAATTCAAAATCTTCAAAAATTAAATCTATAATAATTAATTCAAAATCTTCAAAAATTAAATCTATAATAATTAATTCAAAATCTTCACACATTAAATCTATAATAATTAATTAAAAATCTTCAAAAATTAAATCTATAATAATTAATTCAAAATCTTCACACATTAAATCTATAATAATTAATTCAAAATCTTCAAAAATTAAATCTATAATAATTAATTCAAAATCTTCAAAAATTAAATCTATAATAATTAATTCAAAATCTTCACACATTAAATCTATAATAATTAATTCAAAATCTTCACACATTAAATCTATAATAATTAATTCAAAATCTTCAAAAATTAAATCTATAATAATTAATTCAAAATCTTCAAAAATTAAATCTATAATAATTAATTCAAAATCTTCAAAAATTTAATCTATAATAATTAATTCAAAATCTTCAAAAATTAAATCTATAATAATTAATTCAAAATCTTCACACATTAAATCTATAATAATTAATTCAAAATCTTCAAAAATTAAATCTATAATAATTAATTCAAAATCTTCACACATTAAATCTATAATAATTAATTCAAAATCTTCAAAAATTACATCTATAATAATTAATTAAAAATCTTCAAAAATTAAATCTATAATAATTAATTCAAAATCTTCAAAAATTAAATCTATAATAATTAATTCAAAATCTTCACACATTAAATCTATAATAATTAATTCAAAATCTTCAAAAATTAAATCTATAATAATTAATTCAAAATCTTCACACATTAAATCTATAATAATAAATTCAAAATCTTCAAAAATTACATCTATAATAATTAATTAAAAATCTTCAAAAATTAAATCTATAATAATTAATTCAAAATCTTCAAAAATTAAATCTATAATAATTAATTCAAAATCTTCAAAAATTAAATCTATAATAATTAATTCAAAATCTTCACACATTAAATCTATAATAATTAATTCAAAATCTTCAAAAATTACATCTATAATAATTAATTAAAAATCTTCAAAAATTAAATCTATAATAATTAATTCAAAATCTTCAAAAATTAAATCTATAATAATTAATTCAAAATCTTCAAAAATTAAATCTATAATAATTAATTCAAAATCTTCAAAAATTAAATCTATAATAATTAATTCAAAATCTTCAAAAATTAAATCTATAATAATTAATTCAAAATCCTCACACATTAACTCTATAATAATTAATTCAAAATCTTCAAAAATTAAATCTATAATAATTAATTAAAAATCTTCAAAAATTAAATCTATAATAATTAATTCAAAATATTCGAAAATTAAATCTGTAATAATTAATTCAAAATCTTCACACATTAAATCTATAATAATTAATTCAAAATCTTCACACATTAAATCTATAATAATTAATTCAAAACCTTCAAAAATTAAATCTATAATAATTAATTCAAAATCTTCAAAAATTAAATCTATAATAATTAATTCAAAATCTTCACACATTAAATCTATAATAATTAATTCAAAATCTTCACACATTAAATCTATAATAATTAATTTTAAATCTTCAAAAATTAAATCTATAATAATTAATTCAAAATCTTCAAAAATTAAATCTATAATAATTAATTCAAAATCTTCAAAAATTAAATCTATAATAATTAATTCAAAATCTTTAAAAATTAAATCTATAATAATTAATTCAAAATCTTCAAAAATTAAATCTATAATAATTAATTCAAAATCTTCAAAAATTAAATCTATAATAATTAATTCAAAATCTTCACACATTAAATCTATAATAATTAATTCAAAATCTTCAACAATTAAATCTATAATAATTAATTCAAAATCTTCAAAAATTAAATCTATAATAATTAATTCAAAATCTTCAAAAATTAAATCTATAATAATTAATTCAAAATCTTCACACATTAAATCTATAATAATTAATTCAAAATCTTCACACATTAAATCTATAATAATTAATTCAAAATCTTCAAAAATTAAATCTATAATAATTAATTCAAAATCTTCACACATTAAATCTATAATAATTAATTCAAAATCTTTACACATTAAATCTATAATAATTAATTCAAAATCTTCAAAAATTAAATCTATAATAATTAATTCAAAATCTTCAAAAATTAAATCTATAATAATTAATTCAAAATCTTCAAAAATTAAATCTATAATAATTAATTCAAAATCTTCAAAAATTAAATCTATAATAATTAATTCAAAATCTTCAAAAATTAAATCTATAATAATTAATTCAAAATCTTCAAAAATTAAATCTATAATAATTAATTCAAAATCTTCACACATTAAATCTATAATAATTAATTCAAAATCTTCAAAAATTAAATCTATAGTAATTAATTCAAAATCTTCAAAAATTAAATCTATAATAATTAATTCAAAATCTTCAAAAATTAAATCTATAATAATTAATTCAAAATCTTCAAAAATTAAATCTATAATAATTAATTCAAAATCTTCACACATTAAATCTATAATAATTAATTCAAAATCTTCAAAAATTAAATCTATAATAATTAATACAAAATCTTCACACATTAAATCTATAATAATTAATTCAAAATCTTCAAAAATTAAATCTATAATAATTAATTCAAAATCTTCAAAAATTAAATCTATAATAATTAATTCAAAATCTTCACACATTAAATCTATAATAATTAATTCAAAATCTTCCCAAATTAAGTCTATAATAATTAATTCAAAATTTATATATAGTCAACCACATATAGTACTGTTTTGTTGTTTCACAACTCATCAGTGCGAAATTCGCCTTAAAAAAGACGCAGTGCCACTTTAGTGTTGGAGACTACTATCGGAGACATAATTTTCAGGGATACTATGCAGCAAAATATCTATTTACCTTATATTTGAACTTCTGCATGTCAGTACAGTCAGAAACGCAGAGACCTGGAAGAGAATGCGAAAGTATAATAGTCAGAGGGAAGAAACTATTAGCATAGAAGGCATACTGGCATCTAGGGATCTCTACTGTGGATGGATGTGATTTTGCTGGATGTCGTGTTCGTCGGTGGTTTGTTTGAGGTTTGTCGAGTTTGTTGGGGTTATTTACGTCGAGGTGGTACAAGGATGTGTAGTTCGTCGGAGTACCTACAGGCAGTGTATCATTAGCCATGCCTTTCAGTGGTTGAGAAAGTTTCTTGTAATTATTAAAGGAAAGAAGCTTAATCTTGGCAGCATTGAATCTCATCATCGATTTATGCTCCCATTCCACTAGAGACTCGAAGTCTTCTTCTAGCGTTTCTGTCATTGCCTTGGATATAAGTCTATTCGTTTTCTCCTATATATATACTAACAGAATACTCGCCACTAGGTCCATATTAACAACAAATATAGCATTAGTTTAAAATATGAAAACTTTGGAAGGGTAGTACAATTTTGGTAGCAACCCTATAACTAATAAAGGGCTTAGTTAAAATTTTTGTATAGATTCCCGAGTTGAGCATAAAAATTACCGAGGTCGATAAAATGAACCAGAAGACGATCGGGGGTTTTATTGGCCAAAATGTTGTGAGAATCAAATCCAAGCTGAGAATAGGTGTCCGAATAATTCAAATAATTTTAATTATAAATTTTAATCGTCAAAATTATTAATTCCGATCCGGAAATATCAAATAAAGTAGCATTTCAAAGAATGTTAATATATTTTTCTCAATTTCTCTTCCTAGTCCGAATATATAGTTTGTGGAAATTTGAAACCGGATTGGGAATTATTGGTTGTCCTTCCTTGGGATGATTGAAAGTGCAAGAGCGTTGAAAATGACACGCGGTAATTTTTTATAAAACTAGAAAGAAATCTGTTTCATAACCTTGGTTGAACATGGTTTACACAGGAAGAGTCGGTCGAGGGGAATTAATAGCCAAAATATTTCGACGATCAAAACATATTAAAACAAGTCGCCAGATTGAGTTTAACCTCGTTTTTAGTGTTTACTAATTAAATTACTTTCATTTTTCTTTTTTCATTTTTGTAGCCATGAACATGAAAATTAAACAAATTAGAAAGTTTAATTAGTGAATAGGATGGAAATACTTTACAGGAAACGTGGGAGTAAGTGAAAGTATATTAAGGTAATTATATATATATATATATATATATATATATATATATATATATATATATATATATATATATATATATATATATATACTAGCATTTCAGCCCGGCGTTGCCGGGTGTTTGGATGTGTCTGTTGAACAAAAACAAAAGCAAAAAAAAATGTGGTGGTAGGAAGGCAGGCTCGAACCCATACCGTGAAGGAGGAAAAGAACGGGGTAAAAACCTAACGTATATGCTGTTACGGCCACCGCCAACCCGGAAGCGACATTTCTAAAAATTAAGGCTAGACAATCTAAAGGAGAGGATAACTTTAAAAAGTATCGGCGAAAAAAGTTACCCCCCTATAGAAAAGTGCCTAGTTGAAGGGGAAGATATTAATGTCTTTAGCCAATTTTTCGATATTTGTCGTATGAATGGTTGAACTTAAAAACGATACTGGTCTTGTGAAAATCCATCGCCTCTATTGAAAGTTTTAGGCAGACATGCAAATATACATACATACATTTATATATTGGTAACTAAAAATTTACGACCCAAACCGATGAAAAAGCTTGTCCTATCTCTGAACACCCTTTATGTAAAATTTCAAATATTTAGACCAGAAATTGTCTGAGTAATTTAGAAGAGACCGCAGAGGTCAATTTTTTTAACTTTGACCCCTTTTTTTTACCCCTTAACATTTATTGCTTTGGGCTCGAATCAAGTTATTAAGTTAGATCCATGTTCAATGAACCTATATCTAAAATTCAAGTGTGTAGACCGAAAATTGTCGGAGAAGTTTGGTAGAGTTCTCAAAGGTCAACTCGTTAAACTTTGACCCCTTAATCGCCAAATTTCTAGCCAAAAACCGATCACATCGATTTTCCCAAATCTCAGTACCATGTAGACTAAAAATTGACAGAGTTATTGCGTCGGAAAATGTACGCACACAGACACACAGACACGCACACAGACAGACACTTTCACTTTTATAGATATATAGATATATATGCAGCATAATCGCATTGATACACCGGTTTTCGTCAGATCACCGAAGTTAAGCAAGGTTGAGCCTAGTTAGTACCAGATGGGTAACCATTTGGGAATTCTAGGCGCTGTATGTGCCCTCCGCTTATCTCGGCATTTGTTTTCAGTCGTCCTGTATATACACTTCACTTTCCACTGATATTTACCAATGTCGACTCAGGAGAGGTGTGGTTGGAGCTGGAGCACTTCCTGCTATAAAAATTTCACGCGCAGGCAGCCTATATATATATATATATATATATATATATATATATATATATATATATATAACTCAAATGACCTTGTAACGAGTGATGTAACTCACTTTCCGGGTTACGACATCCGATTGCGCATGCGCGCATAAACATTAACCCATAACACCGTAAACAAATGAACACAAATCGCTTATTTTGCAGATTTTAACCTGCGTACTGAAATGATAACGTTATTATTTCGAAATTATTATTTAACATGGAAAGAGTAGGGGTGTTTTGCAACTATTTTTTATTACAACTATACTGTCGCTAATTTCTTACAACTAAATAACTTTAACCTGTTGACAAACATAAGAACAATTGTAGTAAAGCCAAAACTACTACTACTACTACTACTACTACTACTCTCTATCCGTCCCTTTTCCTTCCCTCCTTCCTTTTTTTCTTATTTTTTGTTTACATTTCTAGATACAAAATAGTTGTGTGAAAACGGTGAATTTGTTGACACATTTACTAATCTGTTTGAGTATTAGTTTTATTTTATTTTATTTATTTAGGTTTTAATTTTTGCTTCAGGTTTTATTAATTATTGGTTATTTTTTTAGATTTTAAGTTTCTATAACTTGGTTGAAGGATTCGAATATGGGTTTTTCATTCTCATATTTCTCATCGGTAGGTTTATGTGCGTTTTTGCTGCCTAATGACTTTCATCGGCGTTCGATTCGTAGGAAAATCATGTTTAATTTTCGATTTTTGAGCGATTATTCGGAAAAATAGGTAACTTTACACGAATAAGGAGGATTTTTTTTTCGTGTTTGAGTGATCCGTCCGTGATTTTTCATTTTAATATACTTTCATAGAAATGTCAAATAAAACTTTTCTTTACGTCACAAGTGCCACGCTCATACATGAATTCCATAGCTAATATAACATACTGACCCAACGGGTTACAGGTAGTCTAGTATATATATATATATATATATATACTATATGTATGTGTGTATATATATATGTGCGTATATATATATATATATATATATATATATATATATATATATACAGTTGTGCGCAAAAATATTCGACACCTGTCTAAATTTTCTTGTTTCGTTGAATCTATACTTCAAAAATCTTCATAACGCCTTTTAACGGCTAATTATGAATAAATTGTATATTTTTCAACAATAAATGAGGAAAAGTAATTCGAGATTAATAATATATATCAATTTATTTACAAAAAATATAAATATGGATGTTGCAAAAATATTCGACCCCTTTAATTTAAAGTTTAAATAAAAGCGTCATTAAGTTTATTATTTTAGTCTGACCTTGTATTTATTTCTTATAAATAATATTTATGACTCTACTGAATCTAAAATCAGTTCAAATTGAACATCAATACCATATTGAATGATTGAATAATTGTTTCAAGTAAAAAAAAAATTATTTTTCAACGTCAACAAATCTGCAACTATGACAAAGAACAAAGAGTACTCTGAAGACATTAAAAAGAAAGTAATCGATGCCTACCAGTCTGGACAAGGTTATAAAAAAATTTCCAAACCTGTTTCCATACCACGGTTGACTATTATGTCCATTATCAAAAAAATGGAAAGTAAAAGGGATTGTATCAAGTCTTCCAAGATCAGGTCGTCCAAGAAAAATTACGACACGTGGGGCTAGGAAAATTGTTAGACAAATTTCAATAGACTCTAAATCTTACCTAAAGGACGTGTAGAACGATGTGAAGAATGCTGGCTCAGATGTACACTTGTCGACTATTCGTAGGGCATTAAATCGTGCCGGATTGCATGGACGTATTGCCAGAAGGAAACCCTTACTTTCCAAAGCTCATCAAAAGGCTCGATTAAATTTTGCAAAAAAGTTCCTAGAAATGCCTATTGATTACTGGAATGATATAATTTGGTCAGACGAAACGAAAGTGGAACTATTTGGACGCAACCAGCAACGCTATGTTTGGCGAAAAGAAAATACTGCTTATAATGTGAAGAATACCGTTCCAACCGTTAAGCATGGAGGTGGATCAATCATGGTGTGGGGCTGTTTCAGTATAAATGGAAGTGGAAGATTAACCATAATCGATGGAAGAATGGATTCAGTAAAATATCAGTCCATACTGAAAGAAAATCTTGTTCCGTCTGCGGACCAGTTGGGGCATGGAAGGAGGTATACCTGTCAACAGGACAACGATCCTAAACACACTTCAAAGAGCACTAAGGCATGGTTAAAGAATAATAAGGTGAAAGTTCTAGAATGGCCTTCCCAGTCTCCAGACCTAAATCCGATTGAGCACTTATGGCATGATTTAAAAACTGCGGTACATGAAAGAAAACCATTTAATTTGATTGAATTAAAACAGTACTGTCAAGAAGAGTGGCTTAAAATTCCAGTGGACAGATGTAGAAGTCTCGTTAGATGTTATAGGAAACGTTTACTTGCAGTAATCAAGGTCAAAGGAGCTTCAACCAAGTATTAATGAAAAAGGGTTCGAATATTTTTGCAACCTCCATATTTTTATTTTTGTAAATAAATTTATTTATATTATCAAGCACTAATTACTTTTTATTATTTTTTTGTTGAAAACTATACAGTTTAATCGAACTTAGTCGTTAAAGAAGGCTTTAAAGATTATTGAAGTATCCATTCAATGAAATAAGACAATTTTGGTAGGGGTCGAATACTTTTTGCGCACAACTGTATATATATATACTCATCATATATATATATGTATCATATATATATATATATATATATATATATATATATATATATACTCATCATATATATATATCATATATATCCCAACATGTCCCTTTATATATACGACAGCGGTAGGTTAGACTCCTCTGCACGATCACGTGTTTCTTGCGAATGTTCCCGTTTAATATGCCCCAAAGATTTTCAATTGCGTTCATATCCCGGGTCTGATTTGGCCATGGGAGTTTATTAATCCCATTTTGGCTCAACTAATGTTGTGTCGCTCTAGCAGAGTGACAAAAAGCTCCGTCTGCCATTATTAGCGAGTTAACTTGGTTCATTCTACCACTTGAGAAATATTGTTAGAGGTCCTTGGTGTAAATAAATTAAAAAATATTTTCCAGAATTGATGTTTCTTTTGCACTCCACCAGGTCTAGTATATATATATATATCACTATAAATTGCACCCGATACCATAACCGAGAATCTCCTCCACGTTTTAGCGTTGGCTGCAGTCTTTAAGTTAAACTCTTACCGAGAGAACCTCCATACTCATACCCTTCGACTGTCGAGAAATAATACAAATCCTGACTCATCAGAGAAAAAGGCATTGGACCAAAAGGTCATATGTCTCACCACCATCTCACGAGACCAATATTTTCTGCGCTTGATATTGGTAGGATGAAGAAGAGGCTTCCTTCTCGCAGCTCTTCCAGAGTAGCCCAGCTTGTGAAGATACTTGAAAGTTTGTGTTTCAATGTCAGAGACTTTGCACCGAAGATCCTCTTCAACATTTCTTTTCACAAGACCCAATGGATGAGGTTTTTTACACGTTTTTTCCCCTTGTGTGAATTGTAAGATCAATCTATTACCAGTAAAAAGGATATTGAAATATTTCCTGCTATTTTGCGTTGATTAAGACCACGTTTATGTTGACCAACGATTCGTTCTCACAGAAATTCTGATATGTCTGATGCTCCTTTTATTCGTGGCATGTTTCAATATTGTTAGATGCAAATTTAATGAGATACTCCAAGTTATTACAGCACTATTCCTATAAATAAGCATATATTAATCTTAGGCAAAATTTTTATTTTAGTGTTTATTCTTTTCTGGCATGTCTGCTTGTATATATATATATATATATATATATATATATATATATATATATATATTATGTGATTAAATGATTTACTGAATAACTAGTTTTTCGACAAATGATAAAAAATATAGAAATTAAATAAGCTTTTTATATAGTTTTAAAGGTTAAAATACTCCCAAGACTATATATATATATATATATATATATATATATATATATATATATATATATATATATATATATATATATATATATATAAAGTGGTAGTAGGAAGGCAGGCTCGAACCCGTATCGCGAAGGAGGAAAAGAACGTGAAAAACACGGACGTCTTTGCTGTTACAACCACCACCAAACCGGGGTATTTACGTCGAGGGGGTACAAGTGCTTGCAGTTTGTCAGAGCATTCACCGTTAAAGTACTTGTAGAACAGGCAGAGGGATGCAACATTTCGTCGATGGGACAGAGGCTGAAGTTTAGATGACAGTTCAGGACCTATCAGATTAGCGACTCTCTTTTGAACCTTGTCTAGGAGCGAGAGACTAGTAGCAGATGCACCAGCCCAAATATGATAACAATACTCCATACATGGGCGAATGGTGACGTTATAGAGGTATAAGATACTTTCGGGCGTTAGTAGCTTTCTAGCACGGTAGAGAGAACCTACCTTCTTCGCAGCGGTCCTGGCGATACTCTCAATGTAATTGTTCCAACTCATGTTTCCTGAGAGCGTTAGGTCGAGGAGTTTAAAATATGTACTTTCAGATAAAGAGTCATTGGCTATTGCTATTGGTGGTAGAAAAGGTTTCTTGTAATTATTGAAGGAAACGAGTTTAGTCTTAGCAACATTGAATGTGACCATCGATTTATGTCGCCATTCCACTACAGATCGGAGGTCATCCTCTAGTGTTTCTGCCATTTCTTTAGATATGTGTTCATTTGTTTTCCTGTCGTGTCTGTTAGAGTGTGGTGTCGTCAGCATATATACCCATCTCACAGGCAATTTTGTCAGGGAGGTCATTTATGAATATTAGGAATAACAGAGGTCCTAGGATAGACACCTGAGGCACTCCCGCATTTATATCATATTGTTTAGATGTACGACCGTCGACGACAACCTGGATTTTTCTCTTATCTGAGAAGGATTTAATTATGTAATGTATTCTTCCAGTGATACCATATGATCTGATTTTCCTGAGAAAACTTCATGCCATACCCTGCCAAAAGCCTTATATATATCTAGAGCTACCGCTCTACTCTCCCCCGCTTTGTCCAGTGACTGGTATATACGTTCTGAGATTATAGTTAGGATGTCTGCTGTGGAACGGGCTTGCCTAAATCCATATTGTTGGTCAGTCAGAAGTTTAGCATCTGTAAGGTGATGGACTAGAACTTTGTTAATTATGGTCTCAAATATTTTGGCGAAAAGTGGAAGGAGGCTAATGGGCCGATAATTTACTGGGTCAGTTCTTTCACCAGAATTCTTGAATAACGGTAATACAGAAGCAGTTTTCCAACAGGCAGGAAAGTAAGATTCATTAAGGCATTTGTTGTAAAGTTTGGAGAGAATCGGAGCTACTTCGGCTGAACACTTTTTTAATAGCACAGCTGGGATGAGATCAGGTCCACATGCTTTTGCAGTGTCAAGATTTCTTATGATAGCATGCACCTGAGCAGGGGTGATTTTCAGATCCTCAAGTGTGGCGTCTGTCCGCAAAGGAAAGTCAGGAAGGGGGTGATTAGAAGGGTCAAGTGTGGAGTTGGGGGCAAACTGATTGGCAAGCATATTAGCCTTCTCGGTTGCTGAGCAAACAACCTCATGATTGTTGGATAGGGGGGAAATTGTTGATTGCCCATTATTTACTACACTGTTGTAGATTTTCCAGAAGTCGCGGGTTCCTAATTGTTAATACTGTCTGCTTTTTTATTTTTTACATCGGTCATTTCTGTTTTAAAACCCACTCTTCCCATATTAAATAATAATTTCGAAATAATAACGTTAATCGCAGGTCATTCGCGCATGCGCAACCGGATGTCGCAAACCGGAAAGTGGGTTACATACATCGTTACAAGGTCATTTGAGTTTTATAATTATATATATACATATATATATATATATGTATATATATATGCTGAAATGCATATGTATATATATATATATATATATATATATATATATATATATGCATATTCATATGTACATATATATACCTACAGTCATATATATATATATTCATACATATGCGTACAGGATATCCATTAATCGATTTTGATAAATCCCACGAAACATCACCGATGATGCTGTGACTCGCGCGTGATTTTTTGTGGAAAAAGTTTCGCAATTACCAACTACACCTCTCCTGAGTCGGCACTGTTAAATAAATAAGTAAAAATTTCAGGACGAATGGAAATAATCACAAGATAAGCGAGGAGCACATACAGCGCCTATTATTCACAAATAGTCACCCCTATGGTACTAGCCAGGCTCATCGTTGCTGAACTTCCGTGATTTGATGAGAACCGGTGTGTCAATGTAATTATGCCGAATATAAATATATACAAACGCGTTTATCTATGTGTGCATACACACACATGTCTAAAAATGTTTGTAGGAATTATAGGCAGCGAGAGAGAGGTAGGATTAAAAAAATCACGAATGGAAACTACTCAACTTGACTTAATGTGCCTACCTAAATAATTCTAACTGTAAGCGAAGGTTTCTCTGCTTGCACAAATTAGTGGGCTAGAACTGAGAGCAAGGGTCTTGAGGACACGTGGAGCTTAGTGCGTTCTCTGTGCAGAACAGAAAAACACTCCGGAGAGAATGTAGACCCACAATCCCTTTATTATTGTCCAATAGCCGATTCCACTAATTGGGAACCCCGGATGTAGGCTGAGGATCCTGGATGTAACGAGGTATATCTTAAGCGATTCGACTCTGATTACACTTGGTAGTCTTGCCTGTATAGACGGCACCACATCGACATTTAAATGTGTAAACAATATTAATTGACTGTGAGATAAGTAAGACATCCTAACGAAAGGAGAGAAATGCGGGCTTTGTAGAAAAAGTACTCCTAAGGGACAGAGCACCGACGTTAGAAGAGACAAGAGAGAAAATCTTATCAACAATAAGTTGATCTTCAGGTCCGATCGAAGGCAATCAAGATATACAGGAAGTCTGGATGGACCATATTTAGGCGGCCAAGAAAAGGACTTAATTTTCTTTTTGATAACTTTATTAACCAATGGAGACGGATAACCTGTCTGTTTAAATGTATGTATGTTTGTTTGTTTGTTTGTTTTTTTGTTTGTCTTCTAAAACTTTTGACATAGGTGACGGATTTTCACCAGATCCGTATCGTTTTGAAGCTCGAACCTTCGGACGACAAATATCGATAAAAATTGGCTAAAAAACATTAATTCCTTCACCCTCAACTGGGAACATTTCTACATAGAGGGGTCATGTTTCTCGCCGATATTTTCGAAACTTATCCCCTCTTTTCGATTGATTAGCCTTAATTTAAACTTTCGACACTTCCGGGTTGGCGATGGACACAACAGAAAAGACGTCACGTTTATTTTTTTCACGTTCTTTTCTTCGTTCACTGTACGGGTTCGAGCCTGCCTGCCTGCTACCACTTTTCTTTTCTTGTTTTTTCTTTTTCTCAACATACCCCTCAAAACACTCGGGCAACGCCAGGCACTCAGGCTAGTTCATAATAAAATTCATTTTAATGTTATCCTTTTTTTCTGTTGTTCCTGGCCTTCGGGCCAGGATCAAAGTGTAGTATCTGTCTGCAGATGCTGCACTTAAGATAATTTGTACCAGTCAATGGAGGGGAAACCCTTTATACTGGGACAATTATTATTATTGGTAACCAGAGTACCCCCTTTTTGCCTACTTTTAGGGGAGCTGGTTTTTACCCCACATTAAAAACGGCCTTGTGCCTAATTTGTTTGGGTGGGGAAGCAAATAAATACAATAAGAGTGGGAACAAATAACAAGCGTCCAATGATTAAGGTTTCTAATATAATTGAGTTTCGTGGCCGTTGGTGCGAAAGAATGACAACTGAAGTAAAGACTAGTAAAAGTGGATTTTCTATAAATAGATGTCACAAAGGAAAAAACACATTTAGAAACTAAAACATTTAGAAAAGAAAGAGAATTATTATTTTCCACCTCCATCGTAAATTTGAGGGGGGGGTGTAGATTATTCAATAATTGAAAGAAAGACACATGCGTCGAGAAACAAGAAAATTTGTTGCCGACATAATGTATGTAAAAGGCAGGTCTTGGGTATTTATCAAACAATAACTGTTCCAATAAGCCAACAAAATATTGACTAAAGTCTGGCGATAAATAACATTGTCGAAGCTAAAAGAAACAGTCTGTTTTGTTTTGTTTGTTTTTTTGTTTTTATATTTTGTTGTTGTTTTGTTTTGTTTTTTCCCCCGTTAGCACGCTTTATTTTAAACGTATTTGAAACGTATATTTTCCCTCTTGAGTTCATCTTGCTTTTTAAAAATAAAATAAACCCCTCGATCCAGCTCAAGAAGAGTGAGGACGAAACCAGTCAGTTGGCCTCCAATTTTTCCTTTTTATTTTTTTCTTGTAATCATGAGTATGAAAACTTGTCTTTCTCTCATAATTATATTGTATAATTTTGTACTCTCCAAACTTTGGAAATATATATATATATATATATATATATATATATATATATATATATATATATATATATATATATATATATATATATATCCAAACTTTGGAAATATATATATATATGTCTAGTGAATAAATGACAAAAAAACTATATTCCAAAATACATGATGTTTACCATCTTATAATTTATTGCTTTTGGCAGTATCTATTTCGTAGCGCAAAATCAATCACTTAATTATTATATTAATCTATTACGCCCTTAACTCATCAGAATAAATAGCAACAATCAATCCGTCAAAAGGAAATAAAGTGTGATTTGACATTTTATATATGTGTGTGTGTGTGTGTGTGTGTGTGTGTGTGTGTGTGTGTGTGTGTGTGTGTGTGTGTGTGAGCGTTCCTTCCTCATAGGTTCTAAAACGACTGAGCCTATCTTTGGAAATTTCACACAAAGCTAATTTATATTTCTGGCAGTGTTCTTAGATATGTTTTTTTGGCAGAAATTCATTCAGTAAGTATCGAAAATCCAAAAAAATCCAATCAATTTATGATATAAGAAGAGGTACCATTTAAAATCGCTGCAAACCATTTCTTCGTTTGTATATTTTAAAATTAAACATTAATCAGAAATTACTTTTCCGGGACATTCATCGTCAAGCCCTAATATCAGCTGACGTTATATTGTAAACACACACAGACGAGATTTAATGAACGACATTATCATTATTATTTATTTTATTTTTTTTATTTTTATTTTCTTTTATTTTTTTTTTTTTTGCGAATTAGTCCGCCGGGCAAATAATTTCTCTTACAATATAATAATCAATAGAGAATTTATTCTATAATACATACGCAATCTGCATAAATTAAAATATCATGTTTAAGTGTATTGTACGACCGGGCAACGTCGGGCGTCCAGCAAGTACATATATATATATATATATATATATATATATATATATATATATATATATATATATATATATATTAGTTTTGGGATGATTAATATGAATCGGAATCGGGAATCGAAAAAATCGGAACTTTTCGGGGTATTGAAATTGGAAAAATTTGAGCCTATTTTTCAACGCCAAAACCGATTCCTTAAATTATCTTTTTTTTTATTTGATTTAAAAAACATCTTACACTGCTTTTAGCAATAAAAAACATTAATAAGTATTTATTGATTTTAAATTTCCAGTAAGGCTAAAATCTCTAGACCACCCACTCACAATTGTGTTTTTACGTTTGAGAAAATATAGGGGCATTTAAGATGTGTTTTTACAGTAATCTGGACAAAAAAATCCACTCTTATGGTAAAATATTTAGAGATTTGTATAGAATTGGAATCGAAATCGGAATCGATAATTGTATCGAAATCGGGAAAAATATTCGAATAGTCCCATCACTAATATATATATATATATATATATATATATATATATATATATATATATATATATATATATATATATATATATATACATTTATTTATTTATTTATTTATTTATTTTTAAATCTCCGAAACATGGTAAACAACTGATGAACATATTAAAAAATAAATTATTATTGGTACTATAGTAAATTCGAGAGCAAGTTGATGCAGTGATTGCGGGTGATTAAATGACTTACTGACTAAATGGTTTGTTTTTTTTTAGTTTTTTTTGTATGGTTTTAAAGGTTAAAAACTTCCAAGACTATATATATATATATATATATATATATATATATATATATATATATATAACTACTTCGTTTACTCACATACGATTAATATACGAAGTATAAATTTATGCGTAAACTTTAAGTATTTATTTCAACAGTGCTCAATACGTAGACGATCCATGTAGATTATCCCTTCATGAAAAATTTGCTATTCTATACTTTAAAGAACCTCAACAACTATTAAACTGTAGGAGAGAAATAGTGAACAACTGTGTTCACGGTATAAAATTTACTATCGGATACAGATACAAAATAATCTTAAAACTAACAAAAACAATAGAAAATAAACAAATAAATAAATAAATATGCATATGCATAAACTATCACACATACACACACACACACATATATATATATATATATATATATATATATATATATATATATATATATATAAACTAACATATAAAAAAAATTAACCTAGATTTAAAACAGGTCAAGACACTAGATATCTACGCTAAATAGCACACACAAAAGAACGGGTCAACCGGACGTCAAATGGGCCTTTGTCCTGTAAGTGCCTGCTCATTAGCTGATTAGGAAGGCGCGGTGGATACTAGAAAGCTGATTGGCTAACTAAAGACTTAATAGAAGGTCCGTATATAAAAATATTCGCATACGCCTGAAGAATCCTAGAGTGGATGAAACGCGGAATATTCAGTGTAGCTTAATTGCCATATATATTTTATAAATTACTATTTATGGATATATATATATATATATATATATATATATATATATATATATATATATATATATATATATATATATATATATAAGTCCCAATTCGTAACGAATGTATTAATTCACGTGTTAATTCGTGTTATTTGCGAAAGGCGTCTATACTGATAATCGCTAGAGCAAGTGCTCTTACTTCTCAGTCTTCGTTTATCGCATAGCAAGGCAGCAACTATACTCAATCTTGTCGCATTTTTTTATGTTGTTGCTTTTGTTTTGTTATTTTTTTTTTCGTTTTTTTTTTTTGTTTTTGTTTTTGTTTTTTTTTTAAGGGCCACGTGCTCAACGCCATGAGTAATGCTATCACCAGCGAGGGGCAAATACCGGAAGTATCTATACCTGGCATCTTAGACGATACAAAAAGGAGAAAATTTTACACGTTTTTTCTAAAAGAAGAGAGAAAAAAATGATGAAGTGGATGTTGCACGGTACTAACTGGAAAGGAAAACAAATAAGTAGAAACAGAAAAAAAGAAAAAAAAAGAATGGAAAATAAGAACAAGATAATATGCGACACAGACTCTTCTTTCAATGCTTACTGTTCGTTGTCGGATAGCAACACAGACTATTAAATGTTTGAGATAAATCTTAGAAAGATTGAAGAGTTCGAACTCAACACGCGATAAATTCGATTGCTTATTGTATTATTTGGATTCTTTGGACTACTGTTCTCATACATCTTCTTATATTGATAAGTGGTAAGATTGTGCAATTAGTAACAAAAAAATAGATTTATGGCTTCTAAAATTCACATTAGAATTTTTGCAAGGACCTGTGATGGATGGATACTTGGTAACATTCATTTGTAAGTTACACTACCCTGGGGGTGGGGGGATTGGAAGTGCATTTCTCAATGCGGGCGATACGCAAAAATATAATTACTTGGGACTTTTACCCAATCATGGCTGACGGAACGAGAGCATGCTACCCATCAAACATCTTTTAAATAAAGAGTTGCATTCGAAATTCAGTGCAGATTCCCGGGTTCGACAGAAAGATTCCCGAGTTCGGCAGAAAGATTCCCGAGTTCGACAAAATACACCTCAAGAAGGTCGGATGTTACATGTGAGAATAGCAGTCAAGATGCGAATAGTAGCCTGAATAATCCAAATAAACAAAAAAATCAATCCTCATCTCAAAAATTGAAAGACATATAGAATCTCAACTTTATCTTATAGCTTATTTTAATTAAAAGCAAAAACAAAAATTATTTTGATATGATATTATGAACAACGTGATATACGGGAAGAGGGGGTAAATTGAAATTCAACAGATTTTTGTAGGGATGTCTTTGAAATAAATAGTAATCTTTATATCTAGAAACAAAATAAGTTTAAAATTCCTAAAATTCGTACTAGAAGTGTCCCCATAAGTATTGGTGAACAACAATTGCGAATTCCTTAAGACTTTTTCATAGTCATGGCTGACAGAACGAGAACATGCTACTCCATGTTGATTAAATGAATGGTTCCGCTCGAAATTCCGTGCAGATTCCCGATTTGGACAGAAACATTACCAGGTTCGACAAAATACAACTGAACAGTGGCGGAGGTCACATCGGCCGAAACGTTGTAAAAAATGACACTCAGGATAGAAAAAAGTAGTCCGAAGAATCTAAATATTGTGAATAACCATTGCTCATCTGAAGAATTCATAACCGTATTAAATATTCAAGAAATTTACATTTTTTTTTTCATTCAACAAAAATCAATCATTCAAAATTCGGGTTCGTTTAACAATCCACGGAGATTCGAAAAAGTGGTAACAAAAAAACACATATATAACAAATGAATCTGTCAAAAAGACCAGAGTATTTTTATCGCTTGCGATCCTCTATTGCTGATGTATTAAAATTTATAGAATTTTGGAGTTTGTTTTACAATGCACAAAGATTCGAAAAAGTTGCCAAAAAAAACAAATATATAAGAAAAAATGTTACCAAAGGCAAGATAAGTTACTCTTCTGCCTAACTGGGTAGGGTTTTAGTGTTTTTACTTAATGTGAAATTTTTATTCGGCTCGAAAAAACAAGTAATGTCAACCGATACGCAACCACAAGAAAAACTGTCCTTATAACAAATACATTGTGGCCATTTTTTTCTTGTGGTCGCTTATCGGTTGATATTGCTTGTTTTTCTAACCGAATAAAAATTTTAAATTGAGTAAAAGCACTGAAAACCTACCTAGTAAGATAGAACAGTAACTTATCAACCGATACGCGACCACAAAAAAAAATGGCCACAATGTATAAGAGAGGATTAAGTAATGTTATTTTCGTTTAGTGTTTGTTGAGAGGCTGACGATAGGTCAGGAGGCTGGTTGGTTGGCCATGCCAACCAGAGCGCGTTTTGTCACATGTTGACTGTTTAAAAGTCCAGCGAAAAAGAGATAGAAATCTACAGAACAGAAAATGGCGTGTCTGCGTCGCTCTCTGGTTACCAGAGCTAAAGGGCGATAATCGAGTTAGCCTGGGAATTTCAATTCCCACAAACTCATCTTTTTTATATAACGCTTATGTATAATGGAATTTCCGATGTTATTAATTTACATATTTTCTTTTATTTAATGTAACAGAGCGCGGACGCACGTATGGCGGCTTCATGTAAATACCAAGCCGTGTGCGAAATGACGTCGCGGTAAGGAAAAAGGAAAAGAATATAAAATGAGAAAGAGCACATTCGTGAACACATTTCAGAGCACGTTCGAGAGTACGTGTAAAAGGATATTCAAAAGAGATAAGGAGCGCGATCACGTTTTATTCGGCAAAGTATTCGAAAATAAATATTGTTGTTAGAAAAAAAAAAAGGAGTCTAGTTATTACTTGTCTTATGTTCCTTGAGACGTACTCTGCTACAACGTGTTGAGTCCTGAAACGTCTACATTTTAATGCATGTGTAAACTCATGTAACGTTACATAAACAGGGACATTTTATTAACTATTAATTGTTATGGTTTCTTTTTGTTATCATTCGTAATATTTTATTTAAGAGAGAAATATTTCGTATTTTTATTCAAGGGTGACTTCCTTGCGAAGGACCGATTAAATATTTTTAAAGTTGCGATTTTTTTAAATTTCAAGTTTAAAAGCAAATTAATTTCTTTTATGTATTCCTTTCTTTACGGCTGCATTTAAAAAAAAAAAAGTAAAAATAAAATTGTATAAACATTACCAACATGTAAATGATTATATATTTATAAATGAGAAATATTTTATATCTTGTTCCCAACGGAATTATGAATGGTACGTTTATTATTTTCAATTCATGTTACAAGTATTTCAAGAAGTTTGCGAGGCGATAGAATTTAAAGTTTTTATTTTGCTGATAATTCTGAACAATTGCAACAAAGAACAATTAGTTAATTTACTTTAGTTTTGCCATCTTGGATCATTTTGGTAAACTTAACTGTAATTCTTATTATATATATATATATATATATATATATATATATATATATATATATATATATATATATATATATGTATGTATATATATATATATATATATATATATATATATATATATATATATATATATATATATATATATACTAGCAAAGATACCCGCGCATCGCACGGGACTTTTCTGCACACTTAGGTACGCGATTTGTTGGCACCTTTCCAATAAGTGAATGTTGTAAGAGGGAAGTAAATTTCAACTCGATGCTTAAATCTTAAACACATTGAATACTGAAAACATACCACAATCAGATCAGATCAGTTTTTCATCATATCCTTTTGTAGAACTTTTCATTGAAGAGCCTCGTGGTAAACTACATTTCTGCTTCTTTGATTTGGAGCCAGAACGTAGAGTTTTTCTGAACTTCCTGTCCGACTGATGGAGACGTAGGACATACCGTGACAGAAGCAGTCTGATGCGAGATCTACGCCAATGGTTTTAAACGCCTGACCTTGTCTTTTATTTATGCTCATTGCAAAACACACCTTCATAGGAAACATTTCTAGATAGTACAATTACAACAACGCCCCAACACCCCCCGGCCGCCGCCGACACCTCCTCTCCCGCCCCAATATAAACAAAATGATTTGTTTTTGTTTTTTTTGTGGTGGGGGGGTCAACGTTTGGGTGCTCATGTTAGTTCAATTATCAAGGAAAAGTGATCCTCCAATTTATTGAACCAACATTTCTTCAAAAAGTCCCAGGGTCCAGGAGTTCATACCATGCAAACGGTAAATTTGCGAGGGTTTTGATTATCAGATTTGGTGCCGGAAGAAAAAAATCGGTTTGTGTCAAAAAATGAAAATAAATGTCTTTTTTATCATAAAAATAATTATTTGTCCAATCATGAGAAAGTGAAAGGAGGCCTGAAGTCATTGGGGGGGGGGGCTCGTTTGGCTCTTTTTTGTGTTTTCTTAGTAAATGCACAGGCGACCATCTTGCTTGCCAAACTGTAGTGATTACGTTGGATACTAAATGTCTTCAAGTATGAATAATTACTCGTTTGCGCAAGAAATAAATGCAATATTCATTCTCAGCGTCCCCCAAACCAACAAAAGTCGACAATTCAAAGGTGAATGTCGAGGGGTACGTAAACTAAAAAAATACCGATTTATGGTAATAATTATACCATAGCGATGTATGTGATATCATATATGGTAAAAAAATTATATTTTATATTAAATCTATATAATTATAAAACTCAAATGTCCTTGTGACGGGTATTGTAACCCAACATCTGGTTTACGACTTCCGGTTGTGTATGCGTACATAAACATAAAGCCATAACAGCGTAAACAAATAAACATAAATCGCTACTTTTGCAGAATTTTACCTGTGCACTAAAATATTAACGCTATTATTTAGAAATTATTATTTAACATGGGAAGGGTGGGGATGTTTTGCAACTATTCTGTATTACAACTATACTGTCACAATTTTCTTACAAATAAATCAACTTTAACCCGTTGACAACGTATTGTTTTACTGTGTACGTTTTCAGCGCCCCAATTGTTTTATTTGTTTATTTTTCGCGTTTAAATTATCCAAATAAAAAATTGTTAATACTTTCTGCATTTTTTTTACATCGTTCATTTCCTTATTGCGTTTACGTTATTTTAACGCAATTTTCTTACAAATGAATCTACATTAACCCGTACACAATCATAAGAGCATTTTACAACGTATTATTTTACTGTGTACGTGTTCAGCGTTCCAATTGTTTTTGTTTCGCGTTTAAATTAAAAGATATTTCAAAATTTGAATTTAACTTTAAGTATTATGCTATCTGTTCAGTGCGCAGTTACCTATAAGTATGACAAACAAACCACTTATAGTTCAATGGCTGTAATTTGTTTTTTATCAAAAATAAACAATTATAAACAGAACGATGAATTATATCGGCGTTAAACTACTAAATACAGTGAAAAAAAAACCGGATAACTCAACAATAACAAATAAAAAAGATTTTTACTCATGCAGAGAGTAATCCAGCGCACGCCCGGCTTTCTCCGAAACATGACGTCAACAGCCGGAGTAAGCCGAGCGTCGCCGAGAAAATTAAGACGTCTGACGAAACATAAAGATGAACCAATGACAACTTAGCGTGATGGTTTTCAACGCGACGCGCGTTCGCGCGAGTTGAAAATTCAAAGCAGCAGACGACAATTTGGAAGAAAAGAAAATAAATTAGTAAAAAGAAAAAGCACACGATTTCGTACTTTAACGTCAGAAAAAAACAAAAAAAAACATGAATTTTACAGCCATAAGTGAGCAGCTGGAAACACCAACTGGAGTCCTCGACTTTTGTCAAGAAAAAAATTATTGATATGGACGAAACCTTATGCATCATGTGGACAAGGAAAGGTAAGCGATGGCTATGCCTGGAGGTGTCAGGCTACCACATGCCGAACCTTTACATCATCCGGACTGGTACCTTTTTTTTTGCCAAGTCTAGGCCTACAATTGCCGTTGTGGGCGTTTGAGCGAGCAACACAGAAAGACCTCCAGTGCTAATGCGGAATACGATTTACGCACGCACACCATTAATAAAACAACGATATGAGGAAACAACAATAATATCTGTTTTAATATGAAAAAAAAAGAAAAAAAATCTATCCCATCCAGTTTTGTTTCAATTTTTCTAGTTTTCAGGTTTTTCCTTGAGAAAAAAATAAAAATAAAAATAAAAAATAAAAATAACACTCCAAAAAACAAAGATAATTTTGTTTTCCATTTTTCTTGAAAAACAAAATTTACCAAAAAAAGTGTTTATTTGACTTTTTCTCGAACAAAAAAATCAGTCAATGTCAAGTTTCTTTCTAACTCTTCAAAAGATATTTTCAAAGGTTTTCGGTGTGCTGAAAACGAATATCACATTTCAATTTTGGGCAGTTTAGTATTTTTCATGATATGAAGAAATTTTTTTCAAAAAGTGGGAGATCACTTTCCTATATAAATTTAACGTAAATTAAGCACCCTCCTTCTGGCCATATAGTAATTTCTTCATAGCAAAACAAATTTTACTGATATTCGTTTTCAGCATCTCCGAAAACCGGCGCTGTTTTTTTTTGTTTTTTGTTTTTTTTTTACTAAGATTCGTTCATTTTTTCATCTCATAATTTAGAACGCTTTTCGGCGGTTTTTGATGGTGCTAAAAACGCAAATCACAGTTAAATTTGTTTTATAGTATGAAGTATTTATTAGGTGGCCAGACAGTGGGTGCCCATTTTACGTCAAATTTATACAGGATAGTGATCCCTCACTTTTTGAAAAAGTAGTTTCTTCACATCATGCCCCAAATTTAAATGTGATATTCGTTTTCAGCACCACAGGAGAGACGTTGTGTGCCTTTGTTTTATCGTTATTTCCATGGCAGGTGCTCGTCTGAGCTCCAATCCCTGGTTTCCCCTCGCCGATCTTTCACAAAAAAAACCCGTCTAGTTGAAACCACTGTCAAAAATTTTCCCCACTCTTTATTTGTGCCAAAACGTACATTCCATGAACAAAGCTTTATTTCTTAGAAGTGCGCGCCTGTGGAACTCTGTTCCGTCTGCCTGTTTCCCACCTGACTACAACTTGGATGTCCTCAAGCCCAACATAAACAAATTCCTTATGAACCTCGCCCTTAAGTAGACACTTTATCAAATTTCAACATTAACGTACTGTACACGCAATAACCCTTATTCCCCGAGTGGCTTCCGAGCCTTGATAAATGATGACCACCTTGTAACAAAAAAAAGAACACCGAAAACCTATAAAAGTCATCATTTTCAATTTTTTTGAGGAGTTGGAAAGAAACTTGACATTGACCAAAAAATCTTTAACATTATTTATCTAAAAAATATATGGTGCTAAAGCAGAGAGTGATCCGCGCTATTTTTTTTAAATCGTATCTCCATGTTTAATTAAAGTTTTATGGTATATTTTTTTATTCAATTGTAAGGTTAAAGTAGAGAATACGTACAAAACATCTTCCCCTCCTTATGTTAAGAATGCCTTTTTAAATAATAACTTTTTTAAACTCCAATTTCTGACGTTTTGTTTTGCAACTTTGACTACTGAGGCGAGCACCTGTCGTTGTTCACTTACTTGCAACTGATAACCGCCATTACACTGGACTTTTTCTTTATATACGGTTGTTATTTTTTTTTTTTTTACCTTAATGTTGAACTCTGAATGAACTGTTCGCGTGAACTGTTTTCCATATGTATATGCTTATGTTTTGTAAGTTTTGTGACTGAAGCCTAAAAATCTTTTAGTTCCATCCTATGCCGTAACCAGCAAATACATAGAAATGCTAACAGTCATAAAATATGTTTTCAATCGATATTTATCCAATAAGGCACTAGTTTTCCTACCTAGCAAAAAGTGCCAAGTTTTCCGGGTACGTGTTTTCCGGGTACGGGTTTTCCGGATACGAGTTTTCCGTGTACGTATTTTCCGGATACGAATTTTCCGGGGACGAGTTTTCCTAAATTCCTTGTAATATTATCAAGGGTATATACAAACGTGTATGTTATTTACGCATCTATATATTTAATCGTCTACATATGAATGTGTCTATTGGTCGTCTAGTGATTGCATAAAAAGAACAATTTAACAAAACGGAGTGATAAACAGAGATGAGAACAGTAGTCCGAAGAATCCAAATAACACAAATAATCTTCATCTCAAAAATTCAGAAACGTTTTTCATCATTCCGAATCCGGTGATAAAATATTCTCGAATCCGACAGTGATTTTGTTGCCGTCGAGTTAAGATATAGTTATGTTAAATCCTAGAATGCTGTTCACCCTCCCAGGCTTTACCTTAGAGAAAAGGTTAGTTTATAGCTAATTTTCTGAGGCAGTCTTTCCAAGTAATGCTTCTACATATTTTTATAGTCTACTGTTTATCGGTAATATCCAAAAGTTCAGTGCGAAAAGTTGAGACGCCGGAAGTGGACTCGGTTTACCAAATATAGGGAACGGAAAGCACTAAGCATAAAACGAAATACAAAATCATAAGGAAATAATTTTTCTAAAACATTATTTTAGTTTTAACACTTCTTGTGCAATCGGAAAACAAGAAAAAAAAATAATAATAGATTGCATTTTTTTACATTTTTTTACATTTCTGTAAAAAGGGTTGTTTTTTATTATTTGTTTTAACACTTAAAACAAACGAGAATTTTTATTACATTTCTTTAAATGCTGTTTCTTAAATAATATATTTATGTTTTTTTCTCACATTTTATCAAAGAATTTTGTCATAAATAATGTATGAAAGTTTTTTTTTTTATTAAGACTTCTTGTGTTATCAAAAACTTCTTCGATTTCGTAATTCAATTGAAGGCAGCTACTTTGCTTAATGGTGCATTATTTATGATAAAATTATGTGATAAAATTTGTGAACATTTGAAATTATTTCCATATATATAAAAGGTTTGTAAGAATTAGATTGCTACATTTCATGTCGTTCCATTATATATATATATATATATATATATATATATATATATATATATATATATATATATATATATATATACACGGAATGTCTCCAAAAATTACGAACACTTCAACTTTTATCAACGTTGTTTTAAAAACAATGGTCATCAATTTTGGCATTTTAGAACATGATAGTTCATTTATGTTTGTCATCTTTAATCGAAACCTTGCTTTTTATTGATTGTTTTATAGTATGAAGTATTTATTATTACAGACAATTACAATTGCTTTTTATGTATCTAAATAATGGTTTTATGGCATACGAATAATAAGTACATGTACCGAGATTAGACACACACACACACACACACACATATATATATATATATATATATATATATATATATATAACTACTTAATTTACTCACATAAAATTAATATACGAAAGTATAAATTTATCCGTAAACTTTAAGTATTTACTTCAAAAGTGCTCAATACGGAGGTAGAGCTAGTTAGTAAGTTATAAAATATATATGGCGATTAAACTACACTGAATATTCCGCGTTTCATCCACTCTAGGATTCTTCAGGCTTATGATGAAAAATCTTAGAGTGGATGAAACTCGGAATATTCAGTGCAGCTTAATCGCCATATACATTTTATAACTTACATAACTTACTATATATATATATATATATATATATATATATATATATATATATATATATATATATATGTACACGAGCAAAAATTTAATAAAACATGTTAAAAAACACTTTGAAATGAGTTAAAAGCATATTTAATCTGAAAAGGAAACACTAGATAAGTGGATAGTCCTTAATCCGCGGAGTTTCGAAGAAATACTTTCCTTCAGAGGGTAGGAATTAGCAAAATGCGGGATCGGATTTTGCATGCAAAAGTATTTGATGAAACAACAAGTAAGTAAAAGATCTTACTTGAAAACAAAAAAAAAGTTAAGCAGAGGGAATATGGTGAAGAAAAAGGTGATTACACATGAATGGATAGTCTGGTGGAAGATAAATAATCCAGTGACGGTAAAATCCAAATATATAATTTCAAGAAAGTTAATTGAATTATATATATATATATATATATATATATATATATATATATATGTATATGTGTGTGTGTGTGTGTGTGTGTGTGTGTGTGTGTGTGTGTGTGTGTGTGTGTGTGTGTGTGTGTGTGTGTAGTCATTTATAAAATGTATATGGCGATTAAGCTACACTGAATATTCCGCGTTTCATCCACTCTAGGACTCTTCAGGCTTATGCGCATAAGCATGAAGAATCCTAGAGTGGATGAAACGCGGAATATTCAGTGTAGCTTAATCGCCATATATATTTTATAAATTACGAACTAGCTCTACCTACGTATTGAGCACTTTTGAAGTAAATACTTAAAGTTTACGTATAAATTTATACTTTCCTATATTAATTTTATGTGAGTAAATGAAGTAGCTATCCATAAATATATTTTAAATATTTAGAAAATTACTTATAGAAAATTATTTATAGAAAATTATTTATAGAAAAGTTTAAATTACTTTTTTCCATATGAATATATTTTAAATATTACAAAAATATTTACATAAATGTAAAAAATAAAAGTTTATAATTTTTTATTGCTTCATGATAAAACAATAAGTGGTTCCATGTGGTTTCGTATTTCGTTTAAAGCTTAGTGGCTTCCATTCCATGTTTAGGTCATGCGAGTCTAATTCCGTCGTCAAACTTTGGGTATTGAATTTTTGGACATAACCTGTTTATCCTACTTCGTATGTTTCTCAAGAAACACACGTGATCTCAGGTCTAACCTCTAGGCAAGAATGTAAATTATATGAACCCGATGTGGGCCGCGTATTTTCTCTAGTTTATCATGTTTTAGCGGATCCCTAAGAAAAAGAAAATAAAAGGAAACCTGACCTTCTGTTGTTGTTGTGTTTTGTTTGTTGTATTCGCGCGCCAAATCTGTTTATTAGCTCCGCGCAAAGAAATCCATCGTCTTTGATGGCTTACGTAGAGACCGGCGGAGTTAATTTCTGTTTGTCTACTGTTTAATAGACTTTTCCCTCTTTCGTGTTACAAGAAAACAACACATCACAAACGCATCGTTCTTATTTATACTGACGCGGTAATCACATTAGCTGAGCTTAAGACGCGCGCTTCCAATCTCTAATGCGATTACGGCGACGCGTGCACAGCGAAAGACGGGCGATCTATCAGCGATGCTAGCCAAAGATAATATTGACGTTGTAACTCGGGACACGTTTAATTGTTGATTTTCTGTACGTTTGTCTTTTAGAAACCGCCTATAATCTAAGGAGGCAGGCATTAATAGAAAAAAAAATTTGCTTAGATCTTTTAAATGGACTATTTGGATACTTCGGAATACTGTTCTCATCTTGAGTGTTATTTGCACAATGTCTCGGTCGATGTAACCTCCGACTTTCTTCGGGTATTATATTGTATAACTCGGGAATCTTTCTGAAGGTCTGGAGGTTGAATGCTCAATCTTCGGTGCGATCGACATTCAAATCACAAGGTATCTTAAACAAATTTTCAGACTTTTTTACAGGCATAAAAAATTGTCTTAGACACTTGAACATTCAGTATGTTATTGCTACTCATCTTATGCGATGATTGACCAATTTTTATGATTTCAGGTTCAAATGAACAGCTAACCCAGGAAGTGGAATACACACTACTGAAGCCAGATTGTCACAGCTGATGAATTTCAAAAATACAATCTGGACGTGAGGACACTTTAGAAGGACGATATACAACAAAATTCTGTTTTAAACTTGGGGAAAATGCTACAGAAACGTATGGAATTCTTCAGACTGCTTTTGGACCATTTGCATGAATCAAGCATCAGTTCTTAGTGGTATAAGATATTTTTGATTTGGGAGGAATGATGAGACGTGTTAGAACACTAAAGTTGATTGGCGAAATGAAGAATTTCATGAATAAGGACAGTTTGATGTCAGTGTGAGAACTGTACACATAATTATTCGCGATACTGCAAAAGGTTTGCGCCAAGTTTGTCTCAAGGGTGCTCAGATAAGATCATAAAGAAAGACGATGTAATAAACAGCAGGGAAATAGTCGAGTTGATCACTACATATCCCGCAGTTCCTGATGCTCTGATGACCTGCGATGGAAGCTGGGTCTACTGCTATGACCGAGAGACTAAGACACAGTGTTCCCAGTGGAAGCATGCTGGCTCTCCTAGAGGCAAGAAGGTCAAACAGAGCAAATCCACTCAGAAACTTATGATGATCCTTTTCTTTTTTTTTTTTTTTTTTTTTTTTTTGACAGCACGATTATAATCTACATGCATTGAGTTCCCATTGGACAGACAGTCAACAATATATATACTATGTTGAGGTTTAAAGAGAGTCCAGGACGCGACTCCGTCGGAAGAGGCCAACACCCTTCAAATCGGGTTAATGGCATTTCCACAGGACTAGGCACCAGTCCACAACTCCATCCTTGTCACAGAATATTTAACCAAGATGGGCATCAAAACAGTTCCTCACCGTCCATATAGTCCATATCTTGTTCCCATGACTTTTGCTTATTCACTAAGCTCGGGGGAAATAAAGTGTCCCGTTCAAAATTCCGTGTAGAGTTTTTTTTTTTTTTTTTACAAATTCGGCAGTTTTACTCGCAAATGTTGCCGGTATATATATTGTATATACAATGTATATACATTGTACATACAATGTATATACATTGTATATGCAATGTATATACATTGTATATGCAATGTATATACATTGTATATGCAATGTATATACATTGTATATACATTGTATATACATTGTATATAACTATATATAGTTATGTTATATACAATGTATATACAATGTGTATTGTATATATACAATACACATTGTATATATTTAATACACATTGTTATATACAATGTATATACAATGTGTATTGTATATATACAATGTATATACAATGTGTATTGTATATAACTATATATAGTTATGTTATATACAATGTATATACAATGTATATACATTGTATATAACAATGTATATATACATATTTAACCAAGATGGGCATATCTTGTTCCCATGACTTTTGCTTATTCACTAAGCTCTGGGGAAATAAAGTGTCCCGTTCAAAATTCCGTGTAGATTTTTTTTTTTTTTTTTTTTACTAATTCGGCAGTTTTACTCGCAAATGTTGCCGGTATATACATTGTATATACATTGTATATACAATGTATATACATTGTATATACATTGTACATGCAATGTATATACATTGTATATGCAATGTATATACATTGTATATACAATGTATATACATTGTATATACAATGTATATACATTGTATATACAATGTATATACAATGCATATACATTGTATATACATTGTATATGCAATGTATATACATTGTATATACAATGTATATAACAATGTAATTCATGGTAATCTTCGATTGCCTATTATTTATTTCTATTCATGGTAATCTTCGATTGCCTATTATTTATTTCTATTCATGGTAATCTTCGATTGCCTATTATTTATTTCTAGCACTAAGAAAATTAAAAATAAAAACCAAAAAGCTTTCAAAATTTACCTCCTCACCTGAAAAAGGTTAAAAGTTGAAAACCAAATAAGGATTTAACAATTGCCTTCAATAACTTACGACAAATCATGGAAAGACTATTACGCCATAACTAAGGAAAAAATGTCTAGTTTAATTTTCGTTTTAAGATAAATTATACGGTATTAAATTAAACATTTTTAAAAATATAAAGTAAAAATGTAAAGTAATATATAAAGTAATATACATATATTAAAATATAGTAAATAAATTTTTAAATATATTAAAATAAACAACATAATTTAAAAACAAAGGAAATGCAATATTATTTTAAATTGTATATAAAATGAATTATAATATATAAAAATAAATGTAATAAATATAAAGTATGAAAAATTTGTTCTGATCTTTAGCAATTTATATATATATATATATATATATATATATATATATATATATATATATATATATTTATCATATGTATGTATACATGTATGTATGTATGTATGTATGTATGTATGTATGTATGTATGTATATGGTGGACACTTTCGTTTTCGACGTTTCCGCCACAAAACTAAGTTGTTCGGAAATCCACACGTACGATTTCGTTATAGTGGTGACGACTATATATATATATATATATATATATATATATATATATATATATATATATATATATATATATACATATATATATATATATATATATACGGCAATATATATATATATAGCCGTATATATGTATATATAGCCGTATATATATATATATATATATATATATATATATATATATACGGCTATATATATATATATACATATACGGCTATATATATATATTTAATAATATATTATATATATCATATCATATATATATATATATATTATAGACGTATTACATATAAAGCACAAATAAATAAAAGCAATGAAAACAACAACAAAATAAACAATAAAAAAGTGGACATCATGAAAAATAAAACTAACACAAAGAATACATATGTAACTTGTAGAACTAACTGATAATAATAACAATAATAATAATAATAATAATAATAATAATAATAATAATATAACTAGCAAAACCCGTGGAAATTCCACAACTCCGGACAATGACAACCATATTAGAAATAAAAATAAAAATACTAATAACGAACAATATAAATGCAACTGTAGATCCCACACACTTTTCCCACTTCAAAATAAATGTCTAACCAAAAGCATAGTTTACCAGGCCACAATATTTGCGAAAGAAAACTCGAATAACAAGAAATATTACACAGGTATGACTTCCTAAGATTTCAAAACCCGATATTATGACAACAAAAGTACTTCAAAAATAAAAAAATAAACACCGAATGAAAACAACACTAGCAACTTGGAACTCAAAGAAAGCAGACGTTCGCCGGCAGTCGAATGGAAAATAGTAAGACAAGCAAACACGTGTAGAGACCTAGACGATCCCTGTAGATTATGCCTTCATGAAAAATTTGCTATCCTATACTTTAAAGAACCCCAACATTTATTAAACTGTAGGAGTGAAATAGCGAACAACTGTGTACACAGATTAAAATATACTCTGATAGCCATACAAAATAATATTTAAATTAACTATAACAGTAGAAAATAAATAAATAAAATAAACGTACATATACATTAATTATCATATATATATATATATATATATATATATATATATATATATATATATATATATATATAAAGACTAACATAATGTTAATAAAAAATTAATAAATAAATAAAAAAACATTTAACTACACCTTCCCCTAGGTTTATATGTGCATGAAATTCCATTATTAAAGTTGTAAATAGATGTGGATATAAAATCATTTCGATTGTGTTAAAAAAAAACGCCTTTTCTTGAAAATTTATTTTTCTCAGTAATATAATTATTTGAATTTACAATAAAAAAAAAGAATTCTAAAAAAAAATTATTATTTTTTTAAATGCTTTAAATGATATTAAATTTTAATATTCTTCGATATGAAGTTTAAACAATTTTTTTTTTTATAATCGGTTTCCAATATAAAAAAATATATTCATATAATAGAATATATGACTCTTGAGATAATAAAAATTGCAAATATAAAATCGTCCTAAAATATTCGTTTTGATTTAATTATTAAAAATGATAGAGGGCAATCTTCATTTTCTGGCACTTTTTTCAAAAATTGTACGGAGGCCTGTAAGCAACATTATCTTTAGATATATAAGTCTCAACGGGAGACGTAAACTTTAATAAAAAATCTATTTGTTTTACAATGTAAATATAAAAATCTGATAGCAAAAAAAAAATGTTACTTCCACTAACACTTATAGCAGCAATACCCATCCATAGAAATTGACTCAGAAAATAGTAAACACACGGTGTAACGTATAAAAATTCCCTTGTAGAGATTCTTCTTTTTATCTACGAGAAAAAAAAAACTGTTTTACGGATCGGATCTTTTCGATTTTCGATACTTATCGGATGAATTTCTGTACAATGCATATCTAAGAATACTGCCAGACATATTATATATATATATTATTTACTATAATAATTATTAAATACCTACAGAAACTAGTGTTTCATCCTTTCGGGAATCATCAGTGCAGGGTGTCACGATTAACGCCAGTCGAGAAACTCGAACCCCGGCAACAGAAGTCATGTCTGGCTTCATTAGCAAGGCTACCGGAAAACCGCGAGAGATACATTTGAAATTAAACATTTATTCTTATTAAATACCTTTAACGTCAGTCAGAGTGATCTAATCATAATTTGACGATGTGCGCGTATGAGCTAATTTGACGGACTTTATTACAACTGAAAGTGCTCAACGATAACAAACAAGTCTCTTTAAGGGGCTGGCATTATTATTTACTATAATAATTATTAAATACCTAAAGACACTAGTGTTTCATCTTTTCTGGGAATCATCAGTACAGGGTGTCACTATTAACGCCAGTCGAGAGACTCGAACTCCGGCAACAGAATATATATATATATATATATATATATATATATATATATATATATATATATATATATATATATATGTATGCATGCATATATATATATATATATATATATATATATATATATATATATATACCTGTATGTATGTGTGTACTATATTTTAAAATTAAATGAAAATCATTGAAAATAAATAGTAAAGCACAACAAGTCATGCAAAATGACAGCTATGAGTAAATCTATATACCCATAGTTTTTTTTTATTCTTCGGACTACTGTTCTCATCTTGAGTGTTATTTTTACAACGTTTCGGTCGATGTAATCTCCGAACTTCTTCAGGTGCATCTTGTCGAACTTGGGAATCTTTCTGCTCCACTCAAGAATCTGCACTGAATTTAAAATAGGACGCTTTATTTAATCCGCGGAGGTAGCATGCTCTCGTTCTGTCAGCCATGGCTGAGTACAAATCGTAAATAATTCGCTATTGCATTTTGAGTGTTGCCCGGACTGAGGATTGAACCTTCAATCTCCAGAAGTGTGTAACTTTGCAACCGAATTTTACAAAGTATTTAGCCACTACGCTACGGATCATTGCAGATTATATAATGCACCTACGTTACTCACGGTATTTTTTAGAATATACATTAAAAAAAATAGTAATGATCAGTTCATTAGTTTAGGAGATTAAACTGAATTTAATCAAGTACTTTATCCACTACGCCACGGACCCATGCGGACGTAATCTATATATCGTCTGAAAGTTTTGCCAAATGCGCTTTTAAGCTTTATTATGATTAATCATCATCATCATCATCATCATCTGCCGTACTGCCGGGAGTAATTGCGCCAACTAAAAAATAATGCTCTTTATATGCGCGGTTGCCTAAAGAGCACTTTTAGCTAATTGGCGCAATTACCCCAAAGTACGGTATATATTATACTTCCCCCCCCCCCCCAATAAAAGGGGGAGATAATATCTGGAAGGATATTCACAGAAAAATAGAACACCATCATTATATCGTATTAATATGAAGATTCTATTGTTGGCATTGGTTTCCCTGATATTTTTCTCGTCAGAAGGTTGCCAACATCCTAAGTGAAAGTGATTTTTGTGGAATGAACCGGATTCGAACTTAGGACATCCAGATCGTCAGTCCGTGTCGTTAACCACAAGACCCCCGTCACCTCCCATTATGATAGATAAGGCTGGTAGGCTGTTTCACGAAACAGAATCATGAACAGAGAATTCTGTCTTATGAAAGCGATTACGAAAGCGATTCTGGTACATGTTTTGCTGAATCTCGTGAAAACCTTGAAAGGTATATTTAAATAGTGGTTGATGATGCTTTACATCGGAATTCTGTCCTCCAGCATCCTCCATTGCTCGACTGAGATGTAATTATTCCCAAATCAGTAGCCATGATGTATCCAGCGGTCCTTTGACTTGTTTCGTCGTCTGTAGGCTGACCACCTCTTTTGAAATCCGGTTCTATCAAGGGAGGGATAATCATACCAAAATTAGGAGACATGATGTATCCAGCGTTCTTTTGAGCTATTTGGTCGTCCGTAGACTGACCATCTCTTTTGGAATCCGGTTCTATCAAGGGAGGGGTAATTATACCAAAATTAGGAGACATGATGTATCCAGCGTTCTTTTGAGCTGTTTGGTCGTCCGTAGACTGACCATCTCTTTTGGAATCCGGTTCTATCAAGGGAGAGGTAATTATACCAAAATTAGGAGACATGATGTATCCAGCGTTCTTTTGAGCTGTTTGGTCGTCCGTAGACTGACCATCTCTTTTGGAATCCGGTTCTATCAAGGGAGGGGTAATTATACCAAAATTAGGAGACATGATGTATCCAGCAGCCCTCTACGCTCCAACGAATACAAATTATAGAGTCATCCATGTCGCAGTCTCTTCAGGTGCTGGATATCGCAAACGAAATGGAGGGATGAAACTTAGATGCCATATTTCGGCTGTCGTGATGGAAAAGCAACAGATAAGAAAGTGTTTACTGCGAGCATTATTTCTGTTTTGAAAAAAAAAAAAGTACAACTAAATTTTATTCTTTTTTCTATAAAAGTTTTTAAATGGATTGGAAAATATAAAATTAGAAACTAAAATGTTTCAACTGTATCCCGGGCAACGCAAGAATTCCTGGCATCAATATAAAACTCAGCGGCTACTCAATCAAAGATCTCGTAACGTGCATCAAGCGGGCATGAAAAACAGAACGTTTCCTCCCTAAATAACGGAGTAGTTAATAAGAAGACGATGCTGTCACTGTGCGATAGATTTATAAACCCTGGAACACCTGCATGTCTTACCACCGGGAGTTTGAAAGGCGAAACGAAAACCGGAACATCGAGACTTAGATGACAACTTCGATAAAGTCACATCTTCGATATCATTTAGGATATCCGAGACTAATCGAGAATTTAGTCTATTCATTCTGAACCCGGCGACCCGTTTGAAATAGAATCTACTTACAAATGCAGCACATTTTTATGCGGTAGAGAGATTAAGTCAAACCCCACACTTGCTGGCATCTTTATTAGCCCTTTCTCGAGGGTTATTCGATGCCGGTGGGCCGGCTTTACTTACCCGGCAGTACAAACATTTCAGAACACCCCGAAAAAGATATCATCATAAACATCATTACTGAAATCAAAGAATTCACCGTACAAGACTTGTTGACGACCTTTTGACGATATAGGAATAAGTTTGTTTTCTTGGCATTACATACTAACCCTTTTCGGGTTATTTAATACCGAAATTCAATTGTAAAGGATTTATTGTGTATGTTTATGTATGCAACGTATAGCTGAGATGAAAAAACGTGCATTCATAACTTTTCTAACCGTGTTATGCGTAATTGCACTTACGCTCCCTCAACCTGCACACTTTAACCAAAATGTAAAGCAACAAAATCACTCCCCTTCATTGCAGGGATCATCAAATACAGTTAGGTTTTCTACTTTATTTTACAAACGAGTCACCTCTTATCAAGGCCCGGAGGCCACCGGAGGATAATGGTACAATATCGTAGTAATAATTAGTAGTGGAAATTTGGTAAATTGGATTACTTAAGGAGAACGGCTCATCAAGAACTTGTTTACTTTGGACTTGAAGACAACCATATTGCAGTCATCTGAAAAGCAGACAAACGGCAGGCAGTTCTAAGAAAGAAGCTTTTTTCGTGGAATTAATATTTTGGTCGATGTTATCTCCGACCTTCTTCAGATGTATCTTTTCGAACTCGGGAATCTTTCTGTCGAACTCGAGAATCTTTCTGTCGAACTTAGGGATATGCTTGAAATTTCGAACGGAAACCTTTACTTAATCCACGGAGGTAGCATACTATCGTTCCGTCAGCCATAAATGAGTAGAAGGCTTACGTAATTAACAACTGCATTTTGAGTGTCATCCGCACTGAAGATTGAACCATCAACCTCGAGAAGAGTGAAACTTTACAACTGAATTTTACCAAATACTTCATCCATTACGCTACGAGCCTTTAGTATGTATTTTAGAAACTTTCTTTCTTCAAACCAATTGTGTTTATAATTCCCTTCCTGCTTTCTGTTTCCCGGACTGTACAAACATACAGAAATTTAAATGTAATGTGAACAAGCATCTCGCGGCACATCTCCCCATTTAGAATGCATTGGATTTACCTAACACCAAAGACCATAACCGTGGCCGGAAACTTTGTTTTCATCACCTGGGTACGTCTCTATTATTCGTGTCAATCCAGTAGTGCATTTTAAGGATGCTGGAAAAAAAAGTCGGTAGAGAATATGAGTTGGGCAGCGGTGCATCTCCGATCTCGCTCGTTGAATATTGTGTCACTTTAATCATGATAGAAGGCTCCTGTCGCTCTTGAGATTTGTACACAACTGGCCAACTATTAAATGGTTTGCAACAATCGAATAGAAATGGAATCATGTAGTCTTTTCTACGGCGACAATTTTATCGTTCCAGCCGATATTACTAATGAAGATTTTTTATATGCGTGTCTTTAGCTGGAACTTATTTATTATTTCTATTAAATAGTGCTATATACCATACTTGTAAATAATGTACGTACATAAATTTACGCCTATTATATACCACATCAATGCGAGGCTTTGCATGTATGTATAAAGTCTGCTAAGTTCTTTCGGCACCACATAGTAACATGTTAGAATATTTATGTGCGTGTGAAATGGGTGTATTTAAAGTTGTAACAGTTAGATGTTATTTGTGGCAATCCAGCAGCGAATTTTGAGGGTGCTGGCAATGGCCCCGTTTTCAGTATTTGTATCAGTAGAGAGCGTGTATTGTATAGCGACGCATCTCCGATCTTGCTCGGTGAACATTGTGTCACTTTCAGACATCACTCTTAGGATTTGTACACAACTAGCTAACTAATAGATGGTCTGCTACAAAAAAGAAAACTAGTTTTATCACACGGAAATGGAATCATGTCGTTTTTTATAGGGCAACAATTTTATCGTCCACCCTGTATAAATGAGTGTGTGTGTGTGTGTGTGTGTGTGTGTGTGTGTGTGTGTGTGTGTGTGTGTGTGTGTGTGTGTGTAAAATAGTATTTTTAAACATATTCAATAAACAATTAAATAAGCGGGGCATGTGATTTCTTTAGAACCCTAAATCTAATCCACGTATCTTTAGTTTGGTTTATTCCGTCTGCGCTTCCTGCCGTTACTTCCGTCTCGTCTAGAATAAAGGACCTTTCCGATATCGGATTCATGTGAATGTACATAAAGACAGTTGCTTATTGCAGTTTTCATTGTATGCTCATTTTCTGCATTCAACACACAAGGTCGGGTCGAGCCGCAAGCCACTATGTAAATCTTAAGCCATACGTCCTTTTGATTCTACGACGTAAAAGACGATTGAATACGTTATTTACACTTCCATCTAACTGTTACAACTTTAAATACACCTATTTCACACACATGCACATTCTAACATGGCACTATATGGTGCCATAAGAAGAACTTAGCAGAATTTATACATACATGCAAAGACTTAAGCCATACGTCCTTTGGTTTTCAGCACATATAGAATCGATTTCATAGCGCACTCACTGCAACTTCTAACTATCTGATTAATTTGTAAACTGCATGATTGCAATGTCTCTCATCCTCTTTCCAATTCTCTAAATCTTTCATTAATTTTCTTCGATTCCCCGTTTTCTATATAATAAACTGCTTTTCTTTGTTCACTAAGATTGACCTCTAGACAATTGCGTCACTCTCTAACGCCGAAATGAAGCCAATGTTTGTTATTGTTTTCGGATGTTATTCATTTAGACATTCCTTATATGTCAACAATTTAATTTGGATTTTTTTGTTTCAAAACTGTTTATTCTAAATTCCTCCAGCTGCTTTCATACCCAGCTGTAGAAATTGCATTTTAATGCTCAGTTTAGATGATAGTGTATTATCTGTACTTTTGTCATGAGATTATCTTGCAACGCATTATCCTCCTCCTTTGGCGCGAACGGAAGTTGCGTCGCCGAAAAAAGATTATTACAACCAGGTGTTGATTAATGTTGTGGTGCTTAAATCTTCAACTACTATAAAGTCTCTCGGCGATTATGCACGAGTCTTGTGGTAGTCGGACTGACGTATACCCCTATTCTTCATTTGTTGTATTTGCTTTTCTACTTAATATATTTTGTTTCCATTAATTACCAAGTTGTGTTTTTTTTTTTATTCTGGACTTTTATGGGACCACAACAATTAGCAATCTTCACACACACACACACACACACACACACACATATATATATATATACACACACACACACACAAGGTGACCCAAAAAAACGGGCCCCAACTCTAATTAGGTCCCGTTTCTTAGTGTTTTGTCCGAACGAGATTTAACACAGTGTATTCTTTGTCCCAGTTCCCACTGGCGACTTGGTGTACTCATGGTCGTTGATTCTGCGATGTCCTGTAAAATAAGGGCAATCGGTGAATAAATAATGGAGTTATCACGTTTTGGAGGGGTCACCCTATATATATATAAAGATATATATATATATATATATATATATATATATATAGATAGATAGATAGATAGATAGATAGATAGATAAATACATATATATATAAAGATATATATATATATATATAGATAAATATATATATATATATATATTATATATATATATATTATATATATATATATATATATATATATATATATATATATATATATATATATATATATATATATATATATATATATATATATATATATATATATATATATATATATATAAATGAATGAATTTAAATAAGCGGTTAAGTCAACGGAGCGAACAACAGAATTCGATATAGGAACAATTCATTACGAAATTGATAAGGTCAAAAGCTTTAGTTTACCAACATCTGTTATTTGTATTAAATTACATCTGACGATTGCATTACTTAATGTATCAGAATCCATTACATCTAACACTTATTCTTCTAATTTTTTTTCCGTTGAAGTACTTGTTTAGCTCCTTACATCAAGTGGCTTCGTACATTGTCTGAAGCGATTTCCATAAAAATAGAAGTACGATATGTAGATTGGTTAAATAAAATAAGTCTGATTTTCAAGGAAAGTTTGTAAGTTTGATATCGTAAAATACCGTTTCTCACATATGTTTCCAAGCACATATCTTTACATAACGTCGGTAGAAAGAAAGAACGCGAAAAAAGAAGAGGGGGGCGTGGAGCGAGTGAACGTGAGAAATAGAGAGATTGTGTGAATTATATTTTGATGTCAGGGTTGCATGCAATCTGTAATATTTGAAAGGGGGCGTTCAAGGGGCGTGGAAAAGGGTCATTCCTTTCACTTGCTTTCTGCCCTTTTCGTCATCTCTTCACAAAATCGGCCGTTGCCAAAGAATGGTATTACGGGTGGCAATGTGTATACAAGCTTGCTGTAAACATTGCCAGAATTCTCGTCCACTTTTATCCTCCCACGTACAAGTCTTCTTTTTCACGCCTACTTTTTGTTTATTTATTCATTCATTTATTTATTTTTAATGGCTGCCAACATTTTTTGTTTTATTTGGTTGTTTTTCTTGCTGATTTTTCATAAATTCATCAGATTTGCGCTTCGAGGAAGAATCTTGTTCCCAGAATCAATTCCGTATATAACGTAACATGCGGCCGCAGCCAGGATTGAACTCACTACACGAGTTTGCAGTGTAATTCAAATTTTGTCCGTAGCTGAATACTTGATACTTCACCAGGGTATTTCAAGGGTATTTCAAGGGTATTTCTTATATCGCGATGATATTACTAGATGGGTTGCCTACTACGGCTTAAGAAAGGCCCATCTACCCTCTAGAAAAGGATGGACCGCGCCAGTTTCCCAACCTGTTATTTTACCTCACGGTACATACAACGCCTCGCCTTCCCAAATGGTCACCTATCTCGTACTGGCCAGGCTCAATGTTGCTTAACTTCAGTGATTGTGCTGTACTCCATACAAAAAAAAACGGATAAGCAGCAAGATCCCACCCCTTCACTGTTAAAGTTCCCATATGCCAGAAAGCGTTCTAAGTTTCTTCGCTTGGAACCCCCTCTGATTTCCTGCTTGTCTAGCTGAACTCACCTGCAGATTTAAATGTACAGGGCGGAACGATAAAGTTGTCGCCCTACAAAAAGAAAAAAAAACAAACACTACAGCTTTATTTTAAACTTTTATTGAATAAATCAATTCAGATGACTTGAGTTTGTAGTAGAGCTGAAATCTATTCAATGTAGCCGCCTTCAGCCTTAATCACCGTCTCGATACGGGTCTTGAGCGTGCCTTTTCTACAAGAGTCGGCGGGATATGATCGAATACTCGGCGGATGGCGGAGATCAGGCTGGCTTTGGTATTGTAGGAGGTCATGTTGGTGATGTTCTCAACGTATGAGTGAACGAAGTAGTCCAGCGGGTTCAGGTCGGGGGGGGGCAGTAAAATAAGGGTAGAAAGTCGTAGCACTCCTTTTGACGCTAAGCCTGGGTCTCTTTGGACTTGTGTGCCGGCGGCCAGTCCTGCTGCCACAGCCAGGGTCTGACAGCAGCCACCTGATTTTACCAGGTGATCACTAGACTCTTCAGCCCATCCAAATGCACTTTGGTGTTTATTTTCAAGCCGACTTCTAAGATGTGAGGTGTCATGATGTGGCTCTCACGTAAAACTACACCAAAGACCCTAACCGTGGCTGGAGACTTTGTTTTCATTACCCTGGGCACATCCCTGTTATTCGTGACAATCCAGCGATGCATTGTGAGCGTGCTGGCAATGGTCCTCTTGTCTTAACTTGAATCGGTAGAGACCTTGTTGTACAGCGATCTCGCTCGTTGAACATTGTCACTTTTTGACATGATAGAAGGCTCCTAGCGCACTTGGGATTTGTACACATCTGGCCAGCTAGTAGATAGTCTGCAACAAAAAAATAAATAGAAAACTGGTTTTCATCAAACGGAAATGGAATCATGTCATCTTTTCTAGGGTGACAATTTTATCGTTTTCACTCTGTAATGTGAATAGAATCTCTTTTCCACAGTTCCCTGTTAGACACGATCCCAAATAGTAGTTTGTTACGTTTTAAGTGGCAATATGCCATGCTGAAGGTAAAAATTAGTAAAAAAAAGAAAAATAAATAAACAAAAACGTACAATGGTTACTTTTAATGCATCTAAAAACAAGCTTCTATCTCTACATCATCTACGCTCAGGTGCCAATGTGGCATCGGTTGAAACGAATGGCTCTCGTCTTGAGGAGGCTTCATGTTTTGACAAGCTTCTGGGCTTGACCTTTATTCCTGACCTGAAATGGAACACGTATATCAAATCCATTGCCAAGGTCGCTGGGAAAATGGTGGGATCCTTCTATAGCTCCGGTAGATATCTCACTCCTGATGCAATTCTCTACCTATATAAAAGCCATGTATGTCCAACGATAGAGTACTATTGCCACATCTGGGCAGGAGCTACTAGAAGCAGCTTATCCTGTCTTGAAAGAGTTCAAAATAGACTTCGTAGCTTAGTGGGGGATGCCCTTTTCTCTTCCCTGCAACCTCTTTCGCACAGAAGAGACGTTGCGAGCCTGTCTCTGCTTTATCGTTATTTTCATGGCAAGTGCTCGTCTGAGCTCCAATCTATGGTCCCCCCCTCGCCAAACTTTCACGAAAAACACTCGTCTTTTCAAAACCACTATCAATAATTTCCCACACTCTTTATCTGTGCCTAAACCTAAATGTAGATTCCATTAACAAAGCTTCTTTCTTTGAACTGTACGCCTGTGGAACTCTCTTCCGATTGCCTGCTTTCCAGCTGACTACAATCTGATTGTCTTCAAGTCAAACGTAAACAAATTCTTGATGAACTGTCCCCCTAAGTAATCCAATTTACAAAATTCCCACTACTTATGTTTACTACGCTATAATCACATTGACTAATGTATACTCATTAACCCTTATCCTCGAGTGGCCTCCGGGACTTGATAAGTCGTGATTCCTGTGTAAAAAAATAATAATCATATTTTTCGTAACATTTTTTTTATATACTTGACAATCATTTCGGCCTCATATATGTAAGGCCTCAGCAGCATTTAACCAGCTCAGCAGGATCCAGAGAAACAAAAAAATTACCCTCAGATCTAAATTAAGATTTTATAACACCAACATTTTGGTAACATCGTTATATGAGAGTGAAATGTGGCATCTCAAAATCAGCCAAGAAAATAAATTAGACGCGTTTGATTTCAAGTGTTTAAGAAAGATTCTAGGGCTCAAATGGCGCGATCGAATTACCAACCAAGAAGTCTGGGATCACATTAACTAACAGGTGTTATCGTCAAAAATCTACAAATGACGTCTACGCTAACTCATATTTGTAGAAGGAATTGTCTATTGGAAGCTCCATAAACAAAGATAACAGTATGGCCCATGAATTGCAGAGCAAGTAGGTAGGCATCAGCAGAATTTAACCAACTTTGCAGGATCTAGAGAAACAAAACAAGATGGTGGTGTTATAAAATCTTAATTTAGATCTTAGGGTAAATTTTTTTGTTTCTCTGGATCCTGCTGTCTAGGCCTTACATATCTTTCACTGCAACTCATACTCCATTCGACCTTCTTTGTTTAATGAGCGATAATTAATTACTCAGTAGTGTACAATTGCCTGTTGTTTACAAATTATTTCCAACATTCAACAAGATTTTCAATCTCTCGTTGGTAGAAATCAAATAGCAACCATTTTTTTTTTAAATAGGTTGGAAATTTTCCTTTTTTAATTAACCTTCCATTTTAATTATTTGAAAATAAAATAAAAATTAAGTTAAATTAATTCGAAATACAAATAGATTCCGAAACTATTTCATAATTGGAAAACACGGATTTAAAAAATATTAATTTTAAAAGTGTGGTCAAAGCTAACACCTAATACAGCAACAAAGTGGAATTTACTCATTCGTAGAAATCGAGTGACAAACAAAATATTTGAAAATTTGTAAATTTTCCATTATTTTATGAAGTAACCTTCCATTTTAATGATCCGACGATAATTAAAAACTTAACTTTAATAAATTATAGTTTTTCATCCAAACTGAGCAAAACATAGAATTCTCGATAAATTTGATTTCAAAATTTAAAACAAAATAGCTTTCACAAATAACAAAATAATGGCGGCCGATAAGTGACAACATAGAATAAATGTCTACATAATTAAAAACCATGAAAAAGAATCCGTGAAATATATTTTAGATTTAGTGCTATATGCTTGTAACCAAAACTACGTCACAATTCTCGAAAATATTACTTAATATTACGTTTCTTAATTATTGAAGATTGATCATTGATGAAGCTGGAATTTGAGATCCGCGAAGACTTCCATTGTCTTCCTCACCAAATTTTACATAATACACTTTTGTTACGTTTCTGAAGTTTGGCGATGACGATTGATTATTCGTATTATTTGTATTCTTCCGGCTACTGTTCTGATCTTGAGTTTTATTTTCACAAAGTTTAGGTAGATGAAATCTCCGACCTTCTTCAGGTGTATATTGTTAATCCTCGGAATCTTATTGTCAAAGTTAGGAATCCTTTTGTTGAGCTTAGGAATCTGCACAGAATTTCGAACAAAACACTTTATTTAACCCACGAGGTTGAAAGCCCTCTTCCCGTCAGCCATAACTGAGTAGAAATCCTAAGTAATTTGCAGTTGTATTTTGAGTGTCGTTTGTATTGAGGACTCGTGGCGTAGTGGTGAAAGTACTTGGAAAAAAATTCACTCGTAAAAGTCACATTCTTCTGGAGGTTGAAGGTTTAATCCTCAGTGCGGGTGACACTCAAAATGCAGTTGCAAATTAACTTGGAACTTCTACCCAGTCATGGCTGACGGAAAGACTGTATGCTAACCCCGTGCATTAAGTAAAGGGTTCCGTTCGAAATTCTGTGCAGATTCCCGAACTCGACATAAAGATTTCCGAATATGCTACGAATACGAATTTTATATTTCACGTGCGAGAATTTTGTTTTTTTCGCGGCTCCTCACAACTCTCTTCAATTCCAATATCATTTTTCTTAAGTGCCTTATCTGTACATCCCATTTGCACTTCACACAACGAAATATATTTGTTATTTTATTTGTTAGCACAAGCAAAGCAACTATATACACGTCCATCTCGACTGTTCTATCTCATCTGAAAGTTTCACCTGGAAACACTGCTTAGATGTAAAAAAAAAAAAAAAAGAAAAAAAAAGACGACTTATGTATCGGATGTGCCTAATCCTCGACACTCTTCCGGATATCCCTTGTTAAGAATATCCGGGATTCTAACTGACAGTCGAAAAAAAAGTGAGAGCTTTAATATAAACACTTTGATTTTCTTACGCTTAGACCTACGGACCAATTCGAAAGAATAGTTATATCAAACACTTCTACCTAAGTACAAACATCTTTATATATGAAATTATTTACACGTCTATGGAGGCAGTCGTTTATCTAATAAGAATGAATAGTATGTTTCTGGATTTTTGAGATGAAGATTGGTTATCGGAATTAGTTGGATTCTTCGAACTACTGTTCTCATCTTGTATTTCTCTCTCTCTCTCTCTCTCTCTCTCTCTCTCTCTCTCGAGCTGTATTAACTAAGTTATATATATATATATATATATATATATATATATATATATATATATATATATATATATATATATATATATAAGGGGACTCCTTCAGTCTTTGACAGACAAATGGATACCCACGAACGGGTGCCTGCGCGTGAAATTTTTGTGGCAGGATGTGCGCAATCTCAATACAGTCGACACTGTTAAATATCAGTGGCAAGTGAAATGTATTTACAAGACGACTGGAAACAAATGCAGAGATAAGCAGAGAGCACATACATCGCCTAGAATTCCCAAATGGTCATCAATCTGGTACTAACCAGGATCAACGTTGCTTAACTCCGGTGATCTCTCTCTCTCTCTCTCTCTCTCTCTCTCTCTCTCTCATATATATATATATATATATATATATATATATATATATATATATATATATATATATATATATATATATATATATATTATCCGGGTATTTGGAGGTGTATGTTGAGCAAAAACAAAAAAGTCAATTTATTTTTAACTTTGACCCCTATTATGACCCCTTAACATTTATTGTTTTGGGCTCTAATCAAGTTATTATGTTATATCCATGTCCAAGGAACCTATATCTAAAATTTCAAGTGTTTATACCCAAAATTGTCGGAGACTTCTCAAAGGTCAAATCGTTGAACTGTGACCCTTTAACAGCCAAATTTCTGTCCGAAAACGGATTACAAAGATTTTCCCAAATCTCAGTACCCTGTATATCAAATTTCGAGTCTGTAGACTTAAAATTGACAGAGTTATTGCGAAGGGAAATGTATACAGACACACACAGACACGTTCACTTTATATATATATAAGTGAATGTGTCTGATATACAGAGTACTGTGATTTGGGAAAATCGATGTGATCGGTTTTTATCCAGAAATTTGGCGATTAAGGGTCAAAGTTCAACGATTTGACCTTTGAGAACTCTACCAAACTCCTCCGACAATTTTGGGTCTACACACTTGAAATTTTAGAGATAGGTTCCTTGGACATAGATCTAACTTAATAACTATATTTGAGCCCAAAAGAATAAATTTTAAGGTGTCATAATAGGGGTCAAAGTTTAAAAAATTGACCGCTTTTTTTGTTTTTTGTTTTTTTGCTCGACATACACCTCCAAATACCCGGGTAATGCCGGGAACCCATGCTAGTATATATATAATCATGAATACAAAAGTAATCTTTCTCTGATGTTTCCTGTGACTGGTCTATTTGTAATAAAGCCTTTTTTAGTATAAACGTTTGAATGGGTTTATCAGCAGAAGAGTAGACCCTGGAGTCACGATGATAATGCACAGGTTTACAAGCGTTTATGCACTCATCGGCAATAATGCACAGGTGTACAAGTGAAAAAATAACAGAAACCATATTATTTGGATTCTTCGGGCTGCTGTTCTCATCTTGGATGTTAATTTTTTACAATGTTTCGGTCGATGTAACCTCCGATCTACTTCATGTGTATCTTATCGAACTCGGGAATTTGGACGAAATTTCGAGCGGAACGCTTTCTTTAATTCACGGAAGTAGCATGCTCTTGTTCCGTCAGCCTTGACTGGATAGAGATCCTAAGTAATTCGCAAGTTTATTAATTTACAATTGCGAATCACTTTACGGTTTCTCTTCCAATTCTTTGGATTTTTTTAATCAGGTCCAAACGCATTTTATTTCCTTTTTGTGGATTGATTGTTGCTATTTCTTCTGATGAGTTAAGGGCAAATAGATTCACTGATTGATATAATAATTAAGTGATTGATTTTGCGCTACAAAACAGATAGTCTCAAGAATTGTAACTGTCAACTGAATTAAAAGAATTAATCGTAAGATGGTCAACATCATGGAATTTGGAATATAGACTTTTGTCATTCATTCATTATATACTCTGTAATTACATTGCATAAGCCTGACGAATTCTCACGAGAATGAAACGCGGGATATTCCATATATATTTTTATAACTTACTATATATACATACACACACACACACACACACACACACACACACACACATATATATATATATATATATATATATATATATATATATATATATATATATATATATACGAACAAACAGATAATAAAACATGTTAAAAAAAACACTTTGAAAAAAAGTTAAAAATATATATAATCTGAAAAGGAAACACTTTATAATCTATATATATATATAAAAATGTAACTCTTGGTTCGTTCGACATTAATAGTCTAAAAACCCACTGGACGGATGGCTTCCACGTTTTGGTATAATATGTTTACTATATCCATGTGTGTTTTTATATATTTCTTTTTAATTATAACATTATACTTAATTTTTCTATGATAAATAGGTGGTTTTCTTTGTACCGATAGGCCACTATTTTTATTTAGGGGCAGTTATTTATTACCGCTTCCTGTCACGTGACCAGTGTTTCCAATTTAGCGGTCTTCTTGCGAGATCTGGAGATTTCGTTTGCAATCTAGCGGGGAATTCTAGAAAATCTGGAGATATTTCGCACCCACACACCCGCAATTTTAGATTAAAAAATAAAGAAAAGCGCTTGAAAATACTTTAAAACATAAAACAAACTCATTCATGTGAGTAAAAAAAAAGTAGCATTTATTGCCTTTGGTAACAATTATTTATTGATTATTTGTTTTGTTTTTCACCTTTTTTCGGCTAACCATTCTTAAATCTCGCTATAAAATCGATTTTTCCAAGTACATTTAAGGTGGGGGAGGCATTCCAACCTCCGAAGTTTAGTTTAAAATACGCTCTAAGCAACCCTGCTTTATTTAGAAGTATTTAGTCGAAAATTGTAAAAAGCAAGAAACAACAGCAAAAAGTAAAAACTTATACCAATACAGTAGAATTTAATTATCCACCAACCTAAATACTTTTAACATGCTAAAACAAAGTTTTTTTTTTTTTTTCTAATTTCAAAATATGTTGCACCATTATTGTGATGTTTAATTTGCAGTATATTTCAATTTAACTTTTATTATAAAAAGTTTGAGTTTGTGATTTGTTTCTTGCAAAAAAAAAATACCCTCTCTGAAAACAACAGGTAAAACTAGCTGATAAAATATGTAAGCCTTCTGGGGAGCAAACCGCTTCAATATAATTCCAGAAATATATAGTGAGAAAACACGGAACACTTTACATATTGAATATACTATATTTATAATTTTTTTATTGTAGGAAGTTAAAATATGGAGTTTTTTCGGGGGGGGGGAATTAGCGATTTTGTAAAATTTCAGATGATAAAAGTTAAAAATCTAACGATTTTCTGGACATTTCTTTTTCCTAACCTCGCGTTTTTTTTAAATGTCAGAAAAGGATATTTTGGTCTCACAGGTTTAATGTAAACATAATGTGTTTACAATATCGGTAAATTTTCAATGGGTTTAATCACATAATTATTGATAATGTAACCATGTAATGTAAATTTGATTTAAATTAACCACACGTGGTCGCTTTGCTATCAAATATTCATCGAAAAATTATTCACCAATAAATGCCGACGCTCAAAGTGTATAAACATTTTGACCCTTCACTTTACTTAAAAATTCACCAAAAATCAGGAAATTAACCAATTTTAATGCAAATTTCAGTATTTATCAGATAATGATCGCAGAATATAATGAACTCATTATTTTTACTTAACTTTTAGTGAAAATGTTTTATTTTGTTTAAACAAAAAATACCTTTACCAAAGTTATGGTTTTCAGTAGTAAATAAAAAACGCAATAATTTATTTTTGCTTTTTTATATAAATAAAGCATCGTAATTTGTAACAATAAAAAATAATTTTTACAGGAACATTCCGAAAAAAGCCCCTAAAGTCCGTATTAATGAATTCTATATAACTCGAAGAAAAATAAATTTCTCACATACTATCAGGAAATTAAAGATTCAATTAGATTCCTATTTTAGTCACCTAAATTATTTAGGGTGAAATGAGTTTAGGAATTTATAGCCAAACCTAAATATATTTTTTTTTTTTTTGCTTAAAAAAAATAGCATTAATACAGTAAGTTATGTAAAATTTTCATAGAATTCTCTGCTTTACGGTTGTTGTAAAAATGGAACGGAAATTTGAATTTCGTTCCCTTTTAAATTCGGTACATTTTTACATTACGTCCAACTCATCGTTCACATTCGACACGTCAACTGTTATAGCTTTTCGGGTATGCTGGCAAGATTAGGGGTGTCTATTCTGAAAGCCGTTCTAACATGGGTAGACTGGTAAGTGTGTCAGAAATTTCGTAAAAAATAGTGAATAATTCCACCCCGTCTTTCCAAGCTTATAACTCCTCGAAAAATGTAATTCAAGCCCTAATTTTTTTCAATTAAAGGGGCAAGGACCAAGGTTTCACCAAAAAAAAAAAAAAAAAAAAAAAACGAACAACGTGGGTTTTTTTTAAGCTTTTAAACTTCGGATTTTACAGGTAAATTTCTAAAAACACTACTTTTTTTGTTTTAAATTTGAATATATTATTTATTGACCTTTTCTCTTCAATTTGTGATATATAACACTTTGGTGAGTAAATTAATTATTTACTTTTTAATAGACATTTCAAAATTGGAGGCGTGAATTATTCGACCCCCTGTCTTTCCAAGCTTATAACTACTCGAAAAATTTAATTCAAGCCCTAATTTTTTTTTCGATTAAAGAAACAAGGACCAACGTTTCATTAAAAAAAAACAAAAGAAAAAACTTCGAACTTTACAGGTAAATCTCTAAAAAACACTACTTTTTTGTTTTAAATTTGAATATATTATTTATTGACGTTTTCTCTTCAATTTGTGATATATAAAACTTTGGTGTGTAAATTAATTATTTACTTTTTAATAGACACTTGAAAATGGGAGGGCGTGAATGTAAAAAAAACGTTTGTCTAAAATATTATATTCGGTTTATTGGAAAGAGCATAAAATTTCACATTGATCCTGAAAATATCGTAAAAATAGAATCAATAGAAAAATGTTGATAGAATTTTAAAGTTTAAAAATTGAAAAATATTGAGTTCGTAAAATTCATTACTGTTTTTTAAAAAAATATATTTCTATTACTTTTAAAACAACTTTAATAGTTTATTTTGGAAGTATAATCCATAAAAAAAATAAACAACCCACTTTTAAAAGAGAAATTACGAGTTTTTTATATTTTATCCACAGTTTCGTGATAGGGGTGTCAAAAATTCCTACAAAAGTTTTGATACATCTACTAGATTGGAGTGTTTATTCGTTGTAAACGTACCCGACAACCTATAAATGTCAACATTTCCAATGTGAATCGTAAGCTCGACTTATGTAAAAAATAACAAAAAGATATACCAAACTGACTTTTTCATTTAAAAATGGAATTATTTCCCTTTCGTTATTATTTTTTTCTTTTTTTTTGTTAAATATTTTGTGTTTTATATACATAAAGTACAATTGTTGAATGTTACTGTTTTGATTATATTCGTTTGGGGGGCACAATTAAAAAATTAAGAAAGATTAAAACGGAGTGAAATTTAAGTTTCCGTTCCATTTTTACAACAACTGTAAAACAGCGCATACTCAGCAAGTTTTATCGTAATTTATAAGCATAATGTTGAAACACTAAATCAACATTTTATTTATTTTTCTGCATAAGTAATAATGGAAGTATTTTTCTGTTTATTTTCTGAACATCTGTTAAAAAAATAATAATTTGTACATTCTCATGAAAAAAGAATCAAACTTTTCTCTACATTCACATAACTATTTACAGTGTTCATGTAAAGCATTCATCTGTTCTTTTTATAATAAAAATTCCGTTTTCAAAGAGAAACCTTTACTGCCAAATTTCTTTTTAAAAAAAGTGAAAGTTTTCCTGAAAAAAAAACTTTCACCTAACAATTTATGGTAAAAAAATTAATCTTTTTTTTTTGGGGGGGGAATAACTTTTATTGATTAAAAAAATTGCAAAAAATAATAAAAGTAAATAAACGAACAAAATGCAATTTTTCTTGAGGAATGTGTTCCATTTTAACAAACTGAGCCACGGCAACACGTGGCCGGGTACAGCTAGTATTTCATATATATATATATATATATATATATATATATATATATATATATATATATACTTAATTTACTGACAAAATTAATATACGAAAGTATAGATTTATGTGTAAACTTTAAGTATTTACTTCAAAAGTGCTCAATACGTAGGTAGAGCTAGTTAGTAATTTATAAAATATATATGGCGATTAAGCTACACTGAATATTCCGCGTTTTATCCACTCTGAGACTCTTCAGGCTTATGCGCATAAGCCTGAAGAGTCCTAAAGTGGATGAAACGCGGAATATTCAGTGTAGCTTAATCGCCATATATATATTTTATAAATTACTATATATATATATATATATATATATATATATATATATATATATATATATATATATATATATATATATATATATATATATATTAATAGCGATAACGTATTTCTTTATCATCATACTTGTAAGTTTCCGGATGTTTTTACTAATGCCAAATATATTACCTTTATTATAGATGAATCTATATAAATAAACGCAGTAGATGCATGTATGTGTCTCTCTGTGTGAAAACATTTGACTGATGAACTTTTAAACTACTGGGCACATAACACTGAAATTAACAGGAAATAGTAATTAAACACCAAGGATGATTTATACCGAATAAAATATTTCTTTGGGTGAATGAAAAACGCGTACAGACATATATCTGCGAGTTGAAATGCAAAATGTTCATTTCAACTTGCCAACATATTTCTATTACTTTTGCGCATACGCAAATCTATTCATAGCTTAAAGTGGTTTGATTTTAAATCTTTGTTATATATCTGGCGAGAACTCAAACGGTAAGGAACGCGGTTCGAGCGGTAAATGTTTTGGTTTTGATTCTAGCTGATTGCACCCAAGTCAATGTTTGTTAATCTTTTGAAATCACTACTATATATTATAATATAATATTCAAAAGAGACTTGGCTCTTATAGTATAAGTACGAAGTATGCATGAATTAAAATATATTTAAGCGTATTTTACGAACCAGCTAGGTCGGGCGCCCCGGCCAATCTTGAATATTAATGCTGTTGCTATTGTTACTTACGAATACTAATGCTAATAATATATATATATATATATATATATATATATATATATATATATATAATATAATATAATATAATATAAAGCTGAACGTCTGTGTGTGTGTCTGATCACGAATAGGCTCCTATATGGTTGACTATTATAGAAAACTGATCACATATAATGATAGAAGATGTATCGAGACACAGGAATGGGTATGTTTGATCTGGCATAATGATGATTCATTAATATTGTGGGGTCTGCGTACGCGCCTGGTTCACAAAGTATGGAAATAAAAAATTTAAAAATTTTAAAAAAACGTTTACAAGTGTTGTTGATATAGATGTACATAACAATACTTTGATAAGTACGTTTTAACTTAAATAGGAATGGTATAATATAATTGTGGGGTCTGCGTTCGCGCCTGACCTTCATAGAATGGAAATAGGCACAAACTTTAATAAAGACTTTTCATATCTATCTGCGTAAGTATACTTTGATAATTATGTTTCAGTTTTAAGAAATATGGTATAATAAAATTATATGGTGTTCGTTCGCGCCTGACCTCCCATAGAATGGAAATATGTCACAAAGTTTAACAAGGTTTTTTTTTTAATATAGATCCACAGAATATTGTGATAAATGTTTTAGTGTGAACAGGTATGGTATAATAAATTATGGGGTTTATCTATTTTATTTTTACTTTTTTCATATTTTGCTTTGGTTTTGATACCCTCAAATTCGAAGCTATCTCTTTACAACCCTTCCTTTTCATAACCTATCATACTTTCATAAATCAAAGTCTATTTTCTGTAGGCTGTTTTTGAACCCAGTCAACGACGGGTATTTTTGCTAGTATATATATATATATATATATATATATATATATATATATATATATATATATATATATATGAGCAAACAGTTAATAAAATATGTTAAAAACACTTTGAAATGAGTTTAAAGCATATTTAATCTGAAAAGGAAACATTAGATAAATGGATAGTCCTTAATCCGCGGAGTGTCGAAGAAATACTTCCTTCTCATCAGAGGGTAGGAATTAGCAAAATGCGTGATCGGATTTTGCATGCAGAAGTATTTGATCAAACAACAAGTAAGTCAAAGATCTTACTTGAAAACAAAATAAGTTAAGCAGAGGGAATATGGTGAAGAAAAAGGTGATTACACATGAATGGATAGTCTGGTGGAAGATAAAAAATCCAGTGACGGTAAGATCCAAATGTATAACTTCAAGAAAGTTAAAAGTAAAATCAAGTAAAATCCAAGGAAATCCCGTAATAGGAAGAAGAATGTCCATAATAATCCAAAGGCAGAAATCCATGGAATAATTCACAAATATGTGTACAAGGAAAAAAAATAATATTAATAAAAGAAAAATAAGATGTGCTTTTCACTCTACTTCCGAGACATAACTATAAATAAAAAAGATCTAGGAAGAAAAAGGAGAGAGAGAAAAAAAAATGATAAAGTTAAATATAAAATAAAGGGAAACAAAAGTCAAAACGACCCAGACAGGAAATAATTATATATAATATAAGAAATATATATATATATATATATATATATATATATATATATATATATATATATATTGAGTAAAACGATTCATGATTGGGAGTTAAAAATCAGTTTCAAAAGGAAAAAAACAAAATCAACTCGGTTTTACAATCGTTTCAGAAACGATGCTCATTTTATTGAAATTGTAGTCTTTGTTAAAGTAATAAATTTTTGTTTAAAAAATTCTATATGTTACTGCCAAAATTAAATATAAAACCTATAATTATATGTATATATATATATATATATATTGATCGATTCCTATATATGTACATATATACAAATATATACATACATGTGTATGTGTGTGTGTGTGTGTGATATGTTTATATTCATATATGTATTGTTAATCTCTCTTTGAATTTTACAATTATACTATGGAAGTGTTCCACCATTTCATACATTCATTGTCAACGAAATCAGTTTAATTTCCAAAATCAAAATGCTTTAGTTAGGGATCCTTCCCCGTAGTGTACCGAGAGAAAGTTCCACATGCTTCCATCGTATTTTACATTGCACTGTAGAGAATTTGTGGGTAATTGTTACGGCTTTACCTTATCATGTGGTACAAAAAAAAAAAAAATTTCTTCGTTTCTTTTTCTCTCTTAGTTTCCCCTCTCTGTCCTGCTCTAAGTAAATCTGTCGACCTAGTCCACAAATTCCAAAATTTCATCATGACAAGTTTCAAGAAAAAATACACGATTAAACCCGGTTCTCCAACTTCCAACGTAGACCCCTACTACCATGTCTCCTTCTCCAACATCAGGGGTCTACGTTCTAACCTTCCAGAGGTTGAAACCCAATTACAGGAGACTAAACCAGACCTTTTATTTTTAAGTGAAACTGGCATTGGACAGGCTATTTCCCTAGATGAGTTTGCAATTACAGGATACTCTAACTTAACTTCTAAATCTGACCCCCAAGATCGCCATAGGCATGGAATATGTGCCTATATTAAAGATAGCTTTCCATGTGGGAGGGACATCTCCAGGGAAGATCCTAACTTACCCTATATGTGCTTCCGGGTTGCTTTAGCTCACACTACTGCATTTATATTTACTCTCTATCGCCCCCACAACAGCGGAGTTACTATCTTTCAAAGCATATCTGAGAAAATTGACCAAGTCCTTTCTACTTATCCTTCAGCTAACATTCACGTATGTGGAGACTTCAATGTTCACAACGTCGAATGGTTGACCCACTCAAACAAGACCGATGATGAGGGGAGGTTCTGTCATGATTTCTCCATTGCCTATGACCTCACTCAGATTGTTCAGGAACCTACCCGTGTGCCCGATAATGACGGCCAGTATGCGAGCCTACTAGACCTTTTTCTCACAACTTGCCCTGAACTATGTTCAGTTTCTGTTCTGTCGCCTCTTGGATCTTCCGACCACTCTGTTGTATCAATTAAGATAAAAATGAAATGTAATAAGTCCCCAGACGTACCACTTCATCGTACAGTATATCGATACACTAAGGCTGACTGGGATAGCTTCCGTACATTTATATCTGATCTACCTCTGCATTCCATGTTTAAAAAGGATGTGTCCTCTATAGTATTAGACCTAACTGAATGGTTAATTGTAGGTATTGACCATTTCATACCCTCTAAAAAGTTTCAGCAAAAACCTAACAGCCAGCCATGGTTCTCTCCAGAATGTGCTGCTGCCATTGCGCACAGAAATCACTTTTTCCACTGCTTCAAACGTAATAGATGTATGGAAACTAAAGCCGTTTTCAGGACTGCCAGCAACCATTGTAAGAAAGTAATAAGGAACGCAAGAGAGTTGTATGCTCAATCTGTTAAGTCCAAAGTAGCTGAGCAGCGGCTTGGTTCCCACCAGTTTTGGCAAATAGCAAACAGAATCCTGAACAGAAGCGTGTGCTCCATCCCAACTATTATCAATGGACCTGAGGTAATCTCGTCAGCATCAGACAAAGCCAAACTCTTTGTCAAGAACTTTGCAGCTAATTCTACCCTTTGCGACCAAGACCGCCAACCACCAATATTTCCTCCTGTATCAGAAAACACGCTATGTGATATACGTATATCTGTACGTGATGTTGCCAAGCTAATCAAAAACCTTGATTCGAGTAAAGCAACTGGCCCTGATGGTATTCCAATTATAGTACTCAAAAAACTTCAACCTGAACTAGCGCCCATACTTACAAAACTGTTTAAACGTTGTCTTAAGGAGAATAGTTTCCCATCTCCCTGGAAAATCTCATCAGTATGCCCTGTATTTAAGAATTCAGGTGATCGCTCATCCCCCTCTCAGTACAGGCCAATAAGTCTCCTGTGCGTCATGAGTAAGTTGCTAGAATCTGTGTTAAATACAGAAGTAATCAAACATCTCAACAAAAATAACCTTCTTAGTGACACTCAATATGGTTTCCGTTCTGCTAGATCTACAGCAGATGTGCTTACAGTTATATCGCATAGGATTAGCAAATCTCTCGACGGTGGCAATCTTTCTAGGGCAATTGCTCTTGACATATCTAAAGCCTTTGATAGGGTATGGCATAAAGGTTTACTTCATAAGATCGCTAGCTATGGTATAGCTGGAAAAGTCTTCTCAATTATTAAATCATTTCTTTCTGATAGGTTCATAAGAGTAGTAGTTGAGGGGCAAAAATCAGAAGCTCACAGTATTAATGCCGGTGTCCCTCAGGGATCCATCCTGGGCCCAACTCTTTTCCTGATCTACATTAATGATCTTCCAAATCATATCCTTACATCATTTGTAGACATTTATGCTGACGACACTACCATTTATGGTACCACATCTAAGACAGTAAACGAGCAAGTACTCTCCAATTCTCTCTCCTCTGATCTTGAGCATGTAGTACAATGGGGAAAGGAGTGGCTGGTTACTTTTAATGCATCTAAAACCAAGCTTCTCTCTTTACATCATCAACATTTTAATCCACATTTGTCATCAATTGAAATGAATGGCTCTCGTCTTCAGGAGGCCTCAAGTTTTGACAAGCTTCTGGGCTTGACCATTACTCCTGATCTTAAATGGAACACGTATATCAAATCTGTTGCCAAGGCCGCTGGAAAAATGGTGGGATCTTTCTATCGATCCAGTAGATATCTCACTGCTGATGCTATTCTCTATCTATATAAGAGCCAGGTAAGTCCAAGGATGAAATACTGTTGCCACATCTGGGCAGGAGCTGCTAGAAAGGACTTGTCCTGCCTTGATAGAGTTCAAAATAGACTTCGTAGCCTCGTAGGAGATGTCCTTTTCTCCTCCTTACAACCTCTATCTCACAGAAGAGATGTTGCGAGTTTGTCTCTGATGTATCGTTATTTTCATGGAAAGTGTTCAACTGAGCTTCAATCTATGGTCCCCCCTCGCCAAACTTTCACAAGAAACACTCGTCTAGCTGTAAACACTATCAATAATTCCCCCCACTCTTTATCTGTGCCTAAACCTAAACATAGATTCCATGAACAAAGCTTCTTTCTTAGAACTGCACGCCTGTGGAATTGTCTTCCGTTTTCCTGCTTTCCGGCTGACTACAATATGGTTGTGTTCAAGTCTAAGGTAAATAAGTTCTTGATGAGCCGTTCCATATAAGTTATTAAATTTACCAAATTTTCATTACTAATGATTACTATATTGACCAACTTCTACTGTACACTCTTTAACCCTTATCCTTGAGTGGCCTCTGGGCCTTGATAATGTGGTGATGCCTTTGTAAAAAAAAAAAAAAAAAAAAAAATTTGATAAAAAATGTATTTGTATATAATGGCTTCTCTTATAGTTTAAAATGCAAAAGTCAAATATCATGTTTCAATTGTGCTCTGAACAAACATTCATGTCGAACGTGTCTCTGTATTATAAAAATCTTCAGTTGATTAAATAAGGCTGGGCCTGTCTGCTTGTGCGGTGATAAAACTTCTCAAATGCACTTGTAATATTAGGATGTATAATGTATGACTTCTTTCTTTAATCTGGTTGTTTCGATTATCGATTTTCAAGAATTATTAGGCGCATTCCGACACAAAACCTACGTAGGAACATACCCAGACACATTCAGTACATTCGTGGTAAACTTTTTTCAAATCGGCCCAGCCGTTTCCGTGTCCATGAAGAACTCTCTCTCTCTCTCTCTCTCTCTCTCTCTCTCTATATATATATATATATATATATATATATATATATATATATATATATATATATCATACACACACAGAAACACAAAGTTCCTTTTATATAATAGTAGATAGATTAAGTGGTTCTAGATTGTTGCTTATTGTTATCTAAATGTTAACTTATTTGTCTGACATCCGGTATCACAAGGAAACATCATCTTCGCAAACATTAATTAATGAGAAATAAATTACCTCTCTTTATAGTCGCTCTTTATCAGTTAAAAATCATTAAAATCATTTCCTCTTCAAAAATGTTCAATCATCAGTCAAAAAAAAACATGACTGTCTATTTACAATTTAAAATTCGCTATTTTATTTTATAATTTAAAAAAATAGTCATGTTGAGAAGAGAGTGTTTTTGAGGGGGTTTTTATAGATTCTTTAGTGAATTGACATCTGTTCCTTTATAATTTACTAGCATTTCAGCCCGGCGTTGCCCGGGTGTTAGGAGGTGTAAGTTGAGAAAAAAAAACGGTCAATTTTTTTTGTAAATATGACTCCTATTATGACCCCTTAACTTTTATTGTTTTGGCCTCAAATCAAGTTATTAAGTTAGATTCATGTTCAAGGAATCTATATCTAAAATTTCAAGTGGTTAGACCCAAAATTGTTGGAGGAGTTTGGTAGAGTTCTCAAAGGTAAAATCGTTGAACCCCTTAACAGAAAATATTTCTGGCCGAAAATGGATTGCAAAGATTTTCCCAAATCTCAGTACCCTATATATCAAATTTCGAGTCTGCAGACTAAAAATTGACAGAGTTATTGCGTAGGGAAATTTACACAGACACACACACACACAGACACACGTTCACTTTTATATATATATATATATATATATATATATATATATATATATATATAATTGTTCAGAAAAAAAACAATGTGTTGTGTGTTGAATTTTCATTGAAAAAATGTAAATTTTTAAAAGTAATTCTTTTTAACTTTAAAAGGTTAAAAGAGAATTTACTTTCAAGAAATTGTTTTAAATTCTTCTTTCCTTGTTTTATTTGTTTTTTTATTCATTTTATTTAGAATGTGCTTTTAAAATTTTCAACTACCGTGGAATTTCCACGCATTCTGCTAGTTATATTATTATTATTATCATTATCATTATTATTATTATTATTATTATTATTCCACGGGTTCAGGGCTGACGGAACGAGAACATGCTATCCCCGTGGATTAAATAAGAGGTTTCGATCATAATTATGTACAGATTCACAAATTCGACAGAAAAATTCCCAAGTTTGACAAGATACACCTGAAGAAGTGCGACGGCTACATCGACTGAAACGTTGTGAAAATAACACTCATGTGAAGACAATAATTCGAAGAATCCGAATAATACCAAAAACCAATTCTCATCTCAAAAGTTCAGAAACGTAATAAAAGTGTATTATTTTGTAAAATTTACCGAGTAAGACAATGGAAGGTTTCGCGAATCCTTAAGAAGCTATGAAGCTATAATCCTAGAGGCTATAAGGACATAATACTCTTAAAACTTCAAACCTACCATATTTTTATGAGAGTTGCATCGTAAAAATTTCTGCGAAAAACTAATGAAAGTGGTCCCAAAATCTCTAAGTGCCCTCCTAACGTGGAGAGCTATGACGGCCAAATCTCCTCTAAAACTTTAAATATATCTTATTTTGCTGAAGTTATATCCAATGCATCAAATTCTTCCGGGAAAGATCTTAGAAGTGGTTCCGAGTTTTACGCTACCTTTTTGCTGGCGAATATTTAAAGGCCTTCAGCTCTAAGTGACCTCTAGGGACAAAACCCACTTAAAACCTCAAATACGTATATCCGATTTAAATGAAATTTAAACCATATGTATATAAGACACTAATTCTGAAGTTTCCAACGACTTCTTACGATTATTAGTAGAGAAACTGGAGGAATGCACATTAATAAACGAAGAAAAAGATATGGTTTAATATGCATAGTGACAAGTACATAATAGTGACCCTCATTGAATCCCGAGCAACGTCGGTTGTCCCTGCTAATATATATATATATATATATATATATATATATATATATATATATATATATATATATATATATATATATATATATATACACGTATGTTGTCTAGCGTTGCCCGGGAATCTTTACTTTCATTTTTTTTGTCATACATAACGCCATTTGTATGATGTCATGCCATTATGATGTCACGTATGGCGACAACTTTATGACGTCATGTAAACAAACACAGGAATACGGAATATCTATTATAATAAATAATAAGGATAAATATATATGATAAGGATACGGAATATCTGTTATATTTATATATAATAAAGAATACGGAATATCTATTAAATTTATATACTAGCAGGACCCGTTAACCGGCGTTGCCCGGTGGAAAACTGCCCCCCTCTCGCAAAAAAGTAAAGTACGGTTGTTGTGAGTGGCCACTGCCATCCCTGAACAATTGAAATGAAATAATCTGGCTGTCATTCGCGGTTAGTGCTGGTTTGAGGTAATAACATGCATGTATTGTTTGAATTTTTGAAAAAAAAGCAATTAAGGGAATGCGTAAATCAGTATAAATTAATTAAATTACGAAAAATGGTCCATTAGAATAATAATTGAAAGTAAAAACATAAGTTTTAGAGTTTAAGGAGTCTCACTGTATATGAACAAACTCATTTTTTGCAACCCCCTCTTTGTAATACAGGTCTGAATAATGAGAAAATCTGATTTTCTTTTAACAAAAACTTTAAAATAACTTTTTAGATTTAATTTATTTAAACTTCTTTCAGAATAGAAAATCTTTAAAATTTAAAGAGGAACATATTTCATATAGGTTTAATTAACAAATATTCAGTACATAACGAGAAAAATAGAGATGAAAATTTTAAAAGGACTGTACAACTAATTACAGTCAATAGTAGTCCTCGGCAGCGAAAGTCTTTGTTATTGTTATTCTATTATTAGTAGTAGTAGTAGTAGTAGTAGTATTTAAAACATTTTGTGTTCTGCTCTTTCGCGCGAGGACTAATAAATAAATTGAATTTTTTCCTGCAAACATTCAATTATAAAAATTAGTGAATACGCCTTCATTATTGACGATGCGTGTACATTTTTATCATTAAAAAAAAATTGCGCCACGTTTCCCTTCCGTGGTTAAGAATTTATCACTTTGAACATTTCCTTTGGCGACCGCCCCCGCACATTCTGTTTGTTTTCATTTTCTCGTGTTGCTGTTAAATTCTACCACGTGTTACCCGTGTCATGTTCCACAAAATATGGCCATTCCCGCCAAATCGGAAGCGATTAGAAAGATAATGAGGTTGTAATTAAAACTGAGTCCACTAACGAAAGGAACACTACCGGGTGTAATACGTTTCACTTCCCCCTGACTTTTCTTTAGATGTTTCCATCGCTCGGTCGGTCACACTTAAGTATGAACAAGCATTTTTTTTTTTTTTTTTTTTTTTTTTTACAGAGGCATCACCACATTATCAAGGCCCAGAGGCCACTCAAGGATAAGGGTTAAAGAGTGTACAGTAGAAGTTGGTCAATATAGTAATCATTAGTAATGAAAATTTGGTAAATTTAATAACTTATATGGAACGGCTCATCAAGAACTTATTTACCTTAGACTTGAACACAACCATATTGTAGTCAGCCGGAAAGCAGGAAAACGGAAGACAATTCCACAGGCGTGCAGTTCTAAGAAAGAAGCTTTGTTCATGGAATCTATGTTTAGGTTTAGGCACAGATAAAGAGTGGGGGAAATTATTGATAGTGTTTACAGCTAGACGAGTGTTTCTTGTGAAAGTTTGACGAGGGGGGACCATAGATTGAAGCTCAGTTGAACACTTTCCATGAAAATAACGATACATCAGAGACATCCATTAAAGGACCACATTAAAAGGAAGGCATTTTGGATGCGTCTAAGCACCTATATAGAAATAGCTCTGTCTATTAGTACGTCTGCCATACTTATTTTTGAAATATTATTCTCGTCAGTCCCTATTTGCTAGCCTCCACACGAGGGTTGACAGAGACGGAAGGTTGTTCGGTTATTCCCAAGTTTCTCCAAATTCTGCTATCTATCTTGCATCATGTGAATGCCCCGAAAATTTTCCTTCTATTTAACGTTTACCAATTTGAAAACGAGCAAACAAATTTGGCAGAATATTTTTTTAACTGGTAAACATTAATCAGAACTGACTTTTCCAGGGCATTCATCGTGAATCGGAACGATCAGCAGAAACCGGAAGTAACAAACACTCAGAACTTGGGGATAACCGGTTATTTCTTGCTATTTTGTTTTACTTGTGTCCGACACCGACGTTTGTCTGTCAAGATTAAGTTTGATATGGCATTTTTTAACAAAGGAATCAAATTTTATAAAGGCCGGAGGCCACTTGAGGATAAGAGTACGTGAGTGTACAGTAGTCAATGGGACAATATCGTAGTAATCCTTAGTAGTGGAAATTTGGTGAATTTTATTACTTAAGTTGACGGCTCATGAAAAACTTGTTTACATTGGACTTGAAGACGACCATATTGTAGTCAGCTGGAAAGCAGGGAAATGGAACAGAAGTTCTAAGAAAAAAGTTTTCTTTATGGAATCTACTTTTAGGTTTAGGTACAGATAAAGAGTGGGGAAAATTATTGATAGTGGTTTCGGTAAGACGAGTGTTTTTCATGAAAGTTTAGCAAGGGGGAACCATAGATTGCAGCTCAGATGAGCACTTGCCGTGAAAATAACGATAAAGCAAAGTCAGACTTGAAACGCCTCTTTAGTGGAAAAGAAGTTGCAGGGAAGATAAAGGAGCATCCCTTACTAGGCTACGAAGTCTGTTTTTAACTCTGTCAAGGTAGGATAAGCTACTCCTGCTCAGATATGGCAACAGTACTCCATCATAGGACGTACTTGGCTCATATATCGCAATGAGATATCTACTGGAGCGGTAAAATAATCCAACTATTTTTCCAGGGATCTTGACAACGTTTGTGGTGCATTTGAAACAACATGGCCAACGCTAATCGCACGGACGGAATGGACGTGTCTCAAAATCACATGTTTATTAAGCGTTACACACGATTACGAAAATGATTTCCTTTCAAGTTATCGACGCTATATTTGTAATCACTAGAGCAAATTAAATAAATTTCCGCTTTTTTATAAGGACAAAATTTATTTTACGACATCTATTAAGCTTTCATTTTACGGCAAATCAACCTTTTGTTGACTCAGCTCTGCCTAAGGAACGTGTGTTATATATTTGGAACCTAAATCAGTAATTAGAGATTATGTTAACAAGTACAAATTTCAATAGGTTAATAGAGAGAACTTAAATGCCTACCGAAGAGGACTTAAATGCCTACTAGACACTATACTTTCGTGCATAAGGTCTGTCTTTGTACGGGTGGGGAGTTGTCTGGATATTTTTCTCTACAAGTAAATTTCGACCAAATGTTCGAAATCAAATAGTTTTTCCGGCTCAAATAATATCTCCTCAGTATGGCTAATCAACACTAGATTTTACGAGGAATGATGCACCTTCGCCATGTAATGTTAACTTAAGTAAAAACACGGAGCTGGATACTCCACCAGACTAGAAGAACTCCTGTCCTTGAATCCAGTAAGATTAAGAGATCACAATAAAGATATACTATAACATATTTAAATGGTCAATTGGGGAGAGGAAAATAATGTTCTCAACTTCTTTACTAACTCGGTGTTTGAAAATGAAAGTATGTAATGGAATAATCGAATATATAATATATCATATATAATATATAATATATGATATATAATATATGATATATAATATATAATCTATAATATAAACATATAATATATAATATATAACATATAATATATAACATATAATATATAATATATAACATATAAGCTGGTTGGTTGGTTGGTTGGTTGGTTGGTTGTTTTTGTTTTACGGCATATCAACCCTTTTCGGGTTATTTAATGCCGAATCCAAAGATTTTGAAGAAAACATTTTTTAATAGAATATATTTGTTGTTTTCACATCAGTTTCTATTCAACCCATAGTTGGGACCCTAACAGGTACTACCATTCCAGGTCAGAGTGGACCTGGGAGCAATGGTAATTAAAAGGTTGCTCAACACTCCCCAAAGCCCACAAACTGGGGCCTCACCACTGGATATAGTTTAAGGTCATATCTAGGACCCCCATTGAGGGACTTTTACCCTCTGCAGGGGGCAGTCGGCGTATTCTAATGCCCCACCGACAGGGCCTAACATATAAGATATAATATATAATATATAGCATATAATATATAATATATAGTATATAACATTTAATATATAATATATAGGTATAGGTAACTATCACAGTACATGGTTCAGAAAAAAAAAACATTAACAAAGAATCAGATTCAAATTTGTCAGATTATTTATTGGGACATAAAAGGAGAGTTAGTCGTACGAGAAACAGATAATGGCAGAGAGAAAGCGAGCGAGTGACGGCGGAGAGAAAGAGAGAGAGTGACGGAGGAGAGAAAGAGAGAGAGTGACGGAGGAGAGAAAGGGAAAGAGAGAGAGAGGGGGAGATTGCGTCATAGCCCTTAGGAAAGGAGCCCCTTTGATTTCTGAGAACTTTTATGAAAATTGAAACATAATATTCAAGAAAATTTAATCATTAAAATGTCTCCACGGGCAACAGCTCTCAATTTATGCAAAATGGAAAATGCTCTATATCAGCAACCATTTGGCTGCTAAAGTTTTCAGGATTTTTAGTTTTTATGATGTTCATCTGTGATGCAAGGTGCAACGAAATCTCTCTCTCTCTCTCTCTCTCTCTCTCTCTCTCTCTCTCTCTCTCATATATATATATATATATATATATATATATATATATATATATATATATATATATATATATATGAATACGAAAATAATAAAAGTTTATAACTTTTCTAATTCATTCGTTATCTATTGGTGACGAGCAGGAATACAAAATATGAAAAAAAAATATTAACTTTTTTTACAAAAACATTATTTTCGCCTGATCCTTCAGTCTTCCCTTTATATATATATATATATATATATATATATATATACGAGCCTTGGTGCCCGGCGTTGCCTGGGTGTTTGGAGATGTGTGTTGAGCAAAAACAAAACTGGTAGTAAGCAGTCCAGGCACGAACCCGATGTTCACGACTTTTTTCTCTCTTGCTCCCTCAGGGAAATTTTTCCCTGCTTGTATATCCTCCTATCTAGAAAAAAAAAAGAAGAGACAGGGAAAAAAAATAGCTTCTCCCATCATGCTCTGCCTTCCCAAGATGCCCTTCGCGTATACAAATGCGCTGGTCATCCTTTCCTTCTTCTTTCCCAAAGAGCGATGTAGATACGCCCGGTACGTTTCTTTTTTTTTTTTTTTTCTTTTTTTCTAACCACAGTCTCAAAAGAAAAGATAACGTTGTTTCAAAGAAACCGGTAGTATCAATCTAAAGTGAATTGTGAATGTGAGGAGGAGAAAAGTTATGTGCATGAATGGATCCATAAGAGATTCAGTCTATTTTATTAAGTGATTCCGGTTTCTGATTGGTTGGTAGCAGAGCATGATTTATTCTTACGTTATCATCCGGGTTTTAAAAATATAACCATCGAATTTTTTGTAATCTGATTCTCTCTCCTCTTGTCTTGAGCATGTGATACAATAAGGAAAGGAGTGGCTGGTTACTTTTAATGCATCTAAAACCAAGCTTCTATCTTTACATCATCAACGTTCTGATACCCATCTGGCATCAATTGAAATTAATGGCTCTCGTTTTGGGGAGGCTCCATGTTTTTTCGTTTCGTTGACAAGCTTTACTCCTGATCTAAAATGGAACATGAACATGAAATCCGTTGCCAAGGTCGCTGGAAAAATGGTGTGATCTTTCTATCGATCAAGTAGATATTTAACTACTGATGCAAATCTCTACCTATGTGTTATGTTTGCAGGTTGAACCAAATAACGTATAAGGCAAAAACAAATGAAGACTCAACAAACAAAAGTAGATCAATAAGAAGTGTATTAGGAAAAATATATTTACAGTATATTTACATAATGGTTGTCAGGTAAGAGAGTCTTGGTTGGAGAAAATATCTGCTCTCGGCTCGGCCTTCGGTGGCTTCTGGTTAACACACACTCAGACTAACCGAGTCTTGTTATTTATGTGTAATATTATCCACATATGTAAATGAGTGGGTGCCACCACAACAATAAGAGCCAGATACGTCCAAGGATTGAATATTGCTATCACATCTGAGCAGGAGTTGTTAGGAAGACCTTATCCTGCCTTGACAGCATTCAGAATAAACTTCGGAGCGTAGTGGGAGATGCAATCTTCACTTCCCTTCAACGTCTTTCTCACAGAAGTAACGGTAAGAGCTTGTCTCTTTATCGTTATTTTCATGGCAAGTGCTCGTCTGAGCTCCAATCTATGGTCTCTCCTCGCCAAGCATTCACAAGAAACACTCGTCTGGCTGAAAATACTATCAATAATTACTCCCCCTCTTTATCTGTGCTTAAACCTAAACGTCGATTCCATGAACAAAGCTTGTTTCTTAGAACTGCACACCTGTGGAACTCTCTTCCGTTTCCCTGCTTTCCAGCTGACTGCAAGTTCTTAATTTAATCTTAACCCCTATTTACCAAATTACACTTCTAACGATTACTATATTTGTCCTTTTGACCACTGTCTTGGCCTTGATAAGTGGTTATTCCCTTGTAATATATATATATATATATATATATATATATATATATATATATATATATAGTAATTTATAAAATATATATGGCGATTAAGCTACACTGAATATTCTGCGTTTCATCCAACTATAGGATTCGTCAGGCTTATGCTTATGCATAAGCCTGACGAATCCTATTGTTGGATGAAACGCAGAATATTCAGTGTAGCTTAATCGCCATATATATTTTATAAATTACTAACTAGCTCTACCTACGTATTGAGCACTTTTGAAGTAAATTTACGCATAAATCTATACTTTCGTATAGTAAATTTATGTGAATAAATGAAATAGTTATATATATATATATATATATATATATATATATATATATATATATATATATATATATATATATATATATATATATTAGTTGACAACTAAGTTCTTACTGTATTTTAAATCTACATTTCTTAAAAGTCAAATAAGGGCTAACAACTATTTAATCAATGATGTATTCTCCATTCGCATTTTTGGACTTTTCCCATTAAGTGAAAATGCTTCTTTATGCGCGTGTGAGAATAATTTATTTTCTCTGCCAATTCCCTTGTTGTTTGGCGTGAATCTTCATGCAAAAGTTGCTTTAATTAGCCTTCGTCAAGTTCAGTTGGATGGCCAGAACGAGATGCGTCGGTGAGATTAAAATTTTCCTCTTTAAGCTTCGCAAACCAGTAACGACCGGTTCTTACGGCCTTTTCATTTTCCTCATATACAACAAAATATCACGAGCAGCTTTTGCAGTAGTAAAACCTTGATTGCAAAGAGAAGGTGTCGAAAGTGCATATATTTTTGCAACTTGACACTCCATTTTGATGATATGAAAATAAATATATTTAAATAACTTGAATCAAAACAGAAATAAATAAAATATAACAAATAGATTTTCAAAATACATCATATTTGACAAAAAAAACTATGTATTTGTAAAAAAAAATATGAAAAAAACGTGTTTTCCAAAAAAGTAATTTTTTGTTAAGTAAAAAATTTTAACATTTGTTATGTATTGAGTTATTTTTTTTTATTTTTGTTAAGTAAAAATGTATATTTGTTACGTATTTAATTTTGGTATTTCTTGTTCAGTATAAATTTATATTTTTTACGTATTTATAGTTAATTTTCTTATTTTTTGTTAAGTAAAATTTTTCCGTTTGTTACGTATTTCGTTGATGTTATTATTTTTGTTAAGTAAATTTTTTTATATTTGTTACGTATTTAGTTAATTTTGGTACTTTTGTTCAGTATAAATTTATATTTGTTACGTATTTATAGTTAATGTTGTTATCTTTTTTGTTAAATAAAATAATTTTACGTTTGTACCGTATTTAGTTAATTTTTTTTATTTTTGCTAAGTATAAATATAGCATTTGTTACGTATTTAGTTAATTTCTGTATTTTTTGTTCAGTATAAATTTATATTTGTTACTATTCATAGTTAATTTTTTTTTATTTTTTGTTAAGTAAAACTTTTTTACGTTTGTTAAGTATTTAGTAAATTTTAATTTTCGTTTAGCAATTTTAACATTTGTTAAGTACTGAGTTAAATTTTGTTAAAAAAGACAAGATGGATTTAGTTTTATATCTTACTCAGAACCAACTACTAAATTTGTGCCCAAGTTATTATCAATTCGATTTCTTATCTGGGTTTCTGCAAATAAAGTTATTTGAAGTCAACTTCCTGCAAATTTAGGAACACAGTGTTTTAGTTTGATTTTTGAAACCGGTCTTGTAAATATATCGGCTATGTTGCAATAATTGGTTCCTTTTTATTTCATTTCTTATGAAATGATATGATTATTTTTTTGTTTATTTTTTTTTTTACAGAGGCATCACCACATTATCAAGGCCAAGAGGCCACTCAAGGATAAGGGTTAAAGAGTGCACAGTAGAAATTGGAAAATATATTAATCATTAGTAATGAAAATTCAGTAAATTTGTAAACTTTCTTAGAACTGCACGCCTGTGGAACTCTGTTCCGTCTGCCTGCTTCCCTCCGGACTACAACTTGGATGTCTTCAAGTCCAATGTTAACAAATTCCTAATGAACCGCCCCCTTAAGTAAACACTTCAGCAAATCTCCTCACTAACTTAATGTACTTGCAATAACCCTTATCCCTGAGTGGCTTCCGGGCCTTGATAAGTGGTGATCACTGTGTAAAAAAAAAAAAAAAAAAAAAAAACTTATATTGAACGGCTCATCAAGAACTTGTTTACGTTAGACTTGAAGACAACCATATTGTAGTCAGATGGAAAGCAGGAAAACGGAAAACAATTCCACGGGCGTGCAGTGCTTAGAAATGTAATACCTAAACATTCAGATCTTTTATAATTTACTGGGTTTGCTGTCAAGAACTATGCTTGCTTTGTTATGGCAATAATTACTACGGAGTTTTAAGTTAATTCTGTTTTTAATGCTTTGGGGGCAGAATGAGATAGGGCTATAAATTCAGCTTCACAAGTGGAAAGTATCACAATGGATTGTTTCTTGGATTACTGTCAGAATAGGTCGGTTTTATGATAGTTTGAAACAGTATCTGGTTATACTATTTTGATCTTTATCTATGCCCACATCTTATTCTGAAAACCGTTTTAATTTTATAGGATGCGTAGATTTCGTAAATACTAAAGATTATTCTTTACTCCTTTTTAGAAAGACTTGTTCTTCCTAGTTTAAATCCTTACTTGTCGGTCTTGATAATTTTTGTGGTAGTTTTGTTACTATGAAACATAAATGGGGCCTTGTGGCGGCCCTTAAATATATAAGACCCCTTATTATCTCTCTATATAGTTTTTTATCAATTATTTCAGAAACCATGATATATGTCCAAAATCGGCCATTTTGAATTTAACATTTGATCCATTCTTACCGTCCATTAACATTGCATCACAATTTGATGCGACTAAAATATCATCAACTCACAAAACTAAAAGCTTAAACGTTGAGTGAACAAACAGAGATCCGCTGGGCATTGTTTGAATTGTTATTCAGTTAAATAGTTAAAAAAGATTGGACTCCAATTTCTTCCACTTAGCATTGACCGATGCAGCAATTTGTTTAACGCCCACGTATAATCTTTATTTTTCATTTTGAGTCCTTCGGGAGAGGGGTAATATAAATTTCACACTCTTATTTAAATAAGAATTTTACATCTATTTGATGGATTGTAACGTTATATTGCTTTGAGAGTGGCAATAAAATTATGATTGTGGTTAAGTTTATCGTTGGTGAAAAGGTTGAAAATAATGTTTTTGGGGAAGAATGATATACGGATATAAATTCAGATTCACAAGTAGAAAGTTTCCATATACTCTTCAACGCTTGACGCTGTAGTCTTTTTTGTAAAGACTCATCGGGAAGAAATTGCATTTATATATTTTGGTGTGAGCACTAATGTATATGCATTATTATTATTATTATTATTATTATTATTATTATTATTATTATTAATAATAATAATAATAATAATTTCGTTAATTTCATTTTTCGCAGCCAGTTTCAACTGTTTGCACTTTTCTGAAATAGTTGCATCAATAACGTCAAGGATGTGATTCCATATAGAAACGTTGTTTTAATTTGAATAAAATAAAATACGCATCAAGTGCGCTTGAAAGCCAAATCACAACGTAATATTAGGAAAATAAACAAATATTTTACTTGTTTGAAATTTATAACATAAATATATTTCAGAGGTATACTCCATCTTCAGTATGTTATCTTATTTCTTTTTTCTTTTCTTCTTCCTTGCCATGTTGTAACGTTGGAGAAAGAAAAGTCTGTTTTTCTCGCGTTGCCTACGCACAGTTCAAACATTTCAAAATACAACAGCTAGATAAAACGCGCGATTCTTTACAAAAAGACTTTTCTTTCTCCATAAATATATAAAGTTTTCCAATTTCTACCTTCCTACTCTCCTTCTAATTTTTCATTTTAACATTTCCATCCTTATGGTCCCTAAGCTAGATGTCGAATTACCCTATATATTAACCTATCTCTTTTCTCCTCCTCTGATGAGAAGTCTTAGGCTTCGAAATGTCTAGGCAAAAAGAGCATTTGTAGCCCCTCTTACCATTGATGCTTTTGCCTGACAAATAAATTAACATATACTTATATTTATTTTATACTATCTATTACTTTATATGTATACTAGCAGTTCAGCCCGGCTTTGTTCGGGATCTATGTACTGTTCATAATGTCATGTGCATATGTGTATATATGTTAAAAAGTTTGAAAAATAGCTGCCACTGGCGGCTGTGGTACAAATGAAATAATATGTCTGTGATTGTCAGCACTGTTGGTTATTGGCGATTAGTGTTGGTTTTAGGCAATAATATGCGGGTACTGGCTGATTCTAAAAAAATGCCATTAAGAGGAAAATATTATGTACTTATTTATCATGCCTAAATCAGTATAACTTCTAAAAATTACAAAAAAAAATGGTCTATTACAAAACTAATAAGTAAAAAGAGATGTTTTCGAAGTTAGGGATTCTCACTGTATATTAACTCTTTAGATTGAGTGAAATCAGTGGTAGATAACTACCTTTTGCCGACGATGACGGGGTAATGGCGTGTCGGTTTTTGTGCTTATTTACATTCCCAAACCAATGCTGTGTTTAAATTCAGAGAGTGTTCCGTCTGAGCAAGGAAAGAGCAATATGTGTTTGATTACATTTTATGTTAATTCCGTGTGCGCAAGGAAAGAGTTAGCAATGCGTGTTAAAGCGCCAATAATTCTCAAACCTTTTGTTAAAGCTCAATCCAGTATTTGATTTTAATAATTTTGAGCGATTATCAAGACTTCAAAGATGCTATATATGATTTTTTAGCAGAATTGTACCATGCACAGAAGTTGATTTAATTTTATATATGTGCGATTATCGAGTGTTAAAAGATGTTGTATATATTTTTTTTACTTATGCATATATGCTAACATGCTGAAGTGTTAAAAAATAAGTTGCCAGTATTTATCAACGTTAGAATAATTTTAAGTAGTTAATTTTCTATTTTTGAGCGATTATCACGTTTGTATTTGTTTTTTAACACTACTGCATCCTGTAAAAAATGTTGTTCTTTTTTTAGGATGTATTCTAGGGAATCTACCTTGCAATTATTTTACTGCAATAATCTGTTATATATATATATATATATATATATATATATATATATATATATATATATATATATATATATATATATACACTCCAGAATATAAGCTTTACGGTATCTCTTATCAATTTATTTCGTGAAAGTATGCAATAGTTGTAAAACATTATTCCCTCCACACGTCTGTAATGGGTTTCTAAATAATAACATGATTATTTCAGTGCGCTTCAGTAAATGCATAAGTCCAAAGGGAATATACTAAATGTCAAAAAAAAGAAAATATGAATCTATGAATAAAAAAATTAGTGAACATTATTCATCAAACCGCGGCATATATGTTTTGTGCAAACATCGTCCTCCGCTTGTAGGAGATCGGAATGAGAAAAGAAAGTGCACGGCGACGAACACAAAGAAAGAAAGAAAGAAAGAAAGAAAAATGTAGAAGATACATTTACTATTAGATACTATACCTGTGTTTGTGTATGTTTTAGTCTTAGCAGAAGAGTTAAACAGTCATTCGTTAGTTACGTAAAAGGCGCGGAAGATTCGTTCGCTGTTGTTATATGTTGGAAATTAAGTGAAATTTACTGAAATTGATGCCTGCGTTGAAGTATTTCTCCTAACGACGCTATATTGTAATGTTCTGAAGTGTTCGTTAAGAATGATCTAGTTCTGGAATAAGAGAATCAGCGAGCAACCAATCAGAAGTAACGGATATTCCCGGAGGATACTTTATTATCTTTGATTCTACTACGGGAAAGTTAATGGTATATCTGTGTATGTATGAGCTAGTTACGGGCGGTGTGAGCATAGAATCTGTGGAAGGTGTAGACGTCCTCCCGGTGTCGACTGGTAGCGGTGATAGGTATACATATTTAGAGGGAAACGATGATGCGATTGTGATAGTTTTTCATAAAAACTTGAATAAAACTATTGAATAAAATATTACCACCCCCCCCACACACACATATATATATATATATAATTTAAAGGAGATTAGAATAATAGTCTAAAGAGCTAAGTGTATTTTAATGTAATAGTGAAATTACTAGTTTAATTAAAATACAGGAAATGCTCGTTGTAATTTAGATATATAATAAGCTCGATAGTTAAATGTCCTAGAGCTAATTCAATATTAAGTAATGTGATTTATAATTTAAAAATTTAAAAGAAAATTTTAAAATTTAAAAATCAAATTTTAATTAAATTAAAAATCAGTTTCATAAGAAGGAACAACAACAAAGTCAATTATCTGTACGATCGTTTCGGAAATCCTCCTAAATTTGCTGATGAGGAGACCGTGCTTACCAAAAAAACTATGTATAATTGTTCTACGTGACTTCATGTATACCACAAATAAAAAGCACGGATTTCCGAAAGGATCGTACAGATAATTGACTTTGTTGTTGTTCCTTCTTATGAAACTGATTTTTAATTTAATTAAAATTTGATTTTTAAATTTTAAAAATTTTTTTAAATTTTTAAATTATAAATCACATTACTTAATATATATATATATATATGTGTGTGTGTGTGGGGGGGGGTAATATTTTATTCAATTATATAATTTCAACTTTTATTCATACCAATCTTTTAATTTATGAAGCTCGATGTAATTACAGATCATATACAAATAAACCAGAAAAGTCTATTTTCCAAATTCCAATATGTTGCCCATCTTACCGTTTATTTCTTTAAGTTGGTTGACATGCACAATTCTTGACAGTACCTGTTTCGTAGCGTAGAATCATTAATGTAATTATTATCTCAATTTCTGAATATATTTCCCCTTGAACTCATTAGAAGAAAAAACACTTATCAATTTAAAAAGAAAATAAAAGCATATCCGAAAATTGGGAAAAAAGTTGCAATTTTTTTCATTTTGTTACGCCATCTTGGAATTATATATGTGTGTGTGTGTGTGTGTGTGTGTGTGTGTGTGTGTGTGTGTGTGTGTGTGTGTGTGTGTGTGTGTGATTTTAAAAATTCGCAGTAACTTTCTGAACACCCTAGATAAAAACATCAGTCTCTGATTGAAATCAAAGGAAAATTGGATATTTTGAAAAGATTATAATCTATAAAAATCAAACAGCTGCGTTTGCTAAATCAGCAGTGATACAACGATTGTTGTATCTGTTAACAAAACTTGACTCTAAAATTAAATAAAAACATACCAGACGCAACTGACACAGGCGTGACGCGTGCGAGCATCAGTTATATTCGCGTAACGCGCCAAAGACATATTTAACCTCGGAAAGGCAACACGAAATGCATACCCGTGTAGTAAACACTGGTAAGACGATGCTTATAAACAGATGCCGAAGGGGGCAACGGTCTGTGTATGGCCTCGATCTAGGGTCCACACGTTGCGCGTCAAGGGAAGGAAGGCGCCTCTGTTCAACACGTGCCACCGATGCCCTTTGAGCCCCTCTTATCAGCTCTAAATTTCTAGCCTATACTTTTTAGGTGTTCTTGTTTATTGGAGATGCATTGCGGAGATTAAACCCATGACGCCAGTCAATGGCTCCCCAAGACTTCGCTATCAATTAGATAAAACAAGAAAAAAAAACGAAATGAAAAACATTGAACGTTAAAAGTTGAACTTCAAGTTAAAAACGCTTAAGTTCAAAATTTAAAAAAAATCAATTTAAAAAAATGAATTACAAATGATTTTCATAATGTAACCTCCGACCTTCTTTAGGTGTATCTTGTCGAACTCGGGAATTTGGACGGAATTTCGAGCGGAACCCTTTATTTACTTCACGGGGGTAGCGTGCTCTTGTTGTTTTTTTTGTTTGTTTGTTTTGCTTTTTTTTTTCGTCAGCCATAGCTGGATAGAGGTCCTAAGCAATCCGCAAATGTATTGAACTTTCAACCTTCAGGAGAATATCACTTTTACAATTGATTTTTCCAAGTACTCTAACCACTGCGCCACGGGTTCTTGCGGACAATTCTAGTACAAATTTTAGGAGGCTTAAACCTATTTTTGTATTTCTAGTTGTAAATATCACCATTTATTACTAATCTTCTTCTATCTATATAAATAAAATGAACTCATTTTTTCCCGTCTGATTTTGACATTAATAGGATTAAAAATCAAGATATTTCATGCAAATATAATATGCACAAACGGCAGAACAATATCTGAGGTGTGTTATAGGCTTATTATTTCTCAAATTCCTCGATAATCTTAGATTTCTATACTTTTTCTGCTGAGAAGTCACGGCCAAAATCGGTTAAGATCAATGGAAGTGGTAAAATATTTTCTCTCTAATAAATTCCTCCTCCCCCTGCCACCACTTAACACCGTTTGGGGATCGTTCACAAGGAACAATTGAGAAGAGAACACCGGTTTGGCTTCGTAGTTCTTTCATGTGAAGTTATTTAAAATCACTAAACTAAGCTGCAGTGCTCTGTGGCGTAGTGGTTAGCGTGCTGGACAATTCACATTATATTTTCACGTTCGCGCCGACCTACCGTAGTCGTTTTTTTTTTTTTCCTAAACAACTGGAATGTACTTTTCTTGGTGGCCGAACTGTTAACGTTGCAGATTTTTTTTTTTTGTTTTTTTTTCACACTTTATTTTCCTACTTTTACTCATGACTCCGGGTTTGATCCTTCCTACTTACCTACCATAACATTTTTTAAAGCTTCCCCCCCCCCGTCTCGGAAACAAACACTCGGGCAACGCCGGGTACCCCCGCTAGTTATCTATCTATATAAATAAAATGAACTCATTTTTTCCCGTCTGATTTTGACATTAATAGGATTAAAAATCAAGATATTTCATGCAAATATAATATGCACAAACGGCAGAACAATATCTGAGGTGTGTTATAGGCTTATTATTTCTCAAATTCCTCGATAATCTTAGATTTCTATACTTTTTCTGCTGAGAAGTCACGGCCAAAATCGGTTAAGATCAATGGAAGTGGTAAAATATTTTCTCTCTAATAAATTCCTCCTCCCCCTGCCACCACTTAACACCGTTTGGGGATCGTTCACAAGGAACAATTGAGAAGAGAACACCGGTTTGGCTTCGTAGTTCTTTCATGTGAAGTTATTTAAAATCACTAAACTAAGCTGCAGTGCTCTGTGGCGTAGTGGTTAGCGTGCTGGACAATTCACATTATATTTTCACGTTCGCGCCGACCTACCGTAGTCGTTTTTTTTTTTTTCCTAAACAACTGGAATGTACTTTTCTTGGTGGCCGAACTGTTAACGTTGCAGATTTTTTTTTTTGTTTTTTTTTCACACTTTATTTTCCTACTTTTACTCATGACTCCGGGTTTGATCCTTCCTACTTACCTACCATAACATTTTTTAAAGCTTCCCCCCCCCGTCTCGGAAACAAACACTCGGGCAACGCCGGGTACCCCCGCTAGTTATCTTCTATATAAATAAAATGAACTCATTTTTTCCCGTCTGATTTTGACATTAATAGGATTAAAAATCAAGATATTTCATGCAAATATAATATGCACAAACGGCAGAACAATATCTGAGGTGTGTTATAGGCTTATTATTTCTCAAATTCCTCGATAATCTTAGATTTCTATACTTTTTCTGCTGAGAAGTCACGGCCAAAATCGGTTAAGATCAATGGAAGTGGTAAAATATTTTCTCTCTAATAAATTCCTCCTCCCCCTGCCACCACTTAACACCGTTTGGGGATCGTTCACAAGGAACAATTGAGAAGAGAACACCGGTTTGGCTTCGTAGTTCTTTCATGTGAAGTTATTTAAAATCACTAAACTAAGCTGCAGTGCTCTGTGGCGTAGTGGTTAGCGTGCTGGACAATTCACATTATATTTTCACGTTCGCGCCGACCTACCGTAGTCGTTTTTTTTTTTTTCCTAAACAACTGGAATGTACTTTTCTTGGTGGCCGAACTGTTAACGTTGCAGATTTTTTTTTTTTGTTTTTTTTTCACACTTTATTTTCCTACTTTTACTCATGACTCCGGGTTTGATCCTTCCTACTTACCTACCATAACATTTTTTAAAGCTTCCCCCCCCCGTCTCGGAAACAAACACTCGGGCAACGCCGGGTACCCCCGCTAGTTATCTTCTATATAAATAAAATGAACTCATTTTTTCCCGTCTGATTTTGACATTAATAGGATTAAAAATCAAGATATTTCATGCAAATATAATATGCACAAACGGCAGAACAATATCTGAGGTGTGTTATAGGCTTATTATTTCTCAAATTCCTCGATAATCTTAGATTTCTATACTTTTTCTGCTGAGAAGTCACGGCCAAAATCGGTTAAGATCAATGGAAGTGGTAAAATATTTTCTCTCTAATAAATTCCTCCTCCCCCTGCCACCACTTAACACCGTTTGGGGATCGTTCACAAGGAACAATTGAGAAGAGAACACCGGTTTGGCTTCGTAGTTCTTTCATGTGAAGTTATTTAAAATCACTAAACTAAGCTGCAGTGCTCTGTGGCGTAGTGGTTAGCGTGCTGGACAATTCACATTATATTTTCACGTTCGCGCCGACCTACCGTAGTCGTTTTTTTTTTTTTCCTAAACAACTGGAATGTACTTTTCTTGGTGGCCGAACTGTTAACGTTGCAGATTTTTTTTTTTTGTTTTTTTTTCACACTTTATTTTCCTACTTTTACTCATGACTCCGGGTTTGATCCTTCCTACTTACCTACCATAACATTTTTTAAAGCTTCCCCCCCCCCCGTCTCGGAAACAAACACTCGGGCAACGCCGGGTACCCCCGCTAGTTATCTATCTATATAAATAAAATGAACTCATTTTTTCCCGTCTGATTTTGACATTAATAGGATTAAAAATCAAGATATTTCATGCAAATATAATATGCACAAACGGCAGAACAATATCTGAGGTGTGTTATAGGCTTATTATTTCTCAAATTCCTCGATAATCTTAGATTTCTATACTTTTTCTGCTGAGAAGTCACGGCCAAAATCGGTTAAGATCAATGGAAGTGGTAAAATATTTTCTCTCTAATAAATTCCTCCTCCCCCTGCCACCACTTAACACCGTTTGGGGATCGTTCACAAGGAACAATTGAGAAGAGAACACCGGTTTGGCTTCGTAGTTCTTTCATGTGAAGTTATTTAAAATCACTAAACTAAGCTGCAGTGCTCTGTGGCGTAGTGGTTAGCGTGCTGGACAATTCACATTATATTTTCACGTTCGCGCCGACCTACCGTAGTCGTTTTTTTTTTTTTTCCTAAACAACTGGAATGTACTTTTCTTGGTGGCCGAACTGTTAACGTTGCAGATTTTTTTTTTTGTTTTTTTTTCACACTTTATTTTCCTACTTTTACTCATGACTCCGGGTTTGATCCTTCCTACTTACCTACCATAACATTTTTTAAAGCTTCCCCCCCCCGTCTCGGAAACAAACACTCGGGCAACGCCGGGTACCCCCGCTAGTTATCTTCTATATAAATAAAATGAACTCATTTTTTCCCGTCTGATTTTGACATTAATAGGATTAAAAATCAAGATATTTCATGCAAATATAATATGCACAAACGGCAGAACAATATCTGAGGTGTGTTATAGGCTTATTATTTCTCAAATTCCTCGATAATCTTAGATTTCTATACTTTTTCTGCTGAGAAGTCACGGCCAAAATCGGTTAAGATCAATGGAAGTGGTAAAATATTTTCTCTCTAATAAATTCCTCCTCCCCCTGCCACCACTTAACACCGTTTGGGGATCGTTCACAAGGAACAATTGAGAAGAGAACACCGGTTTGGCTTCGTAGTTCTTTCATGTGAAGTTATTTAAAATCACTAAACTAAGCTGCAGTGCTCTGTGGCGTAGTGGTTAGCGTGCTGGACAATTCACATTATATTTTCACGTTCGCGCCGACCTACCGTAGTCGTTTTTTTTTTTTTCCTAAACAACTGGAATGTACTTTTCTTGGTGGCCGAACTGTTAACGTTGCAGATTTTTTTTTTTTGTTTTTTTTTCACACTTTATTTTCCTACTTTTACTCATGACTCCGGGTTTGATCCTTCCTACTTACCTACCATAACATTTTTTAAAGCTTCCCCCCCCCGTCTCGGAAACAAACACTCGGGCAACGCCGGGTACCCCCGCTAGTTATCTTCTATATAAATAAAATGAACTCATTTTTTCCCGTCTGATTTTGACATTAATAGGATTAAAAATCAAGATATTTCATGCAAATATAATATGCACAAACGGCAGAACAATATCTGAGGTGTGTTATAGGCTTATTATTTCTCAAATTCCTCGATAATCTTAGATTTCTATACTTTTTCTGCTGAGAAGTCACGGCCAAAATCGGTTAAGATCAATGGAAGTGGTAAAATATTTTCTCTCTAATAAATTCCTCCTCCCCCTGCCACCACTTAACACCGTTTGGGGATCGTTCACAAGGAACAATTGAGAAGAGAACACCGGTTTGGCTTCGTAGTTCTTTCATGTGAAGTTATTTAAAATCACTAAACTAAGCTGCAGTGCTCTGTGGCGTAGTGGTTAGCGTGCTGGACAATTCACATTATATTTTCACGTTCGCGCCGACCTACCGTAGTCGTTTTTTTTTTTTTTCCTAAACAACTGGAATGTACTTTTCTTGGTGGCCGAACTGTTAACGTTGCAGATTTTTTTTTTTTGTTTTTTTTTCACACTTTATTTTCCTACTTTTACTCATGACTCCGGGTTTGATCCTTCCTACTTACCTACCATAACATTTTTTAAAGCTTCCCCCCCCCCGTCTCGGAAACAAACACTCGGGCAACGCCGGGTACCCCCGCTAGTTATTAATATATATTAATGTATATCTCTATACCTATTGCTTGTATATATTAATGTTTTTACTTATTACTTGTATATATTATATATTGTTTATAATTACTGGTTCCCATATCGTATTAAATTCTATACTAGGTCTACTTAGCAGTTGGTTATTCCCCAGCATATGTGCTGCTTCTTTCAGTCGTCTTACTCTCCACCGTTCAAAATTCAGAAACGTCAAATTTAAATAAGTTTAATATCAAATTAACCCATTATGACCTGACTTATGATGTAGATGATTTAAAAACATTTATTACCAATTTTAATTAGTTTAAAGGGTAATGATACTACGATTTTAAGACTTTTTCAATATGAAGTTCAATAGTTAAAGTACCACTGAGAATTTTTGTATTTTATAAACTTACCTTGATTATTATTAGAGCTATGAAAACAGCATATTCTTTTCCTTGTTTTGATTCTCAGGTATATATTCATTGATATCTTATATGTTTTTATGTAGAGTGATGTGGTTCTTAGTTGATTAATTGTGTCTAACTGTGATGAATATATACTCGAGAGTTAAAACAATGAAAAGGAATGTGCTGTTGTCATAGCCCTAATGATTATCCATAGTGCTTAAAAAAGTATTTTTATGACAACAAACGAAATCGTACACTCTATGAGACAGATGATGACATACTGAATGTAAGCAATGGACAGTTGCTATCTAGAGGTACCCAAATACTGAGCTAATACGTACAAGGCGTTTTTAAATCAATTAACACTTTATATTAATTTACTTACGATTGAACGAATTAGTTCAACCAGGTTATAAAGGGTTATTTGAGATGAGGGTTGATTATTCGTATTATTTGGATTCTTCGGACTACTGTTCTCATATTCAGTATTGTTTTCACCAATATAACACTCGAAATGAGAAAAGTAGGTTTTTTGTTTTCAAAACAAATAATACGGATAACAAGAGGCAGCACTGGGTTTCATCGTCTCTGTCCGTGCGCGTGGCAATCAAAGATATGCAACACCCTCAATCGGAAATCAATATAGTTATCATCAAAACGTTCCTTTGTGTGTTATCAGTCAACACTTCCTCGACTTCGCATGTTTTAAAAAAGTAATGTTTTCATAGTCTTCATAGAAATAATATTTTTAAAGAATTGATATTTTAAAAGAGTAATGTTTTCACAAAATTAATATTTTCTAAGAGGTAATATTTTTTAAAAAGGTAATTTATCAAATAGTAATATTTTCAAAGAAGTAATGTTTTCAAAGATGTAACGTTTTTAAAAAGTAATATTTTTAAAAAGTAATATTTTTTAAAAGGAAATATTTTTTTTAAAAAGTAATGTTTTAAAAAGTAACGCTTTCAAGGGTAATGTTCTCAAAGATCAAATGATTTCTTAGACTTAATCTATCAACGGGTAATGTTTTCAAAGAGTAATGTTTTCAAAGTAATGTTTTCAAAGAGTAATGTTTTCAAAGTAATGTTTTCAAAGAGTAATGTTTTCAAAGAGTAATGTTTTCAAAGTAATGTTTTCAAAGTAATGTTTTCAAAGTAATGTTTTCAAAGAGTAATGTTTTCAAAGAGTAATGTTTTCAAAGTAATGTTTTCAAAGTAATGTTTTCAAAGTAATGTTTTCAAAGTAATGTTTTCAAAGTAATGTTTTCAAAGTAATGTTTTCAAAGTAATGTTTTCAAAGTAATGTTTTCAAAGTAATGTTTTCAAAGAGTAATGTTTTCAAAGTAATGTTTTCAAAGAGTAATGTTTTCAAAGTAATGTTTTCAAAGAGTAATGTTTTCAAAGTAATGTTTTCAAAGAGTAATGTTTTCAAAGTAATGTTTTCAAAGAGTAATGTTTTCAAAGTAATGTTTTCAAAGAGTAATGTTTTCAAAGTAATGTTTTCAAAGTAATGTTTTCAAAGTAATGTTTTCAAAGTAATGTTTTCAAAGTAATGTTTTCAAAGAGTAATGTTTTCAAAGTAATGTTTTCAAAGTAATGTTTTCAAAGACTAATGTTTTCAAAGTAATGTTTTCAAAGTAATGTTTTCAAAGAGTAATGTTTTCAAAGAGTAATGTTTTCAAAGTAATGTTTTCAAAGTAATGTTTTCAAAGTAATGTTTTCAAAGTAATGTTTTCAAAGTAATGTTTTCAAAGAGTAATGTTTTCAAAGTAATGTTTTCAAAGTAATGTTTTCAAAGTAATGTTTTCAAAGAGTAATGTTTTCAAAGTAATGTTTTCAAAGAGTAATGTTTTCAAAGTAATGTTTTCAAAGTAATGTTTTCAAAGTAATGTTTTCAAAGTAATGTTTTCAAAGAGTAATGTTTTCAAAGTAATGTTTTCAAAGTAATGTTTTCAAAGTAATGTTTTCAAAGTAATGTTTTCAAAGTAATGTTTTCAAAGTAATGTTTTCAAAGAGTAATGTTTTCAAAGTAATGTTTTCAAAGTAATGTTTTCAAAGTACTGTTTTCAAAGAGTAATGTTTTCAAAGTAATGTTTTCAAAGTAATGTTTTCAAAGTAATGCTTTCAAAGAGTAATGTTTTCAAAGTAATGTTTTCAAAGTAATGTTTTCAAAGAGTAATGTTTTCAAAGTAATGTTTTCAAAGTAATGTTTTCAAAGTAATGTTTTCAAAGAGTAATGTTTTCAAAGTAATGTTTTCAAAGTAATGTTTTCAAAGTAATGTTTTCAAAGTAATGTTTTCAAAGTAATGTTTTCAAAGTAATGTTTTCAAAGAGTAATGTTTTCAAAGTAATGTTTTCAAAGAGTAATGTTTTCAAAGAGTAATGTTTTCAAAGTAATGTTTTCAAAGTAATGTTTTCAAAGAGTAATGTTTTCAAAGAGTAATGTTTTCAAAGTAATGTTTTCAAAGTAATGTTTTCAAAGTAATGTTTTACAAGTAATGTTTTCAAAGAGTAATGTTTTCAAAGTAATGTTTTCAAAGAGTAATGTTTTCAAAGTAATGTTTTCAAAGTAATGTTTTCAAAGTAATGTTTTCAAAGTAATGTTTTCAAAGAGTAATGTTTTCAAAGTAATGTTTTCAAAGAGTAATGTTTTCAAAGAGTAATGTTTTCAAAGTAATGTTTTCAAAGTAATGTTTTCAAAGCAATGTTTTCAAAGTAATGTTTTCAAAGAGTAATGTTTTCAAAGTAATGTTTTCAAAGTAATGTTTTCAAAGAGTAATGTTTTCAAAGTAATGTTTTCAAAGTAATGTTTTCAAAGACTAATGTTTTCAAAGTAATGTTTTCAAAGTAATGTTTTCAAAGAGTAATGTTTTCAAAGAGTAATGTTTTCAAAGTAATGTTTTCAAAGTAATGTTTTCAAAGTAATGTTTTCAAAGAGTAATGTTGTCAAAGTAATGTTTTCAAAGTAATGTTTTCAAAGTAATGTTTTCAAAGAGTAATGTTTTCAAAGTAATGTTTTCAAAGTAATGTTTTCAAAGTAATGTTTTCAAAGTAATGTTTTCAAAGTAATGTTTTCAAAGTAATGTTTTCAAAGAGTAATGTTTTCAAAGTAATGTTTTCAAAGTAATGTTTTCAAAGTACTGTTTTCAAAGAGTAATGTTTTCAAAGTAATGTTTTCAAAGTAATGTTTTCAAAGTAATGCTTTCAAAGAGTAATGTTTTCAAAGTAATGTTTTCAAAGTAATGTTTTCAAAGAGTAATGTTTTCAAAGTAATGTTTTCAAAGTAATGTTTTCAAAGTAATGTTTTCAAAGAGTAATGTTTTCAAAGAGTAATGTTTTCAAAGAGTAATGTTTTCAAAGTAATGTTTTCAAAGTAATGTTTTCAAAGTAATGTTTTCAAAGTAATGTTTTCAAAGTAATGTTTTCAAAGAGTAATGTTTTCAAAGTAATGTTTTCAAAGTAATGTTTTCAAAGAGTAATGTTTTCAAAGTAATGTTTTCAAAGTAATGTTTTCAAAGTAATGTTTTCAAAGAGTAATGTTTTCAAAGTAATGTTTTCAAAGAGTAATGTTTTCAAAGTAATGTTTTCAAAGTAATGTTTTCAAAGTAATGTTTTCAAAGAGTAATGTTTTCAAAGAGTAATGTTTTCAAAGTAATGTTTTCAAAGAGTAATGTTTTCAAAGTAATGTTTTAAAAGTAATGTTTTCAAAGAGTAATGTTTTCAAAGTAATGTTTTCAAAGTAATGTTTTCAAAGTAATGTGTTCAAAGTAATGTTTTCAAAGTAATGTTTTCAAAGTAATGTTTTCAAAGTAATGTTTTCAAAGAGTAATGTTTTCAAAGTAATGTTTTCAAAGTAATGTTTTCAAAGTAATGTTTTCAAAGAGTAATGTTTTAAAGTAATGTTTTCAAAGAGTAATGTTTTCAAAGAGTAATGTTTTCAAAGTAATGTTTTCAAAGAGTAATGTTTTCAAAGTAATGTTTTCAAAGTAATGTTTTCAAAGTAATGTTTTCAAAGAGTAATGTTTTCAAAGAGTAATGTTTTCAAAGTAATGTTTTCAAAGAGTAATGTTTTCAAAGAGTAATGTTTTCAAAGTAATGTTTTCAAAGTAATGTTTTCAAAGAGTAATATTTTCAAAGTAATGTTTTCAAAGTAATGTTTTAAAAGAGTAATGTTTTCAAAGTAATGTTTTCAAAGAGTAATGTTTTCAAAGTAATGTTTTCAAAGTAATGTTTTCAAAGTAATGTTTTCAAAGTAATGTTTTCAAAGAGTAATGTTTTCAAAGTAATGTTTTCAAAGTAATGTTTTCAAAGAGTAATGTTTTCAAAGAGTAATGTTTTCAAAGTAATGTTTTCAAAGTAATGTTTTCAAAGTAATGTTTTCAAAGTAATGTTTTCAAAGAGTAATGTTTTCAAAGTAATGTTTTCAAAGTAATGTTTTCAAAGTAATGTTTTCAAAGTAATGTTTTCAAAGAGTAATGTTTTCAAAGTAATGTTTTCAAAGTAATGTTTTCAAAGTAATGTGTTCAAAGTAATGTTTTCAAAGTAATGTTTTCAAAGTAATGTTTTCAAAGTAATGTTTTCAAAGAGTAATGTTTTCAAAGTAATGTTTTCAAAGTAATGTTTTCAAAGTAATGTTTTCAAAGAGTAATGTTTTAAAGTAATGTTTTCAAAGAGTAATGTTTTCAAAGAGTAATGTTTTCAAAGTAATGTTTTCAAAGAGTAATGTTTTCAAAGTAATGTTTTCAAAGTAATGTTTTCAAAGTAATGTTTTCAAAGAGTAATGTTTTCCAAGAGTAATGTTTTCAAAGTAATGTTTTCAAAGAGTAATGTTTTCAAAGTAATGTTTTCAAAGTAATGTTTTCAAAGTAATGTTTTCAAAGAGTAATATTTTCAAAGTAATGTTTTCAAAGTAATGTTTTCAAAGAGTAATGTTTTCAAAGTAATGTTTTCAAAGAGTAATGTTTTCAAAGTAATGTTTTCAAAGTAATGTTTTCAAAGAGTAATGTTTTGAAAGAGTAATGTTTTCAAAGTAATGTTTTAAAAGTAATGTTTTCAAAGAGTAATGTTTTCAAAGTAATGTTTTCAAAGAGTAATGTTTTCAAAGTAATGTTTTCAAAAAGTAATGTTTTCAAAGAGTAATGTTTTCAAAGTAATGTTTTCAAAGTAATGTTTTCAAAGAGTAATGTTTTCAAAGTAATGTTTTCAAAGTAATGTTTTCAAAGAGTAATGTTTTCAAAGTAATGTTTTCAAAGTAATGTTTTCAAAGAGTAATGTTTTCAAAGTAATGTTTTCAAAGTAATGTTTTCAAAGAGTAATGTTTTCAAAGTAATGTTTTCAAAGAGTAATGTTTTCAAAGTAATGTTTTCAAAGAGTAATGTTTTCAAAGTAATGTTTTCAAAGAGTAATGTTTTCAAAGAGTAATGTTTTCAAAGTAATGTTTTCAAAGTAATGTTTTCAAAGTAATGTTTTCAAAGTAATGTTTTCAAAGAGTAATGTTTTCAAAGTAATGTTTTCAAAGAGTAATGTTTTCAAAGAGTAATGTTTTCAAAGTAATGTTTTGAAAGAGTAATGTTTTCAAAGTAATGTTTTCAAAGAGTAATGTTTTCAAAGAGTAATGTTTTCAAAGTAATGTTTTCAAAGTAATGTTTTCAAAGTAATGTTTTCAAAGTAATGTTTTCAAAGAGTAATGTTTTCAAAGTAATGTTTTCAAAGAGTAATGTTTTCAAAGAGTAATGTTTTCAAAGTAATGTTTTCAAAGTAATGTTTTCAAAGCAACGTTTTCAAAGTAATGTTTTCAAAGTAATGTTTTCAAAGAGTAATATTTTCAAAGTAATGTTTTCAAAGTAATGTTTTCAAAGAGTAATGTTTTCAAAGTAATGTTTTCAAAGAGTAATGTTTTCAAAGTAATGTTTTCAAAGTAATGTTTTCAAAGTAATGTTTTCAAAGTAATGTTTTCAAAGAGTAATGTTTTCAAAGTAATGTTTTCAAAGTAATGTTTTCAAAGAGTAATGTTTTCAAAGAGTAATGTTTTCAAAGTAATGTTTTCAAAGTAATGTTTTCAAAGTAATGTTTTCAAAGTAATGTTTTCAAAGAGTAATGTTTTCAAAGTAATGTTTTCAAAGTAATGTTTTCAAAGTAATGTTTTCAAAGTAATGTTTTCAAAGAGTAATGTTTTCAAAGTAATGTTTTCAAAGTAATGTTTTCAAAGTAATGTGTTCAAAGTAATGTTTTCAAAGTAATGTTTTCAAAGTAATGTTTTCAAAGTAATGTTTTCAAAGAGTAATGTTTTCAAAGTAATGTTTTCAAAGTAATGTTTTCAAAGTAATGTTTTCAAAGAGTAATGTTTTAAAGTAATGTTTTAAAAGAGTAATGTTTTCAAAGAGTAATGTTTTCAAAGTAATGTTTTCAAAGAGTAATGTTTTCAAAGTAATGTTTTCAAAGTAATGTTTTCAAAGTAATGTTTTAAAAGAGTAATATTTTCAAAGTAATGTTTTCAAAGTAATGTTTTCAAAGAGTAATGTTTTCAAAGTAATGTTTTCAAAGAGTAATGTTTTCAAAGTAATGTTTTCAAAGTAATGTTTTCAAAGTAATGTTTTCAAAGAGTAATGTTTTCAAAGAGTGATGTTTTCAAAAGTAATGTTTTCAAAGCAATGTTTTCAAAGTAATGTTTTCAAAGAGTAATGTTTTCAAAGTAATGTTTTCAAAGTAATGTTTTCAAAGAGTAATGTTTTGAAAGAGTAATGTTTTCAAAGTAATGTTTTAAAAGTAATGTTTTCAAAGAGTAATGTTTTCAAAGTAATGTTTTCAAAGAGTAATGTTTTCAAAGTAATGTTTTCAAAAAGTAATGTTTTCAAAGAGTAATGTTTTCAAAGTAATGTTTTCAAAGTAATGTTTTCAAAGAGTAATGTTTTCAAAGTAATGTTTTCAAAGTAATGTTTTCAAAGAGTAATGTTTTCAAAGTAATGTTTTCAAAGTAATGTTTTCAAAGAGTAATGTTTTCAAAGTAATGTTTTCAAAGTAATGTTTTCAAAGAGTAATGTTTTCAAAGTAATGTTTTCAAAGAGTAATGTTTTCAAAGTAATGTTTTCAAAGAGTAATGTTTTCAAAGTAATGTTTTCAAAGAGTAATGTTTTCAAAGAGTAATGTTTTCAAAGTAATGTTTTCAAAGTAATGTTTTCAAAGTAATGTTTTCAAAGTAATGTTTTCAAAGAGTAATGTTTTCAAAGTAATGTTTTCAAAGAGTAATGTTTTCAAAGAGTAATGTTTTCAAAGTAATGTTTTCAAAGTAATGTTTTCAAAGTAATGTTTTCAAAGAGTAATGTTTTCAAAGTAATGTTTTCAAAGTAATGTTTTCAAAGTAATGTTTTCAAAGTAATGTTTTCAAAGAGTAATGTTTTCAAAGTAATGTTTTCAAAGAGTAATGTTTTCAAAGAGTAATGTTTTCAAAGTAATGTTTTCAAAGTAATGTTTTCAAAGCAATGTTTTCAAAGTAATGTTTTCAAAGGGTAATGTTTTCAAAGTAATGTTTTCAAAGTAATGTTTTCAAAGTAATGTTTTCAAAGAGTAATGTTTTCAAAGTAATGTTTTCAAAGTAATGTTTTCAAAGTAATGTTTTCAAAGTAATGTTTTCAAAGTAATGTTTTCAAAGTAATGTTTTCAAAGAGTAATGTTTTCAAAGTAATGTTTTCAAAGAGCAATGTTTTCAAAGAGTAATGTTTTCAAAGTAATGTTTTCAAAGTAATGTTTTCAAAGTAATGTTTTCAAAGAGTAATGTTTTCAAAGAGTAATGTTTTCAAAGTAATGTTTTCAAAGTAATGTTTTCAAAGTAATGTTTTCAAAGTAATGTTTTCAAAGAGTAATGTTTTCAAAGTAATGTTTTCAAAGAGTAATGTTTTCAAAGAGTAATGTTTTCAAAGTAATGTTTTCAAAGTAATGTCTCCAAAGCAATGTTTTCAAAGTAATGTTTTCAAAGAGTAATGTTTTCAAAGTAATGTTTTCAAAGTAATGTTTTCAAAGTAATGTTTTCAAAGTAATGTTTTCAAAGTAATGTTTTCAAAGAGTAATGTTTTCAAAGTAATGTTTTCAAAGTAATGTTTTCAAAGAGTAATGTTTTCAAAGTAATGTTTTCAAAGTAATGTTTTCAAAGACTAATGTTTTCAAAGTAATGTTTTCAAAGTAATGTTTTCAAAGAGTAATGTTTTCAAAGAGTAATGTTTTCAAAGTAATGTTTTCAAAGTAATGTTTTCAAAGTAATATTTTCAAAGAGTAATGTTGTCAAAGTAATGTTTTCAAAGTAATGTTTTCAAAGTAATGTTTTCAAAGAGTAATGTTTTCAAAGTAATGTTTTCAAAGTAATGTTTTCAAAGTAATGTTTTCAAAGTAATGTTTTCAAAGTAATGTTTTCAAAGTAATGTTTTCAAAGAGTAATGTTTTCAAAGTAATGTTTTCAAAGTAATGTTTTCAAAGTACTGTTTTCAAAGAGTAATGTTTTCAAAGTAATGTTTTCAAAGTAATGTTTTCAAAGTAATGCTTTCAAAGAGTAATGTTTTCAAAGTAATGTTTTCAAAGTAATGTTTTCAAAGAGTAATGTTTTCAAAGTAATGTTTTCAAAGTAATGTTTTCAAAGTAATGTTTTCAAAGAGTAATGTTTTCAAAGTAATGTTTTCAAAGAGTAATGTTTTCAAAGTAATGTTTTCAAAGTAATGTTTTCAAAGTAATGTTTTCAAAGTAATGTTTTCAAAGAGTAATGTTTTCAAAGTAATGTTTTCAAAGTAATGTTTTCAAAGAGTAATGTTTTCAAAGTAATGTTTTCAAAGTAATGTTTTCAAAGTAATGTTTTCAAAGAGTAATGTTTTCAAAGTAATGTTTTCAAAGTAATGTTTTCAAAGTAATGTTTTCAAAGAGTAATGTTTTAAAGTAATGTTTTCAAAGAGTAATGTTTTCAAAGAGTAATGTTTTCAAAGTAATGTTTTCAAAGAGTAATGTTTTCAAAGTAATGTTTTCAAAGTAATGTTTTCAAAGTAATGTTTTCAAAGAGTAATGTTTTCAAAGAGTAATGTTTTCAAAGTAATGTTTTCAAAGAGTAATGTTTTCAAAGTAATGTTTTCAAAGTAATGTTTTCAAAGTAATGTTTTCAAAGAGTAATATTTTCAAAGTAATGTTTTCAAAGTAATGTTTTCAAAGAGTAATGTTTTCAAAGTAATGTTTTCAAAGAGTAATGTTTTCAAAGTAATGTTTTCAAAGTAATGTTTTCAAAGTAATGTTTTCAAAGTAATGTTTTCAAAGAGTAATGTTTTCAAAGTAATGTTTTCAAAGTAATGTTTTCAAAGAGTAATGTTTTCAAAGAGTAATGTTTTCAAAGTAATGTTTTCAAAGTAATGTTTTCAAAGTAATGTTTTCAAAGTAATGTTTTCAAAGAGTAATGTTTTCAAAGTAATGTTTTCAAAGTAATGTTTTCAAAGTAATGTTTTCAAAGTAATGTTTTCAAAGAGTAATGTTTTCAAAGTAATGTTTTCAAAGTAATGTTTTCAAAGTAATGTGTTCAAAGTAATGTTTTCAAAGTAATGTTTTCAAAGTAATGTTTTCAAAGTAATGTTTTCAAAGAGTAATGTTTTCAAAGTAATGTTTTCAAAGTAATGTTTTCAAAGAGTAATGTTTTCAAAGAGTAATGTTTTCAAAGAGTAATGTTTTCAAAGTAATGTTTTCAAAGTAATGTCTCCAAAGCAATGTTTTCAAAGTAATGTTTTCAAAGAGTAATGTTTTCAAAGTAATGTTTTCAAAGTAATGTTTTCAAAGTAATGTTTTCAAAGTAATGTTTTCAAAGTAATGTTTTCAAAGAGTAATGTTTTCAAAGTAATGTTTTCAAAGTAATGTTTTCAAAGAGTAATGTTTTCAAAGTAATGTTTTCAAAGTAATGTTTTCAAAGACTAATGTTTTCAAAGTAATGTTTTCAAAGTAATGTTTTCAAAGAGTAATGTTTTCAAAGAGTAATGTTTTCAAAGTAATGTTTTCAAAGTAATGTTTTCAAAGTAATATTTTCAAAGAGTAATGTTGTCAAAGTAATGTTTTCAAAGTAATGTTTTCAAAGTAATGTTTTCAAAGAGTAATGTTTTCAAAGTAATGTTTTCAAAGTAATGTTTTCAAAGTAATGTTTTCAAAGTAATGTTTTCAAAGTAATGTTTTCAAAGTAATGTTTTCAAAGAGTAATGTTTTCAAAGTAATGTTTTCAAAGTAATGTTTTCAAAGTACTGTTTTCAAAGAGTAATGTTTTCAAAGTAATGTTTTCAAAGTAATGTTTTCAAAGTAATGTTTTCAAAGTAATGCTTTCAAAGAGTAATGTTTTCAAAGTAATGTTTTCAAAGTAATGTTTTCAAAGAGTAATGTTTTCAAAGTAATGTTTTCAAAGTAATGTTTTCAAAGTAATGTTTTCAAAGAGTAATGTTTTCAAAGTAATGTTTTCAAAGAGTAATGTTTTCAAAGTAATGTTTTCAAAGTAATGTTTTCAAAGTAATGTTTTCAAAGTAATGTTTTCAAAGAGTAATGTTTTCAAAGTAATGTTTTCAAAGTAATGTTTTCAAAGAGTAATGTTTTCAAAGTAATGTTTTCAAAGTAATGTTTTCAAAGTAATGTTTTCAAAGAGTAATGTTTTCAAAGTAATGTTTTCAAAGTAATGTTTTCAAAGTAATGTTTTCAAAGAGTAATGTTTTAAAGTAATGTTTTCAAAGAGTAATGTTTTCAAAGAGTAATGTTTTCAAAGTAATGTTTTCAAAGAGTAATGTTTTCAAAGTAATGTTTTCAAAGTAATGTTTTCAAAGTAATGTTTTCAAAGAGTAATGTTTTCAAAGAGTAATGTTTTCAAAGTAATGTTTTCAAAGAGTAATGTTTTCAAAGTAATGTTTTCAAAGTAATGTTTTCAAAGTAATGTTTTCAAAGAGTAATATTTTCAAAGTAATGTTTTCAAAGTAATGTTTTCAAAGAGTAATGTTTTCAAAGTAATGTTTTCAAAGAGTAATGTTTTCAAAGTAATGTTTTCAAAGTAATGTTTTCAAAGTAATGTTTTCAAAGTAATGTTTTCAAAGAGTAATGTTTTCAAAGTAATGTTTTCAAAGTAATGTTTTCAAAGAGTAATGTTTTCAAAGAGTAATGTTTTCAAAGTAATGTTTTCAAAGTAATGTTTTCAAAGTAATGTTTTCAAAGTAATGTTTTCAAAGAGTAATGTTTTCAAAGTAATGTTTTCAAAGTAATGTTTTCAAAGTAATGTTTTCAAAGTAATGTTTTCAAAGAGTAATGTTTTCAAAGTAATGTTTCAAAGTAATGTTTTCAAAGTAATGTGTTCAAAGTAATGTTTTCAAAGTAATGTTTTCAAAGTAATGTTTTCAAAGTAATGTTTTCAAAGAGTAATGTTTTCAAAGTAATGTTTTCAAAGTAATGTTTTCAAAGTAATGTTTTCAAAGAGTAATGTTTAAAAGTAATGTTTTCAAAGAGTAATGTTTGCAAAGAGTAATGTTTTCAAAGTAATGTTTTCAAAGAGTAATGTTTTCAAAGTAATGTTTTCAAAGTAATGTTTTCAAAGTAATGTTTTCAAAGAGTAATGTTTTCAAAGAGTAATGTTTTCAAAGTAATGTTTTCAAAGAGTAATGTTTTCAAAGTAATGTTTTCAAAGAGTAATGTTTTCAAAGTAATGTTTTCAAAGTAATGTTTTCAAAGTAATGTTTTCAAAGAGTAATGTTTTCAAAGAGTGATGTTTTCAAAAGTAATGTTTTCAAAGCAATGTTTTCAAAGTAATGTTTTCAAAGAGTAATGTTTTCAAAGTAATGTTTTCAAAGTAATGTTTTCAAAGAGTAATGTTTTGAAAGAGTAATGTTTTCAAAGTAATGTTTTAAAAGTAATGTTTTCAAAGAGTAATGTTTTCAAAGTAATGTTTTCAAAGTAATGTTTTCAAAGTAATGTTTTCAAAGTAATGTTTTCAAAGTAATGTTTTCAAAGTAATGTTTTCAAAGAGTAATGTTTTCAAAGTAATGTTTTCAAAGAGTAATGTTTTCAAAGAGTAATGTTTTCAAAGTAATGTTTTCAAAGTAATGTTTTCAAAGAGTAATGTTTTCAAAGAGTAATGTTTTCAAAGTAATGTTTTCAAAGTAATGTTTTCAAAGTAATGTTTTACAAGTAATGTTTTCAAAGAGTAATGTTTTCAAAGTAATGTTTTCAAAGAGTAATGTTTTCAAAGTAATGTTTTCAAAGTAATGTTTTCAAAGTAATGTTTTCAAAGTAATGTTTTCAAAGAGTAATGTTTTCAAAGTAATGTTTTCAAAGAGTAATGTTTTCAAAGAGTAATGTTTTCAAAGTAATGTTTTCAAAGTAATGTTTTCAAAGCAATGTTTTCAAAGTAATGTTTTCAAAGAGTAATGTTTTCAAAGTAATGTTTTCAAAGTAATGTTTTCAAAGAGTAATGTTTTCAAAGTAATGTTTTCAAAGACTAATGTTTTCAAAGTAATGTTTTCAAAGTAATGTTTTCAAAGAGTAATGTTTTCAAAGAGTAATGTTTTCAAAGTAATGTTTTCAAAGTAATGTTTTCAAAGTAATGTTTTCAAAGAGTAATGTTGTCAAAGTAATGTTTTCAAAGTAATGTTTTCAAAGTAATGTTTTCAAAGAGTAATGTTTTCAAAGTAATGTTTTCAAAGTAATGTTTTCAAAGTAATGTTTTCAAAGTAATGTTTTCAAAGTAATGTTTTCAAAGTAATGTTTTCAAAGAGTAATGTTTTCAAAGTAATGTTTTCAAAGTAATGTTTTCAAAGTACTGTTTTCAAAGAGTAATGTTTTCAAAGTAATGTTTTCAAAGTAATGTTTTCAAAGTAATGCTTTCAAAGAGTAATGTTTTCAAAGTAATGTTTTCAAAGTAATGTTTTCAAAGAGTAATGTTTTCAAAGTAATGTTTTCAAAGTAATGTTTTCAAAGTAATGTTTTCAAAGAGTAATGTTTTCAAAGAGTAATGTTTTCAAAGAGTAATGTTTTCAAAGTAATGTTTTCAAAGTAATGTTTTCAAAGTAATGTTTTCAAAGTAATGTTTTCAAAGTAATGTTTTCAAAGAGTAATGTTTTCAAAGTAATGTTTTCAAAGTAATGTTTTCAAAGAGTAATGTTTTCAAAGTAATGTTTTCAAAGTAATGTTTTCAAAGTAATGTTTTCAAAGAGTAATGTTTTCAAAGTAATGTTTTCAAAGAGTAATGTTTTCAAAGTAATGTTTTCAAAGTAATGTTTTCAAAGTAATGTTTTCAAAGAGTAATGTTTTCAAAGAGTAATGTTTTCAAAGTAATGTTTTCAAAGAGTAATGTTTTCAAAGTAATGTTTTCAAAGTAATGTTTTCAAAGAGTAATGTTTTCAAAGTAATGTTTTCAAAGTAATGTTTTCAAAGTAATGTGTTCAAAGTAATGTTTTCAAAGTAATGTTTTCAAAGTAATGTTTTCAAAGTAATGTTTTCAAAGAGTAATGTTTTCAAAGTAATGTTTTCAAAGTAATGTTTTCAAAGTAATGTTTTCAAAGAGTAATGTTTTAAAGTAATGTTTTCAAAGAGTAATGTTTTCAAAGAGTAATGTTTTCAAAGTAATGTTTTCAAAGAGTAATGTTTTCAAAGTAATGTTTTCAAAGTAATGTTTTCAAAGTAATGTTTTCAAAGAGTAATGTTTTCAAAGAGTAATGTTTTCAAAGTAATGTTTTCAAAGAGTAATGTTTTCAAAGAGTAATGTTTTCAAAGTAATGTTTTCAAAGTAATGTTTTCAAAGAGTAATATTTTCAAAGTAATGTTTTCAAAGTAATGTTTTAAAAGAGTAATGTTTTCAAAGTAATGTTTTCAAAGAGTAATGTTTTCAAAGTAATGTTTTCAAAGTAATGTTTTCAAAGTAATGTTTTCAAAGTAATGTTTTCAAAGAGTAATGTTTTCAAAGTAATGTTTTCAAAGTAATGTTTTCAAAGAGTAATGTTTTCAAAGAGTAATGTTTTCAAAGTAATGTTTTCAAAGTAATGTTTTCAAAGTAATGTTTTCAAAGTAATGTTTTCAAAGAGTAATGTTTTCAAAGTAATGTTTTCAAAGTAATGTTTTCAAAGTAATGTTTTCAAAGTAATGTTTTCAAAGTAATGTTTTCAAAGTAATGTTTTCAAAGTAATGTTTTCAAAGTAATGTGTTCAAAGTAATGTTTTCAAAGTAATGTTTTCAAAGTAATGTTTTCAAAGTAATGTTTTCAAAGAGTAATGTTTTCAAAGTAATGTTTTCAAAGTAATGTTTTCAAAGTAATGTTTTCAAAGAGTAATGTTTTAAAGTAATGTTTTCAAAGAGTAATGTTTTCAAAGAGTAATGTTTTCAAAGTAATGTTTTCAAAGAGTAATGTTTTCAAAGTAATGTTTTCAAAGTAATGTTTTCAAAGTAATGTTTTCAAAGAGTAATGTTTTCAAAGAGTAATGTTTTCAAAGTAATGTTTTCAAAGAGTAATGTTTTCAAAGTAATGTTTTCAAAGTAATGTTTTCAAAGTAATGTTTTCAAAGAGTAATATTTTCAAAGTAATGTTTTCAAAGTAATGTTTTCAAAGAGTAATGTTTTCAAAGTAATGTTTTCAAAGAGTAATGTTTTCAAAGTAATGTTTTCAAAGTAATGTTTTCAAAGAGTAATGTTTTGAAAGAGTAATGTTTTCAAAGTAATGTTTTAAAAGTAATGTTTTCAAAGAGTAATGTTTTCAAAGTAATGTTTTCAAAGAGTAATGTTTTCAAAGTAATGTTTTCAAAAAGTAATGTTTTCAAAGAGTAATGTTTTCAAAGTAATGTTTTCAAAGTAATGTTTTCAAAGAGTAATGTTTTCAAAGTAATGTTTTCAAAGTAATGTTTTCAAAGAGTAATGTTTTCAAAGTAATGTTTTCAAAGTAATGTTTTCAAAGAGTAATGTTTTCAAAGTAATGTTTTCAAAGTAATGTTTTCAAAGAGTAATGTTTTCAAAGTAATGTTTTCAAAGAGTAATGTTTTCAAAGTAATGTTTTCAAAGAGTAATGTTTTCAAAGTAATGTTTTCAAAGAGTAATGTTTTCAAAGAGTAATGTTTTCAAAGTAATGTTTTCAAAGTAATGTTTTCAAAGTAATGTTTTCAAAGTAATGTTTTCAAAGAGTAATGTTTTCAAAGTAATGTTTTCAAAGAGTAATGTTTTCAAAGAGTAATGTTTTCAAAGTAATGTTTTGAAAGAGTAATGTTTTCAAAGTAATGTTTTCAAAGAGTAATGTTTTCAAAGAGTAATGTTTTCAAAGTAATGTTTTCAAAGTAATGTTTTCAAAGTAATGTTTTCAAAGTAATGTTTTCAAAGAGTAATGTTTTCAAAGTAATGTTTTCAAAGAGTAATGTTTTCAAAGAGTAATGTTTTCAAAGTAATGTTTTCAAAGTAATGTTTTCAAAGCAACGTTTTCAAAGTAATGTTTTCAAAGTAATGTTTTCAAAGAGTAATATTTTCAAAGTAATGTTTTCAAAGTAATGTTTTCAAAGAGTAATGTTTTCAAAGTAATGTTTTCAAAGAGTAATGTTTTCAAAGTAATGTTTTCAAAGTAATGTTTTCAAAGTAATGTTTTCAAAGTAATGTTTTCAAAGAGTAATGTTTTCAAAGTAATGTTTTCAAAGTAATGTTTTCAAAGAGTAATGTTTTCAAAGAGTAATGTTTTCAAAGTAATGTTTTCAAAGTAATGTTTTCAAAGTAATGTTTTCAAAGTAATGTTTTCAAAGAGTAATGTTTTCAAAGTAATGTTTTCAAAGTAATGTTTTCAAAGTAATGTTTTCAAAGTAATGTTTTCAAAGAGTAATGTTTTCAAAGTAATGTTTTCAAAGTAATGTTTTCAAAGTAATGTGTTCAAAGTAATGTTTTCAAAGTAATGTTTTCAAAGTAATGTTTTCAAAGTAATGTTTTCAAAGAGTAATGTTTTCAAAGTAATGTTTTCAAAGTAATGTTTTCAAAGTAATGTTTTCAAAGAGTAATGTTTTAAAGTAATGTTTTCAAAGAGTAATGTTTTCAAAGAGTAATGTTTTCAAAGTAATGTTTTCAAAGAGTAATGTTTTCAAAGTAATGTTTTCAAAGTAATGTTTTCAAAGTAATGTTTTCAAAGAGTAATGTTTTCAAAGAGTGATGTTTTCAAAAGTAATGTTTTCAAAGCAATGTTTTCAAAGTAATGTTTTCAAAGAGTAATGTTTTCAAAGTAATGTTTTCAAAGTAATGTTTTCAAAGAGTAATGTTTTGAAAGAGTAATGTTTTCAAAGTAATGTTTTCAAAGAGTAATGTTTTCAAAGAGTAATGTTTTCAAAGTAATGTTTTCAAAGTAATGTTTTCAAAGTAATGTTTTCAAAGTAATGTTTTCAAAGAGTAATGTTTTCAAAGTAATGTTTTCAAAGAGTAATGTTTTCAAAGAGTAATGTTTTCAAAGTAATGTTTTCAAAGTAATGTTTTCAAAGTAATGTTTTCAAAGAGTAATGTTTTCAAAGTAATGTTTTCAAAGTAATGTTTTCAAAGTAATGTTTTCAAAGTAATGTTTTCAAAGAGTAATGTTTTCAAAGTAATGTTTTCAAAGAGTAATGTTTTCAAAGAGTAATGTTTTCAAAGTAATGTTTTCAAAGTAATGTTTTCAAAGCAATGTTTTCAAAGTAATGTTTTCAAAGAGTAATGTTTTCAAAGTAATGTTTTCAAAGTAATGTTTTCAAAGTAATGTTTTCAAAGAGTAATGTTTTCAAAGTAATGTTTTCAAAGTAATGTTTTCAAAGTAATGTTTTCAAAGTAATGTTTTCAAAGTAATGTTTTCAAAGTAATGTTTTCAAAGAGTAATGTTTTCAAAGTAATGTTTTCAAAGAGCAATGTTTTCAAAGAGTAATGTTTTCAAAGTAATGTTTTCAAAGTAATGTTTTCAAAGTAATGTTTTCAAAGAGTAATGTTTTCAAAGAGTAATGTTTTCAAAGTAATGTTTTCAAAGTAATGTTTTCAAAGTAATGTTTTCAAAGTAATGTTTTCAAAGAGTAATGTTTTCAAAGTAATGTTTTCAAAGAGTAATGTTTTCAAAGAGTAATGTTTTCAAAGTAATGTTTTCAAAGTAATGTCTCCAAAGCAATGTTTTCAAAGTAATGTTTTCAAAGAGTAATGTTTTCAAAGTAATGTTTTCAAAGTAATGTTTTCAAAGTAATGTTTTCAAAGTAATGTTTTCAAAGTAATGTTTTCAAAGAGTAATGTTTTCAAAGTAATGTTTTCAAAGTAATGTTTTCAAAGAGTAATGTTTTCAAAGAGTAATGTTTTCAAAGTAATGTTTTCAAAGTAATGTTTTCAAAGTAATGTTTTCAAAGTAATGTTTTCAAAGAGTAATGTTTTCAAAATAATGTTTTCAAAGTAATGTTTTCAAAGTAATGTTTTCAAAGTAATGTTTTCAAAGAGTAATGTTTTCAAAGTAATGTTTTCAAAGTAATGTTTTCAAAGTAATGTGTTCAAAGTAATGTTTTCAAAGTAATGTTTTCAAAGTAATGTTTTCAAAGTAATGTTTTCAAAGAGTAATGTTTTCAAAGTAATGTTTTCAAAGTAATGTTTTCAAAGTAATGTTTTCAAAGAGTAATGTTTTAAAGTAATGTTTTCAAAGAGTAATGTTTTCAAAGAGTAATGTTTTCAAAGTAATGTTTTCAAAGAGTAATGTTTTCAAAGTAATGTTTTCAAAGTAATGTTTTCAAAGTAATGTTTTCAAAGAGTAATATTTTCAAAGTAATGTTTTCAAAGTAATGTTTTCAAAGAGTAATGTTTTCAAAGTAATGTTTTCAAAGAGTAATGTTTTCAAAGTAATGTTTTCAAAGTAATGTTTTCAAAGTAATGTTTTCAAAGAGTAATGTTTTCAAAGAGTGATGTTTTCAAAAGTAATGTTTTCAAAGCAATGTTTTCAAAGTAATGTTTTCAAAGAGTAATGTTTTCAAAGTAATGTTTTCAAAGTAATGTTTTCAAAGAGTAATGTTTTGAAAGAGTAATGTTTTCAAAGTAATGTTTTAAAAGTAATGTTTTCAAAGAGTAATGTTTTCAAAGTAATGTTTTCAAAGAGTAATGTTTTCAAAGTAATGTTTTCAAAAAGTAATGTTTTCAAAGAGTAATGTTTTCAAAGTAATGTTTTCAAAGTAATGTTTTCAAAGAGTAATGTTTTCAAAGTAATGTTTTCAAAGTAATGTTTTCAAAGAGTAATGTTTTCAAAGTAATGTTTTCAAAGTAATGTTTTCAAAGAGTAATGTTTTCAAAGTAATGTTTTCAAAGTAATGTTTTCAAAGAGTAATGTTTTCAAAGTAATGTTTTCAAAGAGTAATGTTTTCAAAGTAATGTTTTCAAAGAGTAATGTTTTCAAAGTAATGTTTTCAAAGAGTAATGTTTTCAAAGAGTAATGTTTTCAAAGTAATGTTTTCAAAGTAATGTTTTCAAAGTAATGTTTTCAAAGTAATGTTTTCAAAGAGTAATGTTTTCAAAGTAATGTTTTCAAAGAGTAATGTTTTCAAAGAGTAATGTTTTCAAAGTAATGTTTTCAAAGTAATGTTTTCAAAGTAATGTTTTCAAAGAGTAATGTTTTCAAAGTAATGTTTTCAAAGTAATGTTTTCAAAGTAATGTTTTCAAAGTAATGTTTTCAAAGAGTAATGTTTTCAAAGTAATGTTTTCAAAGAGTAATGTTTTCAAAGAGTAATGTTTTCAAAGTAATGTTTTCAAAGTAATGTTTTCAAAGCAATGTTTTCAAAGTAATGTTTTCAAAGAGTAATGTTTTCAAAGTAATGTTTTCAAAGTAATGTTTTCAAAGTAATGTTTTCAAAGAGTAATGTTTTCAAAGTAATGTTTTCAAAGTAATGTTTTCAAAGTAATGTTTTCAAAGTAATGTTTTCAAAGTAATGTTTTCAAAGTAATGTTTTCAAAGAGTAATGTTTTCAAAGTTGTGTTTTCAAAGAGCAATGTTTTCAAAGAGTAATGTTTTCAAAGTAATGTTTTCAAAGTAATGTTTTCAAAGTAATGTTTTCAAAGAGTAATGTTTTCAAAGAGTAATGTTTTCAAAGTAATGTTTTCAAAGTAATGTTTTCAAAGTAATGTTTTCAAAGTAATGTTTTCAAAGAGTAATGTTTTCAAAGTAATGTTTTCAAAGAGTAATGTTTTCAAAGAGTAATGTTTTCAAAGTAATGTTTTCAAAGTAATGTCTCCAAAGCAATGTTTTCAAAGTAATGTTTTCAAAGAGTAATGTTTTCAAAGTAATGTTTTCAAAGTAATGTTTTCAAAGTAATGTTTTCAAAGTAATGTTTTCAAAGTAATGTTTTCAAAGAGTAATGTTTTCAAAGTAATGTTTTCAAAGTAATGTTTTCAAAGAGTAATGTTTTCAAAGTAATGTTTTCAAAGTAATGTTTTCAAAGACTAATGTTTTCAAAGTAATGTTTTCAAAGTAATGTTTTCAAAGAGTAATGTTTTCAAAGAGTAATGTTTTCAAAGTAATGTTTTCAAAGTAATGTTTTCAAAGTAATATTTTCAAAGAGTAATGTTGTCAAAGTAATGTTTTCAAAGTAATGTTTTCAAAGTAATGTTTTCAAAGAGTAATGTTTTCAAAGTAATGTTTTCAAAGTAATGTTTTCAAAGTAATGTTTTCAAAGTAATGTTTTCAAAGTAATGTTTTCAAAGAGTAATGTTTTCAAAGAGTAATGTTTTCAAAGTAATGTTTTCAAAGTAATGTTTTCAAAGTACTGTTTTCAAAGAGTAATGTTTTCAAAGTAATGTTTTCAAAGTAATGTTTTCAAAGTAATGCTTTCAAAGAGTAATGTTTTCAAAGTAATGTTTTCAAAGTAATGTTTTCAAAGAGTAATGTTTTCAAAGTAATGTTTTCAAAGTAATGTTTTCAAAGTAATGTTTTCAAAGAGTAATGTTTTCAAAGTAATGTTTTCAAAGAGTAATGTTTTCAAAGTAATGTTTTCAAAGTAATGTTTTCAAAGTAATGTTTTCAAAGAGTAATGTTTTCAAAGTAATGTTTTCAAAGTAATGTTTTCAAAGAGTAATGTTTTCAAAGTAATGTTTTCAAAGTAATGTTTTCAAAGTAATGTTTTCAAAGAGTAATGTTTTCAAAGTAATGTTTTCAAAGTAATGTTTTCAAAGTAATGTTTTCAAAGAGTAATGTTTTAAAGTAATGTTTTCAAAGAGTAATGTTTTCAAAGAGTAATGTTTTCAAAGTAATGTTTTCAAAGAGTAATGTTTTCAAAGTAATGTTTTCAAAGTAATGTTTTCAAAGTAATGTTTTCAAAGAGTAATGTTTTCAAAGAGTAATGTTTTCAAAGTAATGTTTTCAAAGAGTAATGTTTTCAAAGTAATGTTTTCAAAGTAATGTTTTCAAAGTAATGTTTTCAAAGAGTAATATTTTCAAAGTAATGTTTTCAAAGTAATGTTTTCAAAGAGTAATGTTTTCAAAGTAATGTTTTCAAAGAGTAATGTTTTCAAAGTAATGTTTTCAAAGTAATGTTTTCAAAGTAATGTTTTCAAAGTAATGTTTTCAAAGAGTAATGTTTTCAAAGTAATGTTTTCAAAGTAATGTTTTCAAAGAGTAATGTTTTCAAAGAGTAATGTTTTCAAAGTAATGTTTTCAAAGTAATGTTTTCAAAGTAATGTTTTCAAAGTAATGTTTTCAAAGAGTAATGTTTTCAAAGTAATGTTTTCAAAGTAATGTTTTCAAAGTAATGTTTTCAAAGTAATGTTTTCAAAGAGTAATGTTTTCAAAGTAATGTTTTCAAAGTAATGTTTTCAAAGTAATGTGTTCAAAGTAATGTTTTCAAAGTAATGTTTTCAAAGTAATGTTTTCAAAGTAATGTTTTCAAAGAGTAATGTTTTCAAAGTAATGTTTTCAAAGTAATGTTTTCAAAGTAATGTTTTCAAAGAGTAATGTTTAAAAGTAATGTTTTCAAAGAGTAATGTTTTCAAAGAGTAATGTTTTCAAAGTAATGTTTTCAAAGAGTAATGTTTTCAAAGTAATGTTTTCAAAGTAATGTTTTCAAAGACTAATGTTTTCAAAGTAATGTTTTCAAAGTAATGTTTTCAAAGAGTAATGTTTTCAAAGAGTAATGTTTTCAAAGTAATGTTTTCAAAGTAATGTTTTCAAAGTAATATTTTCAAAGAGTAATGTTGTCAAAGTAATGTTTTCAAAGTAATGTTTTCAAAGTAATGTTTTCAAAGAGTAATGTTTTCAAAGTAATGTTTTCAAAGTAATGTTTTCAAAGTAATGTTTTCAAAGTAATGTTTTCAAAGTAATGTTTTCAAAGTAATGTTTTCAAAGAGTAATGTTTTCAAAGTAATGTTTTCAAAGTAATGTTTTCAAAGTACTGTTTTCAAAGAGTAATGTTTTCAAAGTAATGTTTTCAAAGTAATGTTTTCAAAGTAATGCTTTCAAAGAGTAATGTTTTCAAAGTAATGTTTTCAAAGTAATGTTTTCAAAGAGTAATGTTTTCAAAGTAATGTTTTCAAAGTAATGTTTTCAAAGTAATGTTTTCAAAGAGTAATGTTTTCAAAGTAATGTTTTCAAAGAGTAATGTTTTCAAAGTAATGTTTTCAAAGTAATGTTTTCAAAGTAATGTTTTCAAAGAGTAATGTTTTCAAAGTAATGTTTTCAAAGTAATGTTTTCAAAGAGTAATGTTTTCAAAGTAATGTTTTCAAAGTAATGTTTTCAAAGTAATGTTTTCAAAGAGTAATGTTTTCAAAGTAATGTTTTCAAAGTAATGTTTTCAAAGTAATGTTTTCAAAGAGTAATGTTTTAAAGTAATGTTTTCAAAGAGTAATGTTTTCAAAGAGTAATGTTTTCAAAGTAATGTTTTCAAAGAGTAATGTTTTCAAAGTAATGTTTTCAAAGTAATGTTTTCAAAGTAATGTTTTCAAAGAGTAATGTTTTCAAAGAGTAATGTTTTCAAAGTAATGTTTTCAAAGAGTAATGTTTTCAAAGTAATGTTTTCAAAGTAATGTTTTCAAAGTAATGTTTTCAAAGAGTAATATTTTCAAAGTAATGTTTTCAAAGTAATGTTTTCAAAGAGTAATGTTTTCAAAGTAATGTTTTCAAAGAGTAATGTTTTCAAAGTAATGTTTTCAAAGTAATGTTTTCAAAGTAATGTTTTCAAAGTAATGTTTTCAAAGAGTAATGTTTTCAAAGTAATGTTTTCAAAGTAATGTTTTCAAAGAGTAATGTTTTCAAAGAGTAATGTTTTCAAAGTAATGTTTTCAAAGTAATGTTTTCAAAGTAATGTTTTCAAAGTAATGTTTTCAAAGAGTAATGTTTTCAAAGTAATGTTTTCAAAGTAATGTTTTCAAAGTAATGTTTTCAAAGTAATGTTTTCAAAGAGTAATGTTTTCAAAGTAATGTTTTCAAAGTAATGTTTTCAAAGTAATGTGTTCAAAGTAATGTTTTCAAAGTAATGTTTTCAAAGTAATGTTTTCAAAGTAATGTTTTCAAAAAGTAATGTTTTCAAAGTAATGTTTTCAAAGTAATGTTTTCAAAGTAATGTTTTCAAAGAGTAATGTTTAAAAGTAATGTTTTCAAAGAGTAATGTTTTCAAAGAGTAATGTTTTCAAAGTAATGTTTTCAAAGAGTAATGTTTTCAAAGTAATGTTTTCAAAGTAATGTTTTCAAAGTAATGTTTTCAAAGAGTAATGTTTTCAAAGAGTAATGTTTTCAAAGTAATGTTTTCAAAGAGTAATGTTTTCAAAGTAATGTTTTCAAAGTAATGTTTTCAAAGTAATGTTTTCAAAGAGTAATATTTTCAAAGTAATGTTTTCAAAGTAATGTTTTCAAAGAGTAATGTTTTCAAAGTAATGTTTTCAAAGAGTAATGTTTTCAAAGTAATGTTTTCAAAGTAATGTTTTCAAAGTAATGTTTTCAAAGAGTAATGTTTTCAAAGAGTGATGTTTTCAAAAGTAATGTTTTCAAAGCAATGTTTTCAAAGTAATGTTTTCAAAGAGTAATGTTTTCAAAGTAATGTTTTCAAAGTAATGTTTTCAAAGAGTAATGTTTTGAAAGAGTAATGTTTTCAAAGTAATGTTTTAAAAGTAATGTTTTCAAAGAGTAATGTTTTCAAAGTAATGTTTTCAAAGAGTAATGTTTTCAAAGTAATGTTTTCAAAAAGTAATGTTTTCAAAGAGTAATGTTTTCAAAGTAATGTTTTCAAAGTAATGTTTTCAAAGAGTAATGTTTTCAAAGTAATGTTTTCAAAGTAATGTTTTCAAAGAGTAATGTTTTCAAAGTAATGTTTTCAAAGTAATGTTTTCAAAGAGTAATGTTTTCAAAGTAATGTTTTCAAAGTAATGTTTTCAAAGAGTAATGTTTTCAAAGTAATGTTTTCAAAGAGTAATGTTTTCAAAGTAATGTTTTCAAAGAGTAATGTTTTCAAAGTAATGTTTTCAAAGAGTAATGTTTTCAAAGAGTAATGTTTTCAAAGTAATGTTTTCAAAGTAATGTTTTCAAAGTAATGTTTTCAAAGTAATGTTTTCAAAGAGTAATGTTTTCAAAGTAATGTTTTCAAAGAGTAATGTTTTCAAAGAGTAATGTTTTCAAAGTAATGTTTTCAAAGTAATGTTTTCAAAGTAATGTTTTCAAAGAGTAATGTTTTCAAAGAGTAATGTTTTCAAAGTAATGTTTTCAAAGTAATGTTTTCAAAGTAATGTTTTCAAAGTAATGTTTTCAAAGAGTAATGTTTTCAAAGTAATGTTTTCAAAGTAATGTTTTCAAAGTAATGTTTTCAAAGTAATGTTTTCAAAGTAATGTTTTCAAAGTAATGTTTTCAAAGAGTAATGTTTTCAAAGTAATGTTTTCAAAGAGTAATGTTTTCAAAGAGTAATGTTTTCAAAGTAATGTTTTCAAAGTAATGTTTTCAAAGTAATGTTTTCAAAGAGTAATGTTTTCAAAGAGTAATGTTTTCAAAGAGTAATGTTTTCAAAGTAATGTTTTCAAAGTAATGTTTTCAAAGTAATGTTTTCAAAGAGTAATGTTTTCAAAGTAATGTTTTCAAAGAGTAATGTTTTCAAAGAGTAATGTTTTCAAAGTAATGTTTTCAAAGTAATGTCTCCAAAGCAATGTTTTCAAAGTAATGTTTTCAAAGAGTAATGTTTTCAAAGTAATGTTTTCAAAGTAATGTTTTCAAAGTAATGTTTTCAAAGTAATGTTTTCAAAGTAATGTTTTCAAAGAGTAATGTTTTCAAAGTAATGTTTTCAAAGTAATGTTTTCAAAGAGTAATGTTTTCAAAGTAATGTTTTCAAAGTAATGTTTTCAAAGACTAATGTTTTCAAAGTAATGTTTTCAAAGTAATGTTTTCAAAGAGTAATGTTTTCAAAGAGTAATGTTTTCAAAGTAATGTTTTCAAAGTAATGTTTTCAAAGTAATATTTTCAAAGAGTAATGTTGTCAAAGTAATGTTTTCAAAGTAATGTTTTCAAAGTAATGTTTTCAAAGAGTAATGTTTTCAAAGTAATGTTTTCAAAGTAATGTTTTCAAAGTAATGTTTTCAAAGTAATGTTTTCAAAGTAATGTTTTCAAAGTAATGTTTTCAAAGAGTAATGTTTTCAAAGTAATGTTTTCAAAGTAATGTTTTCAAAGTACTGTTTTCAAAGAGTAATGTTTTCAAAGTAATGTTTTCAAAGTAATGTTTTCAAAGTAATGCTTTCAAAGAGTAATGTTTTCAAAGTAATGTTTTCAAAGTAATGTTTTCAAAGAGTAATGTTTTCAAAGTAATGTTTTCAAAGTAATGTTTTCAAAGTAATGTTTTCAAAGAGTAATGTTTTCAAAGTAATGTTTTCAAAGAGTAATGTTTTCAAAGTAATGTTTTCAAAGTAATGTTTTCAAAGTAATGTTTTCAAAGTAATGTTTTCAAAGTAATGTTTTCAAAGAGTAATGTTTTCAAAGTAATGTTTTCAAAGTAATGTTTTCAAAGAGTAATGTTTTCAAAGTAATGTTTTCAAAGTAATGTTTTCAAAGTAATGTTTTCAAAGAGTAATGTTTTCAAAGTAATGTTTTCAAAGAGTAATGTTTTCAAAGAGTAATGTTTTCAAAGTAATGTTTTCAAAGTAATGTTTTCAAAGAGTAATGTTTTCAAAGAGTAATGTTTTCAAAGTAATGTTTTCAAAGTAATGTTTTCAAAGTAATGTTTTAAAAGTAATGTTTTCAAAGAGTAATGTTTTCAAAGTAATGTTTTCAAAGTAATGTTTTCAAAGTAATGTGTTCAAAGTAATGTTTTCAAAGTAATGTTTTCAAAGTAATGTTTTCAAAGTAATGTTTTCAAAGAGTAATGTTTTCAAAGTAATGTTTTCAAAGTAATGTTTTCAAAGTAATGTTTTCAAAGAGTAATGTTTTAAAGTAATGTTTTCAAAGAGTAATGTTTTCAAAGAGTAATGTTTTCAAAGTAATGTTTTCAAAGAGTAATGTTTTCAAAGTACTGTTTTCAAAGTAATGTTTTCAAAGTAATGTTTTCAAAGAGTAATGTTTTCAAAGAGTAATGTTTTCAAAGTAATGTTTTCAAAGAGTAATGTTTTCAAAGTAATGTTTTCAAAGTAATGTTTTCAAAGTAATGTTTTCAAAGAGTAATATTTTCAAAGTAATGTTTTCAAAGTAATGTTTTCAAAGAGTAATGTTTTCAAAGTAATGTTTTCAAAGAGTAATGTTTTCAAAGTAATGTTTTCAAGGTAATGTTTTCAAAGTAATGTTTTCAAAGAGTAATGTTTTCAAAGAGTGATGTTTTCAAAAGTAATGTTTTCAAAGCAATGTTTTCAAAGTAATGTTTTCAAAGAGTAATGTTGTCAAAGTAATGTTTTCAAAGTAATGTTTTCAAAGAGTAATGTTTTGAAAGAGTAATGTTTTCAAAGTAATGTTTTAAAAGTAATGTTTTCAAAGAGTAATGTTTTCAAAGTAATGTTTTCAAAGAGTAATGTTTTCAAAGTAATGTTTTCAAAAAGTAATGTTTTCAAAGAGTAATGTTTTCAAAGTAATGTTTTCAAAGTAATGTTTTCAAAGAGTAATGTTTTCAAAGTAATGTTTTCAAAGTAATGTTTTCAAAGAGTAATGTTTTCAAAGTAATGTTTTCAAAGTAATGTTTTCAAAGAGTAATGTTTTCAAAGTAATGTTTTCAAAGAGTAATGTTTTCAAAGAGTAATGTTTTCAAAGTAATGTTTTCAAAGTAATGTTTTCAAAGTAATGTTTTCAAAGTAATGTTTTCAAAGTAATGTTTTAAAAGAGTAATGTTTTCAAAGTAATGTTTTCAAAGTAATGTTTTCAAAGTAATGTTTTCAAAGTAATGTTTTCAAAGAGTAATGTTTTCAAAGTAATGTTTTCAAAGTAATGTTTTCAAAGTAATGTGTTCAAAGTAGTGTTATACAAAGTAATGTTTTCAAAGTAATGTTTTCAAAGAGTAATGTTTTCAAAGTAATGTTTTCAAAGTAATGTTTTCAAAGAGTAATGTTTTCAAAGTAATGTTTTCAAAGTAATGTTTTCAAAGTAATGTTTTCAAAGTAATGTTTTCAAAGAGTAATGTTTTCAAAGTAATGTTTTCAAAGAGTAATGTTTTCAAAGAGTAATGTTTTCAAAGTAATGTTTTCAAAGTAATGTTTTCAAAGCAATGTTTTCAAAGTAATGTTTTCAAAGAGTAATGTTTTCAAAGTAATGTTTTCAAAGTAATGTTTTCAAAGTAATGTTTTCAAAGAGTAATGTTTTCAAAGTAATGTTTTCAAAGTAATGTTTTCAAAGAGTAATGTTTTCAAAGTAATGTTTTCAAAGTAATGTTTTCAAAGTAATGTTTTCAAAGAGTAATATTTTCAAAGTAATGTTTTCAAAGTAATGTTTTCAAAGAGTAATGTTTTCAAAGTAATGTTTTCAAAGAGTAATGTTTTCAAAGTAATGTTTTCAAAGTAATGTTTTCAAAGTAATGTTTTCAAAGAGTAATGTTTTCAAAGAGTAATGTTTTCAAAGTAATGTTTTCAAAGAGTAATGTTTTCAAAGTAATGTTTTCAAAGTAATGTTTTCAAAGTAATGTTTTCAAAGAGTAATATTTTACCAGTAATGTTTTCAAAGTAATGTTTTCAAAGAGTAATGTTTTCAAAGTAATGTTTTCAAAGAGTAATGTTTTCAAAGTAATGTTTTCAAAGTAATGTTTTCAAAGTAATGTTTTCAAAGAGTAATGTTTTCAAAGAGTGATGTTTTCAAAAGTAATATTTTCAAAGCAATGTTTTCAAAGTAATGTTTTCAAAGAGTAATGTTTTCAAAGTAATGTTTTCAAAGTAATGTTTTCAAAGAGTAATGTTTTCAAAGAGTAATGTTTTCAAAGTAATGTTTTCAAAGTAATGTTTTCAAAGAGTAATGTTTTCAAAGTAATGTTTTCAAAGTAATGTTTTCAAAGTAATGTTTTCAAAGTAATGTTTTCAAAGTAATGTTTTCAAAGAGTAATGTTTTCAAAGTAATGTTTTCAAAGTAATGTTTTCAAAGTACTGTTTTCAAAGAGTAATGTTTTCAAAGTAATGTTTTCAAAGTAATGTTTTCAAAGTAATGCTTTCAAAGAGTAATGTTTTCAAAGTAATGTTTTCAAAGTAATGTTTTCAAAGAGTAATGTTTTCAAAGTAATGTTTTCAAAGTAATGTTTTCAAAGTAATGTTTTCAAAGAGTAATGTTTTCAAAGTAATGTTTTCAAAGAGTAATGTTTTCAAAGTAATGTTTTCAAAGTAATGTTTTCAAAGTAATGTTTTCAAAGTAATGTTTTCAAAGAGTAATGTTTTCAAAGTAATGTTTTCAAAGTAATGTTTTCAAAGTAATGTTTTCAAAGAGTAATGTTTTAAAGTAATGTTTTCAAAGAGTAATGTTTTCAAAGAGTAATGTTTTCAAAGTAATGTTTTCAAAGAGTAATGTTTTCAAAGTAATGTTTTCAAAGTAATGTTTTCAAAGTAATGTTTTCAAAGAGTAATGTTTTCAAAGAGTAATGTTTTCAAAGTAATGTTTTCAAAGAGTAATGTTTTCAAAGTAATGTATTCAAAGTAATGTTTTCAAAGTAATGTTTTCAAAGAGTAATATTTTCAAAGTAATGTTTTCAAAGTAATGTTTTCAAAGAGTAATGTTTTCAAAGTAATGTTTTCAAAGAGTAATGTTTTCAAAGTAATGTTTTCAAAGTAATGTTTTCAAAGTAATGTTTTCAAAGTAATGTTTTCAAAGAGTAATGTTTTCAAAGTAATGTTTTCAAAGTAATGTTTTCAAAGAGTAATGTTTTCAAAGAGTAATGTTTTCAAAGTAATGTTTTCAAAGTAATGTTTTCAAAGTAATGTTTTCAAAGTAATGTTTTCAAAGAGTAATGTTTTCAAAGTAATGTTTTCAAAGTAATGTTTTCAAAGTAATGTTTTCAAAGTAATGTTTTCAAAGAGTAATGTTTTCAAAGTAATGTTTTCAAAGTAATGTTTTCAAAGTAATGTGTTCAAAGTAATGTTTTCAAGTAATGTTTTCAAAGTAATGTTTTCAAAGTAATGTTTTCAAAGAGTAATGTTTTCAAAGTAATGTTTTCAAAGTAATGTTTTCAAAGAGTAATGTTTTCAAAGTAATGTTTTCAAAGTAATGTTTTCAAAGCAATGTTTTCAAAGTAATGTTTTCAAAGAGTAATGTTTTAAAAGTAATGTTTTCAAAGTAATGTTTTCAAAGAGTAATGTTTTGAAAGAGTAATGTTTTCAAAGTAATGTTTTAAAAGTAATGTTTTCAAAGAGTAATGTTTTCAAAGTAATGTTTTCAAAGAGTAATGTTTTCAAAGTAATGTTTTCAAAAAGTAATGTTTTCAAAGAGTAATGTTTTCAAAGTAATGTTTTCAAAGTAATGTTTTCAAAGAGTAATGTTTTCAAAGTAATGTTTTCAAAGTAATGTTTTCAAAGAGTAATGTTTTCAAAGTAATGTTTTCAAAGTAATGTTTTCAAAGAGTAATGTTTTCAAAGTAATGTTTTCAAAGTAATGTTTTCAAAGAGTAATGTTTTCAAAGTAATGTTTTCAAAGAGTAATGTTTTCAAAGTAATGTTTTCAAAGAGTAATGTTTTCAAAGTAATGTTTTCAAAGAGTAATGTTTTCAAAGAGTAATGTTTTCAAAGTAATGTTTTCAAAGTAATGTTTTCAAAGTAATGTTTTCAAAGTAATGTTTTCAAAGAGTAATGTTTTCAAAGTAATGTTTTCAAAGAGTAATGTTTTCAAAGAGTAATGTTTTCAAAGTAATGTTTTCAAAGTAATGTTTTCAAAGTAATGTTTTCAAAGAGTAATGTTTTCAAAGAGTAATGTTTTCAAAGTAATGTTTTCAAAGTAATGTTTTCAAAGTAATGTTTTCAAAGTAATGTTTTCAAAGAGTAATGTTTTCAAAGTAATGTTTTCAAAGTAATGTTTTCAAAGTAATGTTTTCAAAGTAATGTTTTCAAAGTAATGTTTTCAAAGTAATGTTTTCAAAGAGTAATGTTTTCAAAGTAATGTTTTCAAAGAGTAATGTTTTCAAAGAGTAATGTTTTCAAAGTAATGTTTTCAAAGTAATGTTTTCAAAGTAATGTTTTCAAAGAGTAATGTTTTCAAAGAGTAATGTTTTCAAAGAGTAATGTTTTCAAAGTAATGTTTTCAAAGTAATGTTTTCAAAGTAATGTTTTCAAAGAGTAATGTTTTCAAAGTAATGTTTTCAAAGAGTAATGTTTTCAAAGAGTAATGTTTTCAAAGTAATGTTTTCAAAGTAATGTCTCCAAAGCAATGTTTTCAAAGTAATGTTTTCAAAGAGTAATGTTTTCAAAGTAATGTTTTCAAAGTAATGTTTTCAAAGTAATGTTTTCAAAGTAATGTTTTCAAAGTAATGTTTTCAAAGAGTAATGTTTTCAAAGTAATGTTTTCAAAGTAATGTTTTCAAAGAGTAATGTTTTCAAAGTAATGTTTTCAAAGTAATGTTTTCAAAGACTAATGTTTTCAAAGTAATGTTTTCAAAGTAATGTTTTCAAAGAGTAATGTTTTCAAAGAGTAATGTTTTCAAAGTAATGTTTTCAAAGTAATGTTTTCAAAGTAATATTTTCAAAGAGTAATGTTGTCAAAGTAATGTTTTCAAAGTAATGTTTTCAAAGTAATGTTTTCAAAGAGTAATGTTTTCAAAGTAATGTTTTCAAAGTAATGTTTTCAAAGTAATGTTTTCAAAGTAATGTTTTCAAAGTAATGTTTTCAAAGTAATGTTTTCAAAGAGTAATGTTTTCAAAGTAATGTTTTCAAAGTAATGTTTTCAAAGTACTGTTTTCAAAGAGTAATGTTTTCAAAGTAATGTTTTCAAAGTAATGTTTTCAAAGTAATGCTTTCAAAGAGTAATGTTTTCAAAGTAATGTTTTCAAAGTAATGTTTTCAAAGAGTAATGTTTTCAAAGTAATGTTTTCAAAGTAATGTTTTCAAAGTAATGTTTTCAAAGAGTAATGTTTTCAAAGTAATGTTTTCAAAGAGTAATGTTTTCAAAGTAATGTTTTCAAAGTAATGTTTTCAAAGTAATGTTTTCAAAGTAATGTTTTCAAAGTAATGTTTTCAAAGAGTAATGTTTTCAAAGTAATGTTTTCAAAGTAATGTTTTCAAAGAGTAATGTTTTCAAAGTAATGTTTTCAAAGTAATGTTTTCAAAGTAATGTTTTCAAAGAGTAATGTTTTCAAAGTAATGTTTTCAAAGAGTAATGTTTTCAAAGAGTAATGTTTTCAAAGTAATGTTTTCAAAGTAATGTTTTCAAAGTAATGTTTTCAAAGAGTAATGTTTTCAAAGTAATGTTTTCAAAGTAATGTTTTCAAAGAGTAATGTTTTCAAAGAGTAATGTTTTCAAAGTAATGTTTTCAAAGTAATGTTTTCAAAGTAATGTTTTCAAAGTAATGTTTTCAAAGAGTAATGTTTTCAAAGTAATGTTTTCAAAGTAATGTTTTCAAAGTAATGTTTTCAAAGTAATGTTTTCAAAGAGTAATGTTTTCAAAGTAATGTTTTCAAAGTAATGTTTTCAAAGTAATGTGTTCAAAGTAATGTTTTCAAAGTAATGTTTTCAAAGTAATGTTTTCAAAGTAATGTTTTCAAAGAGTAATGTTTTCAAAGTAATGTTTTCAAAGTAATGTTTTCAAAGTAATGTTTTCAAAGAGTAATGTTTTAAAGTAATGTTTTAAAAGAGTAATGTTTTCAAAGAGTAATGTTTTCAAAGTAATGTTTTCAAAGAGTAATGTTTTCAAAGTAATGTTTTCAAAGTAATGTTTTCAAAGTAATGTTTTAAAAGAGTAATATTTTCAAAGTAATGTTTTCAAAGTAATGTTTTCAAAGAGTAATGTTTTCAAAGTAATGTTTTCAAAGAGTAATGTTTTCAAAGTAATGTTTTCAAAGTAATGTTTTCAAAGTAATGTTTTCAAAGAGTAATGTTTTCAAAGAGTGATGTTTTCAAAAGTAATGTTTTCAAAGCAATGTTTTCAAAGTAATGTTTTCAAAGAGTAATGTTTTCAAAGTAATGTTTTCAAAGTAATGTTTTCAAAGAGTAATGTTTTGAAAGAGTAATGTTTTCAAAGTAATGTTTTAAAAGTAATGTTTTCAAAGAGTAATGTTTTCAAAGTAATGTTTTCAAAGAGTAATGTTTTCAAAGTAATGTTTTCAAAAAGTAATGTTTTCAAAGAGTAATGTTTTCAAAGTAATGTTTTCAAAGTAATGTTTTCAAAGAGTAATGTTTTCAAAGTAATGTTTTCAAAGTAATGTTTTCAAAGAGTAATGTTTTCAAAGTAATGTTTTCAAAGTAATGTTTTCAAAGAGTAATGTTTTCAAAGTAATGTTTTCAAAGTAATGTTTTCAAAGAGTAATGTTTTCAAAGTAATGTTTTCAAAGAGTAATGTTTTCAAAGTAATGTTTTCAAAGAGTAATGTTTTCAAAGTAATGTTTTCAAAGAGTAATGTTTTCAAAGAGTAATGTTTTCAAAGTAATGTTTTCAAAGTAATGTTTTCAAAGTAATGTTTTCAAAGTAATGTTTTCAAAGAGTAATGTTTTCAAAGTAATGTTTTCAAAGAGTAATGTTTTCAAAGAGTAATGTTTTCAAAGTAATGTTTTCAAAGTAATGTTTTCAAAGTAATGTTTTCAAAGAGTAATGTTTTCAAAGTAATGTTTTCAAAGTAATGTTTTCAAAGTAATGTTTTCAAAGTAATGTTTTCAAAGAGTAATGTTTTCAAAGTAATGTTTTCAAAGAGTAATGTTTTCAAAGAGTAATGTTTTCAAAGTAATGTTTTCAAAGTAATGTTTTCAAAGCAATGTTTTCAAAGTAATGTTTTCAAAGGGTAATGTTTTCAAAGTAATGTTTTCAAAGTAATGTTTTCAAAGTAATGTTTTCAAAGAGTAATGTTTTCAAAGTAATGTTTTCAAAGTAATGTTTTCAAAGTAATGTTTTCAAAGTAATGTTTTCAAAGTAATGTTTTCAAAGTAATGTTTTCAAAGAGTAATGTTTTCAAAGTAATGTTTTCAAAGAGCAATGTTTTCAAAGAGTAATGTTTTCAAAGTAATGTTTTCAAAGTAATGTTTTCAAAGTAATGTTTTCAAAGAGTAATGTTTTCAAAGAGTAATGTTTTCAAAGTAATGTTTTCAAAGTAATGTTTTCAAAGTAATGTTTTCAAAGTAATGTTTTCAAAGAGTAATGTTTTCAAAGTAATGTTTTCAAAGAGTAATGTTTTCAAAGAGTAATGTTTTCAAAGTAATGTTTTCAAAGTAATGTCTCCAAAGCAATGTTTTCAAAGTAATGTTTTCAAAGAGTAATGTTTTCAAAGTAATGTTTTCAAAGTAATGTTTTCAAAGTAATGTTTTCAAAGTAATGTTTTCAAAGTAATGTTTTCAAAGAGTAATGTTTTCAAAGTAATGTTTTCAAAGTAATGTTTTCAAAGAGTAATGTTTTCAAAGTAATGTTTTCAAAGTAATGTTTTCAAAGACTAATGTTTTCAAAGTAATGTTTTCAAAGTAATGTTTTCAAAGAGTAATGTTTTCAAAGAGTAATGTTTTCAAAGTAATGTTTTCAAAGTAATGTTTTCAAAGTAATATTTTCAAAGAGTAATGTTGTCAAAGTAATGTTTTCAAAGTAATGTTTTCAAAGTAATGTTTTCAAAGAGTAATGTTTTCAAAGTAATGTTTTCAAAGTAATGTTTTCAAAGTAATGTTTTCAAAGTAATGTTTTCAAAGTAATGTTTTCAAAGTAATGTTTTCAAAGAGTAATGTTTTCAAAGTAATGTTTTCAAAGTAATGTTTTCAAAGTACTGTTTTCAAAGAGTAATGTTTTCAAAGTAATGTTTTCAAAGTAATGTTTTCAAAGTAATGCTTTCAAAGAGTAATGTTTTCAAAGTAATGTTTTCAAAGTAATGTTTTCAAAGAGTAATGTTTTCAAAGTAATGTTTTCAAAGTAATGTTTTCAAAGTAATGTTTTCAAAGAGTAATGTTTTCAAAGTAATGTTTTCAAAGAGTAATGTTTTCAAAGTAATGTTTTCAAAGTAATGTTTTCAAAGTAATGTTTTCAAAGTAATGTTTTCAAAGAGTAATGTTTTCAAAGTAATGTTTTCAAAGTAATGTTTTCAAAGAGTAATGTTTTCAAAGTAATGTTTTCAAAGTAATGTTTTCAAAGTAATGTTTTCAAAGAGTAATGTTTTCAAAGTAATGTTTTCAAAGTAATGTTTTCAAAGTAATGTTTTCAAAGAGTAATGTTTTAAAGTAATGTTTTCAAAGAGTAATGTTTTCAAAGAGTAATGTTTTCAAAGTAATGTTTTCAAAGAGTAATGTTTTCAAAGTAATGTTTTCAAAGTAATGTTTTCAAAGTAATGTTTTCAAAGAGTAATGTTTTCAAAGAGTAATGTTTTCAAAGTAATGTTTTCAAAGAGTAATGTTTTCAAAGTAATGTTTTCAAAGTAATGTTTTCAAAGTAATGTTTTCAAAGAGTAATATTTTCAAAGTAATGTTTTCAAAGTAATGTTTTCAAAGAGTAATGTTTTCAAAGTAATGTTTTCAAAGAGTAATGTTTTCAAAGTAATGTTTTCAAAGTAATGTTTTCAAAGTAATGTTTTCAAAGTAATGTTTTCAAAGAGTAATGTTTTCAAAGTAATGTTTTCAAAGTAATGTTTTCAAAGAGTAATGTTTTCAAAGAGTAATGTTTTCAAAGTAATGTTTTCAAAGTAATGTTTTCAAAGTAATGTTTTCAAAGTAATGTTTTCAAAGAGTAATGTTTTCAAAGTAATGTTTTCAAAGTAATGTTTTCAAAGTAATGTTTTCAAAGTAATGTTTTCAAAGAGTAATGTTTTCAAAGTAATGTTTTCAAAGTAATGTTTTCAAAGTAATGTGTTCAAAGTAATGTTTTCAAAGTAATGTTTTCAAAGTAATGTTTTCAAAGTAATGTTTTCAAAGAGTAATGTTTTCAAAGTAATGTTTTCAAAGTAATGTTTTCAAAGAGTAATGTTTTCAAAGAGTAATGTTTTCAAAGAGTAATGTTTTCAAAGTAATGTTTTCAAAGTAATGTCTCCAAAGCAATGTTTTCAAAGTAATGTTTTCAAAGAGTAATGTTTTCAAAGTAATGTTTTCAAAGTAATGTTTTCAAAGTAATGTTTTCAAAGTAATGTTTTCAAAGTAATGTTTTCAAAGAGTAATGTTTTCAAAGTAATGTTTTCAAAGTAATGTTTTCAAAGAGTAATGTTTTCAAAGTAATGTTTTCAAAGTAATGTTTTCAAAGACTAATGTTTTCAAAGTAATGTTTTCAAAGTAATGTTTTCAAAGAGTAATGTTTTCAAAGAGTAATGTTTTCAAAGTAATGTTTTCAAAGTAATGTTTTCAAAGTAATATTTTCAAAGAGTAATGTTGTCAAAGTAATGTTTTCAAAGTAATGTTTTCAAAGTAATGTTTTCAAAGAGTAATGTTTTCAAAGTAATGTTTTCAAAGTAATGTTTTCAAAGTAATGTTTTCAAAGTAATGTTTTCAAAGTAATGTTTTCAAAGTAATGTTTTCAAAGAGTAATGTTTTCAAAGTAATGTTTTCAAAGTAATGTTTTCAAAGTACTGTTTTCAAAGAGTAATGTTTTCAAAGTAATGTTTTCAAAGTAATGTTTTCAAAGTAATGTTTTCAAAGTAATGCTTTCAAAGAGTAATGTTTTCAAAGTAATGTTTTCAAAGTAATGTTTTCAAAGAGTAATGTTTTCAAAGTAATGTTTTCAAAGTAATGTTTTCAAAGTAATGTTTTCAAAGAGTAATGTTTTCAAAGTAATGTTTTCAAAGAGTAATGTTTTCAAAGTAATGTTTTCAAAGTAATGTTTTCAAAGTAATGTTTTCAAAGTAATGTTTTCAAAGAGTAATGTTTTCAAAGTAATGTTTTCAAAGTAATGTTTTCAAAGAGTAATGTTTTCAAAGTAATGTTTTCAAAGTAATGTTTTCAAAGTAATGTTTTCAAAGAGTAATGTTTTCAAAGTAATGTTTTCAAAGTAATGTTTTCAAAGTAATGTTTTCAAAGAGTAATGTTTTAAAGTAATGTTTTCAAAGAGTAATGTTTTCAAAGAGTAATGTTTTCAAAGTAATGTTTTCAAAGAGTAATGTTTTCAAAGTAATGTTTTCAAAGTAATGTTTTCAAAGTAATGTTTTCAAAGAGTAATGTTTTCAAAGAGTAATGTTTTCAAAGTAATGTTTTCAAAGAGTAATGTTTTCAAAGTAATGTTTTCAAAGTAATGTTTTCAAAGTAATGTTTTCAAAGAGTAATATTTTCAAAGTAATGTTTTCAAAGTAATGTTTTCAAAGAGTAATGTTTTCAAAGTAATGTTTTCAAAGAGTAATGTTTTCAAAGTAATGTTTTCAAAGTAATGTTTTCAAAGTAATGTTTTCAAAGTAATGTTTTCAAAGAGTAATGTTTTCAAAGTAATGTTTTCAAAGTAATGTTTTCAAAGAGTAATGTTTTCAAAGAGTAATGTTTTCAAAGTAATGTTTTCAAAGTAATGTTTTCAAAGTAATGTTTTCAAAGTAATGTTTTCAAAGAGTAATGTTTTCAAAGTAATGTTTTCAAAGTAATGTTTTCAAAGTAATGTTTTCAAAGTAATGTTTTCAAAGAGTAATGTTTTCAAAGTAATGTTTCAAAGTAATGTTTTCAAAGTAATGTGTTCAAAGTAATGTTTTCAAAGTAATGTTTTCAAAGTAATGTTTTCAAAGTAATGTTTTCAAAGAGTAATGTTTTCAAAGTAATGTTTTCAAAGTAATGTTTTCAAAGTAATGTTTTCAAAGAGTAATGTTTAAAAGTAATGTTTTCAAAGAGTAATGTTTGCAAAGAGTAATGTTTTCAAAGTAATGTTTTCAAAGAGTAATGTTTTCAAAGTAATGTTTTCAAAGTAATGTTTTCAAAGTAATGTTTTCAAAGAGTAATGTTTTCAAAGAGTAATGTTTTCAAAGTAATGTTTTCAAAGAGTAATGTTTTCAAAGTAATGTTTTCAAAGAGTAATGTTTTCAAAGTAATGTTTTCAAAGTAATGTTTTCAAAGTAATGTTTTCAAAGAGTAATGTTTTCAAAGAGTGATGTTTTCAAAAGTAATGTTTTCAAAGCAATGTTTTCAAAGTAATGTTTTCAAAGAGTAATGTTTTCAAAGTAATGTTTTCAAAGTAATGTTTTCAAAGAGTAATGTTTTGAAAGAGTAATGTTTTCAAAGTAATGTTTTAAAAGTAATGTTTTCAAAGAGTAATGTTTTCAAAGTAATGTTTTCAAAGTAATGTTTTCAAAGTAATGTTTTCAAAGTAATGTTTTCAAAGTAATGTTTTCAAAGTAATGTTTTCAAAGAGTAATGTTTTCAAAGTAATGTTTTCAAAGAGTAATGTTTTCAAAGAGTAATGTTTTCAAAGTAATGTTTTCAAAGTAATGTTTTCAAAGAGTAATGTTTTCAAAGAGTAATGTTTTCAAAGTAATGTTTTCAAAGTAATGTTTTCAAAGTAATGTTTTACAAGTAATGTTTTCAAAGAGTAATGTTTTCAAAGTAATGTTTTCAAAGAGTAATGTTTTCAAAGTAATGTTTTCAAAGTAATGTTTTCAAAGTAATGTTTTCAAAGTAATGTTTTCAAAGAGTAATGTTTTCAAAGTAATGTTTTCAAAGAGTAATGTTTTCAAAGAGTAATGTTTTCAAAGTAATGTTTTCAAAGTAATGTTTTCAAAGCAATGTTTTCAAAGTAATGTTTTCAAAGAGTAATGTTTTCAAAGTAATGTTTTCAAAGTAATGTTTTCAAAGAGTAATGTTTTCAAAGTAATGTTTTCAAAGACTAATGTTTTCAAAGTAATGTTTTCAAAGTAATGTTTTCAAAGAGTAATGTTTTCAAAGAGTAATGTTTTCAAAGTAATGTTTTCAAAGTAATGTTTTCAAAGTAATGTTTTCAAAGAGTAATGTTGTCAAAGTAATGTTTTCAAAGTAATGTTTTCAAAGTAATGTTTTCAAAGAGTAATGTTTTCAAAGTAATGTTTTCAAAGTAATGTTTTCAAAGTAATGTTTTCAAAGTAATGTTTTCAAAGTAATGTTTTCAAAGTAATGTTTTCAAAGAGTAATGTTTTCAAAGTAATGTTTTCAAAGTAATGTTTTCAAAGTACTGTTTTCAAAGAGTAATGTTTTCAAAGTAATGTTTTCAAAGTAATGTTTTCAAAGTAATGCTTTCAAAGAGTAATGTTTTCAAAGTAATGTTTTCAAAGTAATGTTTTCAAAGAGTAATGTTTTCAAAGTAATGTTTTCAAAGTAATGTTTTCAAAGTAATGTTTTCAAAGAGTAATGTTTTCAAAGAGTAATGTTTTCAAAGAGTAATGTTTTCAAAGTAATGTTTTCAAAGTAATGTTTTCAAAGTAATGTTTTCAAAGTAATGTTTTCAAAGTAATGTTTTCAAAGAGTAATGTTTTCAAAGTAATGTTTTCAAAGTAATGTTTTCAAAGAGTAATGTTTTCAAAGTAATGTTTTCAAAGTAATGTTTTCAAAGTAATGTTTTCAAAGAGTAATGTTTTCAAAGTAATGTTTTCAAAGAGTAATGTTTTCAAAGTAATGTTTTCAAAGTAATGTTTTCAAAGTAATGTTTTCAAAGAGTAATGTTTTCAAAGAGTAATGTTTTCAAAGTAATGTTTTCAAAGAGTAATGTTTTCAAAGTAATGTTTTCAAAGTAATGTTTTCAAAGAGTAATGTTTTCAAAGTAATGTTTTCAAAGTAATGTTTTCAAAGTAATGTGTTCAAAGTAATGTTTTCAAAGTAATGTTTTCAAAGTAATGTTTTCAAAGTAATGTTTTCAAAGAGTAATGTTTTCAAAGTAATGTTTTCAAAGTAATGTTTTCAAAGTAATGTTTTCAAAGAGTAATGTTTTAAAGTAATGTTTTCAAAGAGTAATGTTTTCAAAGAGTAATGTTTTCAAAGTAATGTTTTCAAAGAGTAATGTTTTCAAAGTAATGTTTTCAAAGTAATGTTTTCAAAGTAATGTTTTCAAAGAGTAATGTTTTCAAAGAGTAATGTTTTCAAAGTAATGTTTTCAAAGAGTAATGTTTTCAAAGAGTAATGTTTTCAAAGTAATGTTTTCAAAGTAATGTTTTCAAAGAGTAATATTTTCAAAGTAATGTTTTCAAAGTAATGTTTTAAAAGAGTAATGTTTTCAAAGTAATGTTTTCAAAGAGTAATGTTTTCAAAGTAATGTTTTCAAAGTAATGTTTTCAAAGTAATGTTTTCAAAGTAATGTTTTCAAAGAGTAATGTTTTCAAAGTAATGTTTTCAAAGTAATGTTTTCAAAGAGTAATGTTTTCAAAGAGTAATGTTTTCAAAGTAATGTTTTCAAAGTAATGTTTTCAAAGTAATGTTTTCAAAGTAATGTTTTCAAAGAGTAATGTTTTCAAAGTAATGTTTTCAAAGTAATGTTTTCAAAGTAATGTTTTCAAAGTAATGTTTTCAAAGTAATGTTTTCAAAGTAATGTTTTCAAAGTAATGTTTTCAAAGTAATGTGTTCAAAGTAATGTTTTCAAAGTAATGTTTTCAAAGTAATGTTTTCAAAGTAATGTTTTCAAAGAGTAATGTTTTCAAAGTAATGTTTTCAAAGTAATGTTTTCAAAGTAATGTTTTCAAAGAGTAATGTTTTAAAGTAATGTTTTCAAAGAGTAATGTTTTCAAAGAGTAATGTTTTCAAAGTAATGTTTTCAAAGAGTAATGTTTTCAAAGTAATGTTTTCAAAGTAATGTTTTCAAAGTAATGTTTTCAAAGAGTAATGTTTTCAAAGAGTAATGTTTTCAAAGTAATGTTTTCAAAGAGTAATGTTTTCAAAGTAATGTTTTCAAAGTAATGTTTTCAAAGTAATGTTTTCAAAGAGTAATATTTTCAAAGTAATGTTTTCAAAGTAATGTTTTCAAAGAGTAATGTTTTCAAAGTAATGTTTTCAAAGAGTAATGTTTTCAAAGTAATGTTTTCAAAGTAATGTTTTCAAAGAGTAATGTTTTGAAAGAGTAATGTTTTCAAAGTAATGTTTTAAAAGTAATGTTTTCAAAGAGTAATGTTTTCAAAGTAATGTTTTCAAAGAGTAATGTTTTCAAAGTAATGTTTTCAAAAAGTAATGTTTTCAAAGAGTAATGTTTTCAAAGTAATGTTTTCAAAGTAATGTTTTCAAAGAGTAATGTTTTCAAAGTAATGTTTTCAAAGTAATGTTTTCAAAGAGTAATGTTTTCAAAGTAATGTTTTCAAAGTAATGTTTTCAAAGAGTAATGTTTTCAAAGTAATGTTTTCAAAGTAATGTTTTCAAAGAGTAATGTTTTCAAAGTAATGTTTTCAAAGAGTAATGTTTTCAAAGTAATGTTTTCAAAGAGTAATGTTTTCAAAGTAATGTTTTCAAAGAGTAATGTTTTCAAAGAGTAATGTTTTCAAAGTAATGTTTTCAAAGTAATGTTTTCAAAGTAATGTTTTCAAAGTAATGTTTTCAAAGAGTAATGTTTTCAAAGTAATGTTTTCAAAGAGTAATGTTTTCAAAGAGTAATGTTTTCAAAGTAATGTTTTGAAAGAGTAATGTTTTCAAAGTAATGTTTTCAAAGAGTAATGTTTTCAAAGAGTAATGTTTTCAAAGTAATGTTTTCAAAGTAATGTTTTCAAAGTAATGTTTTCAAAGTAATGTTTTCAAAGAGTAATGTTTTCAAAGTAATGTTTTCAAAGAGTAATGTTTTCAAAGAGTAATGTTTTCAAAGTAATGTTTTCAAAGTAATGTTTTCAAAGCAACGTTTTCAAAGTAATGTTTTCAAAGTAATGTTTTCAAAGAGTAATATTTTCAAAGTAATGTTTTCAAAGTAATGTTTTCAAAGAGTAATGTTTTCAAAGTAATGTTTTCAAAGAGTAATGTTTTCAAAGTAATGTTTTCAAAGTAATGTTTTCAAAGTAATGTTTTCAAAGTAATGTTTTCAAAGAGTAATGTTTTCAAAGTAATGTTTTCAAAGTAATGTTTTCAAAGAGTAATGTTTTCAAAGAGTAATGTTTTCAAAGTAATGTTTTCAAAGTAATGTTTTCAAAGTAATGTTTTCAAAGTAATGTTTTCAAAGAGTAATGTTTTCAAAGTAATGTTTTCAAAGTAATGTTTTCAAAGTAATGTTTTCAAAGTAATGTTTTCAAAGAGTAATGTTTTCAAAGTAATGTTTTCAAAGTAATGTTTTCAAAGTAATGTGTTCAAAGTAATGTTTTCAAAGTAATGTTTTCAAAGTAATGTTTTCAAAGTAATGTTTTCAAAGAGTAATGTTTTCAAAGTAATGTTTTCAAAGTAATGTTTTCAAAGTAATGTTTTCAAAGAGTAATGTTTTAAAGTAATGTTTTCAAAGAGTAATGTTTTCAAAGAGTAATGTTTTCAAAGTAATGTTTTCAAAGAGTAATGTTTTCAAAGTAATGTTTTCAAAGTAATGTTTTCAAAGTAATGTTTTCAAAGAGTAATATTTTCAAAGTAATGTTTTCAAAGTAATGTTTTCAAAGAGTAATGTTTTCAAAGTAATGTTTTCAAAGAGTAATGTTTTCAAAGTAATGTTTTCAAAGTAATGTTTTCAAAGTAATGTTTTCAAAGAGTAATGTTTTCAAAGAGTGATGTTTTCAAAAGTAATGTTTTCAAAGCAATGTTTTCAAAGTAATGTTTTCAAAGAGTAATGTTTTCAAAGTAATGTTTTCAAAGTAATGTTTTCAAAGAGTAATGTTTTGAAAGAGTAATGTTTTCAAAGTAATGTTTTAAAAGTAATGTTTTCAAAGAGTAATGTTTTCAAAGTAATGTTTTCAAAGAGTAATGTTTTCAAAGTAATGTTTTCAAAAAGTAATGTTTTCAAAGAGTAATGTTTTCAAAGTAATGTTTTCAAAGTAATGTTTTCAAAGAGTAATGTTTTCAAAGTAATGTTTTCAAAGTAATGTTTTCAAAGAGTAATGTTTTCAAAGTAATGTTTTCAAAGTAATGTTTTCAAAGAGTAATGTTTTCAAAGTAATGTTTTCAAAGTAATGTTTTCAAAGAGTAATGTTTTCAAAGTAATGTTTTCAAAGAGTAATGTTTTCAAAGTAATGTTTTCAAAGAGTAATGTTTTCAAAGTAATGTTTTCAAAGAGTAATGTTTTCAAAGAGTAATGTTTTCAAAGTAATGTTTTCAAAGTAATGTTTTCAAAGTAATGTTTTCAAAGTAATGTTTTCAAAGAGTAATGTTTTCAAAGTAATGTTTTCAAAGAGTAATGTTTTCAAAGAGTAATGTTTTCAAAGTAATGTTTTCAAAGTAATGTTTTCAAAGTAATGTTTTCAAAGAGTAATGTTTTCAAAGTAATGTTTTCAAAGTAATGTTTTCAAAGTAATGTTTTCAAAGTAATGTTTTCAAAGAGTAATGTTTTCAAAGTAATGTTTTCAAAGAGTAATGTTTTCAAAGAGTAATGTTTTCAAAGTAATGTTTTCAAAGTAATGTTTTCAAAGCAATGTTTTCAAAGTAATGTTTTCAAAGAGTAATGTTTTCAAAGTAATGTTTTCAAAGTAATGTTTTCAAAGTAATGTTTTCAAAGAGTAATGTTTTCAAAGTAATGTTTTCAAAGTAATGTTTTCAAAGTAATGTTTTCAAAGTAATGTTTTCAAAGTAATGTTTTCAAAGTAATGTTTTCAAAGAGTAATGTTTTCAAAGTAATGTTTTCAAAGAGCAATGTTTTCAAAGAGTAATGTTTTCAAAGTAATGTTTTCAAAGTAATGTTTTCAAAGTAATGTTTTCAAAGAGTAATGTTTTCAAAGAGTAATGTTTTCAAAGTAATGTTTTCAAAGTAATGTTTTCAAAGTAATGTTTTCAAAGTAATGTTTTCAAAGAGTAATGTTTTCAAAGTAATGTTTTCAAAGAGTAATGTTTTCAAAGAGTAATGTTTTCAAAGTAATGTTTTCAAAGTAATGTCTCCAAAGCAATGTTTTCAAAGTAATGTTTTCAAAGAGTAATGTTTTCAAAGTAATGTTTTCAAAGTAATGTTTTCAAAGTAATGTTTTCAAAGTAATGTTTTCAAAGTAATGTTTTCAAAGAGTAATGTTTTCAAAGTAATGTTTTCAAAGTAATGTTTTCAAAGAGTAATGTTTTCAAAGAGTAATGTTTTCAAAGTAATGTTTTCAAAGTAATGTTTTCAAAGTAATGTTTTCAAAGTAATGTTTTCAAAGAGTAATGTTTTCAAAGTAATGTTTTCAAAGTAATGTTTTCAAAGTAATGTTTTCAAAGTAATGTTTTCAAAGAGTAATGTTTTCAAAGTAATGTTTTCAAAGTAATGTTTTCAAAGTAATGTGTTCAAAGTAATGTTTTCAAAGTAATGTTTTCAAAGTAATGTTTTCAAAGTAATGTTTTCAAAGAGTAATGTTTTCAAAGTAATGTTTTCAAAGTAATGTTTTCAAAGTAATGTTTTCAAAGAGTAATGTTTTAAAGTAATGTTTTCAAAGAGTAATGTTTTCAAAGAGTAATGTTTTCAAAGTAATGTTTTCAAAGAGTAATGTTTTCAAAGTAATGTTTTCAAAGTAATGTTTTCAAAGTAATGTTTTCAAAGAGTAATATTTTCAAAGTAATGTTTTCAAAGTAATGTTTTCAAAGAGTAATGTTTTCAAAGTAATGTTTTCAAAGAGTAATGTTTTCAAAGTAATGTTTTCAAAGTAATGTTTTCAAAGTAATGTTTTCAAAGAGTAATGTTTTCAAAGAGTGATGTTTTCAAAAGTAATGTTTTCAAAGCAATGTTTTCAAAGTAATGTTTTCAAAGAGTAATGTTTTCAAAGTAATGTTTTCAAAGTAATGTTTTCAAAGAGTAATGTTTTGAAAGAGTAATGTTTTCAAAGTAATGTTTTAAAAGTAATGTTTTCAAAGAGTAATGTTTTCAAAGTAATGTTTTCAAAGAGTAATGTTTTCAAAGTAATGTTTTCAAAAAGTAATGTTTTCAAAGAGTAATGTTTTCAAAGTAATGTTTTCAAAGTAATGTTTTCAAAGAGTAATGTTTTCAAAGTAATGTTTTCAAAGTAATGTTTTCAAAGAGTAATGTTTTCAAAGTAATGTTTTCAAAGTAATGTTTTCAAAGAGTAATGTTTTCAAAGTAATGTTTTCAAAGTAATGTTTTCAAAGAGTAATGTTTTCAAAGTAATGTTTTCAAAGAGTAATGTTTTCAAAGTAATGTTTTCAAAGAGTAATGTTTTCAAAGTAATGTTTTCAAAGAGTAATGTTTTCAAAGAGTAATGTTTTCAAAGTAATGTTTTCAAAGTAATGTTTTCAAAGTAATGTTTTCAAAGTAATGTTTTCAAAGAGTAATGTTTTCAAAGTAATGTTTTCAAAGAGTAATGTTTTCAAAGAGTAATGTTTTCAAAGTAATGTTTTCAAAGTAATGTTTTCAAAGTAATGTTTTCAAAGAGTAATGTTTTCAAAGTAATGTTTTCAAAGTAATGTTTTCAAAGTAATGTTTTCAAAGTAATGTTTTCAAAGAGTAATGTTTTCAAAGTAATGTTTTCAAAGAGTAATGTTTTCAAAGAGTAATGTTTTCAAAGTAATGTTTTCAAAGTAATGTTTTCAAAGCAATGTTTTCAAAGTAATGTTTTCAAAGAGTAATGTTTTCAAAGTAATGTTTTCAAAGTAATGTTTTCAAAGTAATGTTTTCAAAGAGTAATGTTTTCAAAGTAATGTTTTCAAAGTAATGTTTTCAAAGTAATGTTTTCAAAGTAATGTTTTCAAAGTAATGTTTTCAAAGTAATGTTTTCAAAGAGTAATGTTTTCAAAGTAATGTTTTCAAAGAGCAATGTTTTCAAAGAGTAATGTTTTCAAAGTAATGTTTTCAAAGTAATGTTTTCAAAGTAATGTTTTCAAAGAGTAATGTTTTCAAAGAGTAATGTTTTCAAAGTAATGTTTTCAAAGTAATGTTTTCAAAGTAATGTTTTCAAAGTAATGTTTTCAAAGAGTAATGTTTTCAAAGTAATGTTTTCAAAGAGTAATGTTTTCAAAGAGTAATGTTTTCAAAGTAATGTTTTCAAAGTAATGTCTCCAAAGCAATGTTTTCAAAGTAATGTTTTCAAAGAGTAATGTTTTCAAAGTAATGTTTTCAAAGTAATGTTTTCAAAGTAATGTTTTCAAAGTAATGTTTTCAAAGTAATGTTTTCAAAGAGTAATGTTTTCAAAGTAATGTTTTCAAAGTAATGTTTTCAAAGAGTAATGTTTTCAAAGTAATGTTTTCAAAGTAATGTTTTCAAAGACTAATGTTTTCAAAGTAATGTTTTCAAAGTAATGTTTTCAAAGAGTAATGTTTTCAAAGAGTAATGTTTTCAAAGTAATGTTTTCAAAGTAATGTTTTCAAAGTAATATTTTCAAAGAGTAATGTTGTCAAAGTAATGTTTTCAAAGTAATGTTTTCAAAGTAATGTTTTCAAAGAGTAATGTTTTCAAAGTAATGTTTTCAAAGTAATGTTTTCAAAGTAATGTTTTCAAAGTAATGTTTTCAAAGTAATGTTTTCAAAGTAATGTTTTCAAAGAGTAATGTTTTCAAAGTAATGTTTTCAAAGTAATGTTTTCAAAGTACTGTTTTCAAAGAGTAATGTTTTCAAAGTAATGTTTTCAAAGTAATGTTTTCAAAGTAATGCTTTCAAAGAGTAATGTTTTCAAAGTAATGTTTTCAAAGTAATGTTTTCAAAGAGTAATGTTTTCAAAGTAATGTTTTCAAAGTAATGTTTTCAAAGTAATGTTTTCAAAGAGTAATGTTTTCAAAGTAATGTTTTCAAAGAGTAATGTTTTCAAAGTAATGTTTTCAAAGTAATGTTTTCAAAGTAATGTTTTCAAAGAGTAATGTTTTCAAAGTAATGTTTTCAAAGTAATGTTTTCAAAGAGTAATGTTTTCAAAGTAATGTTTTCAAAGTAATGTTTTCAAAGTAATGTTTTCAAAGAGTAATGTTTTCAAAGTAATGTTTTCAAAGTAATGTTTTCAAAGTAATGTTTTCAAAGAGTAATGTTTTAAAGTAATGTTTTCAAAGAGTAATGTTTTCAAAGAGTAATGTTTTCAAAGTAATGTTTTCAAAGAGTAATGTTTTCAAAGTAATGTTTTCAAAGTAATGTTTTCAAAGTAATGTTTTCAAAGAGTAATGTTTTCAAAGAGTAATGTTTTCAAAGTAATGTTTTCAAAGAGTAATGTTTTCAAAGTAATGTTTTCAAAGTAATGTTTTCAAAGTAATGTTTTCAAAGAGTAATATTTTCAAAGTAATGTTTTCAAAGTAATGTTTTCAAAGAGTAATGTTTTCAAAGTAATGTTTTCAAAGAGTAATGTTTTCAAAGTAATGTTTTCAAAGTAATGTTTTCAAAGTAATGTTTTCAAAGTAATGTTTTCAAAGAGTAATGTTTTCAAAGTAATGTTTTCAAAGTAATGTTTTCAAAGAGTAATGTTTTCAAAGAGTAATGTTTTCAAAGTAATGTTTTCAAAGTAATGTTTTCAAAGTAATGTTTTCAAAGTAATGTTTTCAAAGAGTAATGTTTTCAAAGTAATGTTTTCAAAGTAATGTTTTCAAAGTAATGTTTTCAAAGTAATGTTTTCAAAGAGTAATGTTTTCAAAGTAATGTTTTCAAAGTAATGTTTTCAAAGTAATGTGTTCAAAGTAATGTTTTCAAAGTAATGTTTTCAAAGTAATGTTTTCAAAGTAATGTTTTCAAAGAGTAATGTTTTCAAAGTAATGTTTTCAAAGTAATGTTTTCAAAGTAATGTTTTCAAAGAGTAATGTTTAAAAGTAATGTTTTCAAAGAGTAATGTTTTCAAAGAGTAATGTTTTCAAAGTAATGTTTTCAAAGAGTAATGTTTTCAAAGTAATGTTTTCAAAGTAATGTTTTCAAAGACTAATGTTTTCAAAGTAATGTTTTCAAAGTAATGTTTTCAAAGAGTAATGTTTTCAAAGAGTAATGTTTTCAAAGTAATGTTTTCAAAGTAATGTTTTCAAAGTAATATTTTCAAAGAGTAATGTTGTCAAAGTAATGTTTTCAAAGTAATGTTTTCAAAGTAATGTTTTCAAAGAGTAATGTTTTCAAAGTAATGTTTTCAAAGTAATGTTTTCAAAGTAATGTTTTCAAAGTAATGTTTTCAAAGTAATGTTTTCAAAGTAATGTTTTCAAAGAGTAATGTTTTCAAAGTAATGTTTTCAAAGTAATGTTTTCAAAGTACTGTTTTCAAAGAGTAATGTTTTCAAAGTAATGTTTTCAAAGTAATGTTTTCAAAGTAATGCTTTCAAAGAGTAATGTTTTCAAAGTAATGTTTTCAAAGTAATGTTTTCAAAGAGTAATGTTTTCAAAGTAATGTTTTCAAAGTAATGTTTTCAAAGTAATGTTTTCAAAGAGTAATGTTTTCAAAGTAATGTTTTCAAAGAGTAATGTTTTCAAAGTAATGTTTTCAAAGTAATGTTTTCAAAGTAATGTTTTCAAAGAGTAATGTTTTCAAAGTAATGTTTTCAAAGTAATGTTTTCAAAGAGTAATGTTTTCAAAGTAATGTTTTCAAAGTAATGTTTTCAAAGTAATGTTTTCAAAGAGTAATGTTTTCAAAGTAATGTTTTCAAAGTAATGTTTTCAAAGTAATGTTTTCAAAGAGTAATGTTTTAAAGTAATGTTTTCAAAGAGTAATGTTTTCAAAGAGTAATGTTTTCAAAGTAATGTTTTCAAAGAGTAATGTTTTCAAAGTAATGTTTTCAAAGTAATGTTTTCAAAGTAATGTTTTCAAAGAGTAATGTTTTCAAAGAGTAATGTTTTCAAAGTAATGTTTTCAAAGAGTAATGTTTTCAAAGTAATGTTTTCAAAGTAATGTTTTCAAAGTAATGTTTTCAAAGAGTAATATTTTCAAAGTAATGTTTTCAAAGTAATGTTTTCAAAGAGTAATGTTTTCAAAGTAATGTTTTCAAAGAGTAATGTTTTCAAAGTAATGTTTTCAAAGTAATGTTTTCAAAGTAATGTTTTCAAAGTAATGTTTTCAAAGAGTAATGTTTTCAAAGTAATGTTTTCAAAGTAATGTTTTCAAAGAGTAATGTTTTCAAAGAGTAATGTTTTCAAAGTAATGTTTTCAAAGTAATGTTTTCAAAGTAATGTTTTCAAAGTAATGTTTTCAAAGAGTAATGTTTTCAAAGTAATGTTTTCAAAGTAATGTTTTCAAAGTAATGTTTTCAAAGTAATGTTTTCAAAGAGTAATGTTTTCAAAGTAATGTTTTCAAAGTAATGTTTTCAAAGTAATGTGTTCAAAGTAATGTTTTCAAAGTAATGTTTTCAAAGTAATGTTTTCAAAGTAATGTTTTCAAAGAGTAATGTTTTCAAAGTAATGTTTTCAAAGTAATGTTTTCAAAGTAATGTTTTCAAAGAGTAATGTTTAAAAGTAATGTTTTCAAAGAGTAATGTTTTCAAAGAGTAATGTTTTCAAAGTAATGTTTTCAAAGAGTAATGTTTTCAAAGTAATGTTTTCAAAGTAATGTTTTCAAAGTAATGTTTTCAAAGAGTAATGTTTTCAAAGAGTAATGTTTTCAAAGTAATGTTTTCAAAGAGTAATGTTTTCAAAGTAATGTTTTCAAAGTAATGTTTTCAAAGTAATGTTTTCAAAGAGTAATATTTTCAAAGTAATGTTTTCAAAGTAATGTTTTCAAAGAGTAATGTTTTCAAAGTAATGTTTTCAAAGAGTAATGTTTTCAAAGTAATGTTTTCAAAGTAATGTTTTCAAAGTAATGTTTTCAAAGAGTAATGTTTTCAAAGAGTGATGTTTTCAAAAGTAATGTTTTCAAAGCAATGTTTTCAAAGTAATGTTTTCAAAGAGTAATGTTTTCAAAGTAATGTTTTCAAAGTAATGTTTTCAAAGAGTAATGTTTTGAAAGAGTAATGTTTTCAAAGTAATGTTTTAAAAGTAATGTTTTCAAAGAGTAATGTTTTCAAAGTAATGTTTTCAAAGAGTAATGTTTTCAAAGTAATGTTTTCAAAAAGTAATGTTTTCAAAGAGTAATGTTTTCAAAGTAATGTTTTCAAAGTAATGTTTTCAAAGAGTAATGTTTTCAAAGTAATGTTTTCAAAGTAATGTTTTCAAAGAGTAATGTTTTCAAAGTAATGTTTTCAAAGTAATGTTTTCAAAGAGTAATGTTTTCAAAGTAATGTTTTCAAAGTAATGTTTTCAAAGAGTAATGTTTTCAAAGTAATGTTTTCAAAGAGTAATGTTTTCAAAGTAATGTTTTCAAAGAGTAATGTTTTCAAAGTAATGTTTTCAAAGAGTAATGTTTTCAAAGAGTAATGTTTTCAAAGTAATGTTTTCAAAGTAATGTTTTCAAAGTAATGTTTTCAAAGTAATGTTTTCAAAGAGTAATGTTTTCAAAGTAATGTTTTCAAAGAGTAATGTTTTCAAAGAGTAATGTTTTCAAAGTAATGTTTTCAAAGTAATGTTTTCAAAGTAATGTTTTCAAAGAGTAATGTTTTCAAAGAGTAATGTTTTCAAAGTAATGTTTTCAAAGTAATGTTTTCAAAGTAATGTTTTCAAAGTAATGTTTTCAAAGAGTAATGTTTTCAAAGTAATGTTTTCAAAGTAATGTTTTCAAAGTAATGTTTTCAAAGTAATGTTTTCAAAGTAATGTTTTCAAAGTAATGTTTTCAAAGAGTAATGTTTTCAAAGTAATGTTTTCAAAGAGTAATGTTTTCAAAGAGTAATGTTTTCAAAGTAATGTTTTCAAAGTAATGTTTTCAAAGTAATGTTTTCAAAGAGTAATGTTTTCAAAGAGTAATGTTTTCAAAGAGTAATGTTTTCAAAGTAATGTTTTCAAAGTAATGTTTTCAAAGTAATGTTTTCAAAGAGTAATGTTTTCAAAGTAATGTTTTCAAAGAGTAATGTTTTCAAAGAGTAATGTTTTCAAAGTAATGTTTTCAAAGTAATGTCTCCAAAGCAATGTTTTCAAAGTAATGTTTTCAAAGAGTAATGTTTTCAAAGTAATGTTTTCAAAGTAATGTTTTCAAAGTAATGTTTTCAAAGTAATGTTTTCAAAGTAATGTTTTCAAAGAGTAATGTTTTCAAAGTAATGTTTTCAAAGTAATGTTTTCAAAGAGTAATGTTTTCAAAGTAATGTTTTCAAAGTAATGTTTTCAAAGACTAATGTTTTCAAAGTAATGTTTTCAAAGTAATGTTTTCAAAGAGTAATGTTTTCAAAGAGTAATGTTTTCAAAGTAATGTTTTCAAAGTAATGTTTTCAAAGTAATATTTTCAAAGAGTAATGTTGTCAAAGTAATGTTTTCAAAGTAATGTTTTCAAAGTAATGTTTTCAAAGAGTAATGTTTTCAAAGTAATGTTTTCAAAGTAATGTTTTCAAAGTAATGTTTTCAAAGTAATGTTTTCAAAGTAATGTTTTCAAAGTAATGTTTTCAAAGAGTAATGTTTTCAAAGTAATGTTTTCAAAGTAATGTTTTCAAAGTACTGTTTTCAAAGAGTAATGTTTTCAAAGTAATGTTTTCAAAGTAATGTTTTCAAAGTAATGCTTTCAAAGAGTAATGTTTTCAAAGTAATGTTTTCAAAGTAATGTTTTCAAAGAGTAATGTTTTCAAAGTAATGTTTTCAAAGTAATGTTTTCAAAGTAATGTTTTCAAAGAGTAATGTTTTCAAAGTAATGTTTTCAAAGAGTAATGTTTTCAAAGTAATGTTTTCAAAGTAATGTTTTCAAAGTAATGTTTTCAAAGTAATGTTTTCAAAGTAATGTTTTCAAAGAGTAATGTTTTCAAAGTAATGTTTTCAAAGTAATGTTTTCAAAGAGTAATGTTTTCAAAGTAATGTTTTCAAAGTAATGTTTTCAAAGTAATGTTTTCAAAGAGTAATGTTTTCAAAGTAATGTTTTCAAAGAGTAATGTTTTCAAAGAGTAATGTTTTCAAAGTAATGTTTTCAAAGTAATGTTTTCAAAGAGTAATGTTTTCAAAGAGTAATGTTTTCAAAGTAATGTTTTCAAAGTAATGTTTTCAAAGTAATGTTTTAAAAGTAATGTTTTCAAAGAGTAATGTTTTCAAAGTAATGTTTTCAAAGTAATGTTTTCAAAGTAATGTGTTCAAAGTAATGTTTTCAAAGTAATGTTTTCAAAGTAATGTTTTCAAAGTAATGTTTTCAAAGAGTAATGTTTTCAAAGTAATGTTTTCAAAGTAATGTTTTCAAAGTAATGTTTTCAAAGAGTAATGTTTTAAAGTAATGTTTTCAAAGAGTAATGTTTTCAAAGAGTAATGTTTTCAAAGTAATGTTTTCAAAGAGTAATGTTTTCAAAGTACTGTTTTCAAAGTAATGTTTTCAAAGTAATGTTTTCAAAGAGTAATGTTTTCAAAGAGTAATGTTTTCAAAGTAATGTTTTCAAAGAGTAATGTTTTCAAAGTAATGTTTTCAAAGTAATGTTTTCAAAGTAATGTTTTCAAAGAGTAATATTTTCAAAGTAATGTTTTCAAAGTAATGTTTTCAAAGAGTAATGTTTTCAAAGTAATGTTTTCAAAGAGTAATGTTTTCAAAGTAATGTTTTCAAGGTAATGTTTTCAAAGTAATGTTTTCAAAGAGTAATGTTTTCAAAGAGTGATGTTTTCAAAAGTAATGTTTTCAAAGCAATGTTTTCAAAGTAATGTTTTCAAAGAGTAATGTTGTCAAAGTAATGTTTTCAAAGTAATGTTTTCAAAGAGTAATGTTTTGAAAGAGTAATGTTTTCAAAGTAATGTTTTAAAAGTAATGTTTTCAAAGAGTAATGTTTTCAAAGTAATGTTTTCAAAGAGTAATGTTTTCAAAGTAATGTTTTCAAAAAGTAATGTTTTCAAAGAGTAATGTTTTCAAAGTAATGTTTTCAAAGTAATGTTTTCAAAGAGTAATGTTTTCAAAGTAATGTTTTCAAAGTAATGTTTTCAAAGAGTAATGTTTTCAAAGTAATGTTTTCAAAGTAATGTTTTCAAAGAGTAATGTTTTCAAAGTAATGTTTTCAAAGAGTAATGTTTTCAAAGAGTAATGTTTTCAAAGTAATGTTTTCAAAGTAATGTTTTCAAAGTAATGTTTTCAAAGTAATGTTTTCAAAGTAATGTTTTAAAAGAGTAATGTTTTCAAAGTAATGTTTTCAAAGTAATGTTTTCAAAGTAATGTTTTCAAAGTAATGTTTTCAAAGAGTAATGTTTTCAAAGTAATGTTTTCAAAGTAATGTTTTCAAAGTAATGTGTTCAAAGTAGTGTTATACAAAGTAATGTTTTCAAAGTAATGTTTTCAAAGAGTAATGTTTTCAAAGTAATGTTTTCAAAGTAATGTTTTCAAAGAGTAATGTTTTCAAAGTAATGTTTTCAAAGTAATGTTTTCAAAGTAATGTTTTCAAAGTAATGTTTTCAAAGAGTAATGTTTTCAAAGTAATGTTTTCAAAGAGTAATGTTTTCAAAGAGTAATGTTTTCAAAGTAATGTTTTCAAAGTAATGTTTTCAAAGCAATGTTTTCAAAGTAATGTTTTCAAAGAGTAATGTTTTCAAAGTAATGTTTTCAAAGTAATGTTTTCAAAGTAATGTTTTCAAAGAGTAATGTTTTCAAAGTAATGTTTTCAAAGTAATGTTTTCAAAGAGTAATGTTTTCAAAGTAATGTTTTCAAAGTAATGTTTTCAAAGTAATGTTTTCAAAGAGTAATATTTTCAAAGTAATGTTTTCAAAGTAATGTTTTCAAAGAGTAATGTTTTCAAAGTAATGTTTTCAAAGAGTAATGTTTTCAAAGTAATGTTTTCAAAGTAATGTTTTCAAAGTAATGTTTTCAAAGAGTAATGTTTTCAAAGAGTAATGTTTTCAAAGTAATGTTTTCAAAGAGTAATGTTTTCAAAGTAATGTTTTCAAAGTAATGTTTTCAAAGTAATGTTTTCAAAGAGTAATATTTTACCAGTAATGTTTTCAAAGTAATGTTTTCAAAGAGTAATGTTTTCAAAGTAATGTTTTCAAAGAGTAATGTTTTCAAAGTAATGTTTTCAAAGTAATGTTTTCAAAGTAATGTTTTCAAAGAGTAATGTTTTCAAAGAGTGATGTTTTCAAAAGTAATATTTTCAAAGCAATGTTTTCAAAGTAATGTTTTCAAAGAGTAATGTTTTCAAAGTAATGTTTTCAAAGTAATGTTTTCAAAGAGTAATGTTTTCAAAGAGTAATGTTTTCAAAGTAATGTTTTCAAAGTAATGTTTTCAAAGAGTAATGTTTTCAAAGTAATGTTTTCAAAGTAATGTTTTCAAAGTAATGTTTTCAAAGTAATGTTTTCAAAGTAATGTTTTCAAAGAGTAATGTTTTCAAAGTAATGTTTTCAAAGTAATGTTTTCAAAGTACTGTTTTCAAAGAGTAATGTTTTCAAAGTAATGTTTTCAAAGTAATGTTTTCAAAGTAATGCTTTCAAAGAGTAATGTTTTCAAAGTAATGTTTTCAAAGTAATGTTTTCAAAGAGTAATGTTTTCAAAGTAATGTTTTCAAAGTAATGTTTTCAAAGTAATGTTTTCAAAGAGTAATGTTTTCAAAGTAATGTTTTCAAAGAGTAATGTTTTCAAAGTAATGTTTTCAAAGTAATGTTTTCAAAGTAATGTTTTCAAAGTAATGTTTTCAAAGAGTAATGTTTTCAAAGTAATGTTTTCAAAGTAATGTTTTCAAAGTAATGTTTTCAAAGAGTAATGTTTTAAAGTAATGTTTTCAAAGAGTAATGTTTTCAAAGAGTAATGTTTTCAAAGTAATGTTTTCAAAGAGTAATGTTTTCAAAGTAATGTTTTCAAAGTAATGTTTTCAAAGTAATGTTTTCAAAGAGTAATGTTTTCAAAGAGTAATGTTTTCAAAGTAATGTTTTCAAAGAGTAATGTTTTCAAAGTAATGTATTCAAAGTAATGTTTTCAAAGTAATGTTTTCAAAGAGTAATATTTTCAAAGTAATGTTTTCAAAGTAATGTTTTCAAAGAGTAATGTTTTCAAAGTAATGTTTTCAAAGAGTAATGTTTTCAAAGTAATGTTTTCAAAGTAATGTTTTCAAAGTAATGTTTTCAAAGTAATGTTTTCAAAGAGTAATGTTTTCAAAGTAATGTTTTCAAAGTAATGTTTTCAAAGAGTAATGTTTTCAAAGAGTAATGTTTTCAAAGTAATGTTTTCAAAGTAATGTTTTCAAAGTAATGTTTTCAAAGTAATGTTTTCAAAGAGTAATGTTTTCAAAGTAATGTTTTCAAAGTAATGTTTTCAAAGTAATGTTTTCAAAGTAATGTTTTCAAAGAGTAATGTTTTCAAAGTAATGTTTTCAAAGTAATGTTTTCAAAGTAATGTGTTCAAAGTAATGTTTTCAAGTAATGTTTTCAAAGTAATGTTTTCAAAGTAATGTTTTCAAAGAGTAATGTTTTCAAAGTAATGTTTTCAAAGTAATGTTTTCAAAGAGTAATGTTTTCAAAGTAATGTTTTCAAAGTAATGTTTTCAAAGCAATGTTTTCAAAGTAATGTTTTCAAAGAGTAATGTTTTAAAAGTAATGTTTTCAAAGTAATGTTTTCAAAGAGTAATGTTTTGAAAGAGTAATGTTTTCAAAGTAATGTTTTAAAAGTAATGTTTTCAAAGAGTAATGTTTTCAAAGTAATGTTTTCAAAGAGTAATGTTTTCAAAGTAATGTTTTCAAAAAGTAATGTTTTCAAAGAGTAATGTTTTCAAAGTAATGTTTTCAAAGTAATGTTTTCAAAGAGTAATGTTTTCAAAGTAATGTTTTCAAAGTAATGTTTTCAAAGAGTAATGTTTTCAAAGTAATGTTTTCAAAGTAATGTTTTCAAAGAGTAATGTTTTCAAAGTAATGTTTTCAAAGTAATGTTTTCAAAGAGTAATGTTTTCAAAGTAATGTTTTCAAAGAGTAATGTTTTCAAAGTAATGTTTTCAAAGAGTAATGTTTTCAAAGTAATGTTTTCAAAGAGTAATGTTTTCAAAGAGTAATGTTTTCAAAGTAATGTTTTCAAAGTAATGTTTTCAAAGTAATGTTTTCAAAGTAATGTTTTCAAAGAGTAATGTTTTCAAAGTAATGTTTTCAAAGAGTAATGTTTTCAAAGAGTAATGTTTTCAAAGTAATGTTTTCAAAGTAATGTTTTCAAAGTAATGTTTTCAAAGAGTAATGTTTTCAAAGAGTAATGTTTTCAAAGTAATGTTTTCAAAGTAATGTTTTCAAAGTAATGTTTTCAAAGTAATGTTTTCAAAGAGTAATGTTTTCAAAGTAATGTTTTCAAAGTAATGTTTTCAAAGTAATGTTTTCAAAGTAATGTTTTCAAAGTAATGTTTTCAAAGTAATGTTTTCAAAGAGTAATGTTTTCAAAGTAATGTTTTCAAAGAGTAATGTTTTCAAAGAGTAATGTTTTCAAAGTAATGTTTTCAAAGTAATGTTTTCAAAGTAATGTTTTCAAAGAGTAATGTTTTCAAAGAGTAATGTTTTCAAAGAGTAATGTTTTCAAAGTAATGTTTTCAAAGTAATGTTTTCAAAGTAATGTTTTCAAAGAGTAATGTTTTCAAAGTAATGTTTTCAAAGAGTAATGTTTTCAAAGAGTAATGTTTTCAAAGTAATGTTTTCAAAGTAATGTCTCCAAAGCAATGTTTTCAAAGTAATGTTTTCAAAGAGTAATGTTTTCAAAGTAATGTTTTCAAAGTAATGTTTTCAAAGTAATGTTTTCAAAGTAATGTTTTCAAAGTAATGTTTTCAAAGAGTAATGTTTTCAAAGTAATGTTTTCAAAGTAATGTTTTCAAAGAGTAATGTTTTCAAAGTAATGTTTTCAAAGTAATGTTTTCAAAGACTAATGTTTTCAAAGTAATGTTTTCAAAGTAATGTTTTCAAAGAGTAATGTTTTCAAAGAGTAATGTTGTCAAAGTAATGTTTTCAAAGTAATGTTTTCAAAGTAATATTTTCAAAGAGTAATGTTGTCAAAGTAATGTTTTCAAAGTAATGTTTTCAAAGTAATGTTTTCAAAGAGTAATGTTTTCAAAGTAATGTTTTCAAAGTAATGTTTTCAAAGTAATGTTTTCAAAGTAATGTTTTCAAAGTAATGTTTTCAAAGTAATGTTTTCAAAGAGTAATGTTTTCAAAGTAATGTTTTCAAAGTAATGTTTTCAAAGTACTGTTTTCAAAGAGTAATGTTTTCAAAGTAATGTTTTCAAAGTAATGTTTTCAAAGTAATGCTTTCAAAGAGTAATGTTTTCAAAGTAATGTTTTCAAAGTAATGTTTTCAAAGAGTAATGTTTTCAAAGTAATGTTTTCAAAGTAATGTTTTCAAAGTAATGTTTTCAAAGAGTAATGTTTTCAAAGTAATGTTTTCAAAGAGTAATGTTTTCAAAGTAATGTTTTCAAAGTAATGTTTTCAAAGTAATGTTTTCAAAGTAATGTTTTCAAAGTAATGTTTTCAAAGAGTAATGTTTTCAAAGTAATGTTTTCAAAGTAATGTTTTCAAAGAGTAATGTTTTCAAAGTAATGTTTTCAAAGTAATGTTTTCAAAGTAATGTTTTCAAAGAGTAATGTTTTCAAAGTAATGTTTTCAAAGAGTAATGTTTTCAAAGAGTAATGTTTTCAAAGTAATGTTTTCAAAGTAATGTTTTCAAAGAGTAAGGTTTTCAAAGAGTAATGTTTTCAAAGTAATGTTTTCAAAGTAATGTTTTCAAAGTAATGTTTTAAAAGTAATGTTTTCAAAGAGTAATGTTTTCAAAGTAATGTTTTCAAAGTAATGTTTTCAAAGTAATGTGTTCAAAGTAATGTTTTCAAAGTAATGTTTTCAAAGTAATGTTTTCAAAGTAATGTTTTCAAAGAGTAATGTTTTCAAAGTAATGTTTTCAAAGTAATGTTTTCAAAGTAATGTTTTCAAAGAGTAATGTTTTAAAGTAATGTTTTCAAAGAGTAATGTTTTCAAAGAGTAATGTTTTCAAAGTAATGTTTTCAAAGAGTAATGTTTTCAAAGTACTGTTTTCAAAGTAATGTTTTCAAAGTAATGTTTTCAAAGAGTAATGTTTTCAAAGAGTAATGTTTTCAAAGTAATGTTTTCAAAGAGTAATGTTTTCAAAGTAATGTTTTCAAAGTAATGTTTTCAAAGTAATGTTTTCAAAGAGTAATATTTTCAAAGTAATGTTTTCAAAGTAATGTTTTCAAAGAGTAATGTTTTCAAAGTAATGTTTTCAAAGAGTAATGTTTTCAAAGTAATGTTTTCAAGGTAATGTTTTCAAAGTAATGTTTTCAAAGAGTAATGTTTTCAAAGAGTGATGTTTTCAAAAGTAATGTTTTCAAAGCAATGTTTTCAAAGTAATGTTTTCAAAGAGTAATGTTGTCAAAGTAATGTTTTCAAAGTAATGTTTTCAAAGAGTAATGTTTTGAAAGAGTAATGTTTTCAAAGTAATGTTTTAAAAGTAATGTTTTCAAAGAGTAATGTTTTCAAAGTAATGTTTTCAAAGAGTAATGTTTTCAAAGTAATGTTTTCAAAAAGTAATGTTTTCAAAGAGTAATGTTTTCAAAGTAATGTTTTCAAAGTAATGTTTTCAAAGAGTAATGTTTTCAAAGTAATGTTTTCAAAGTAATGTTTTCAAAGAGTAATGTTTTCAAAGTAATGTTTTCAAAGTAATGTTTTCAAAGAGTAATGTTTTCAAAGTAATGTTTTCAAAGAGTAATGTTTTCAAAGAGTAATGTTTTCAAAGTAATGTTTTCAAAGTAATGTTTTCAAAGTAATGTTTTCAAAGTAATGTTTTCAAAGTAATGTTTTCAAAGAGTAATGTTTTCAAAGTAATGTTTTCAAAGTAATGTTTTCAAAGTAATGTTTTCAAAGTAATGTTTTCAAAGAGTAATGTTTTCAAAGTAATGTTTTCAAAGTAATGTTTTCAAAGTAATGTGTTCAAAGTAGTGTTATACAAAGTAATGTTTTCAAAGTAATGTTTTCAAAGAGTAATGTTTTCAAAGTAATGTTTTCAAAGTAATGTTTTCAAAGAGTAATGTTTTCAAAGTAATGTTTTCAAAGTAATGTTTTCAAAGTAATGTTTTCAAAGTAATGTTTTCAAAGAGTAATGTTTTCAAAGTAATGTTTTCAAAGAGTAATGTTTTCAAAGAGTAATGTTTTCAAAGTAATGTTTTCAAAGTAATGTTTTCAAAGCAATGTTTTCAAAGTAATGTTTTCAAAGAGTAATGTTTTCAAAGTAATGTTTTCAAAGTAATGTTTTCAAAGTAATGTTTTCAAAGAGTAATGTTTTCAAAGTAATGTTTTCAAAGTAATGTTTTCAAAGAGTAATGTTTTCAAAGTAATGTTTTCAAAGTAATGTTTTCAAAGTAATGTTTTCAAAGAGTAATATTTTCAAAGTAATGTTTTCAAAGTAATGTTTTCAAAGAGTAATGTTTTCAAAGTAATGTTTTCAAAGAGTAATGTTTTCAAAGTAATGTTTTCAAAGTAATGTTTTCAAAGTAATGTTTTCAAAGAGTAATGTTTTCAAAGAGTAATGTTTTCAAAGTAATGTTTTCAAAGAGTAATGTTTTCAAAGTAATGTTTTCAAAGTAATGTTTTCAAAGTAATGTTTTCAAAGAGTAATATTTTACCAGTAATGTTTTCAAAGTAATGTTTTCAAAGAGTAATGTTTTCAAAGTAATGTTTTCAAAGAGTAATGTTTTCAAAGTAATGTTTTCAAAGTAATGTTTTCAAAGTAATGTTTTCAAAGAGTAATGTTTTCAAAGAGTGATGTTTTCAAAAGTAATATTTTCAAAGCAATGTTTTCAAAGTAATGTTTTCAAAGAGTAATGTTTTCAAAGTAATGTTTTCAAAGTAATGTTTTCAAAGAGTAATGTTTTCAAAGAGTAATGTTTTCAAAGTAATGTTTTCAAAGTAATGTTTTCAAAGAGTAATGTTTTCAAAGTAATGTTTTCAAAGTAATGTTTTCAAAGTAATGTTTTCAAAGTAATGTTTTCAAAGTAATGTTTTCAAAGAGTAATGTTTTCAAAGTAATGTTTTCAAAGTAATGTTTTCAAAGTACTGTTTTCAAAGAGTAATGTTTTCAAAGTAATGTTTTCAAAGTAATGTTTTCAAAGTAATGCTTTCAAAGAGTAATGTTTTCAAAGTAATGTTTTCAAAGTAATGTTTTCAAAGAGTAATGTTTTCAAAGTAATGTTTTCAAAGTAATGTTTTCAAAGTAATGTTTTCAAAGAGTAATGTTTTCAAAGTAATGTTTTCAAAGAGTAATGTTTTCAAAGTAATGTTTTCAAAGTAATGTTTTCAAAGTAATGTTTTCAAAGTAATGTTTTCAAAGAGTAATGTTTTCAAAGTAATGTTTTCAAAGTAATGTTTTCAAAGTAATGTTTTCAAAGAGTAATGTTTTAAAGTAATGTTTTCAAAGAGTAATGTTTTCAAAGAGTAATGTTTTCAAAGTAATGTTTTCAAAGAGTAATGTTTTCAAAGTAATGTTTTCAAAGTAATGTTTTCAAAGTAATGTTTTCAAAGAGTAATGTTTTCAAAGAGTAATGTTTTCAAAGTAATGTTTTCAAAGAGTAATGTTTTCAAAGTAATGTATTCAAAGTAATGTTTTCAAAGTAATGTTTTCAAAGAGTAATATTTTCAAAGTAATGTTTTCAAAGTAATGTTTTCAAAGAGTAATGTTTTCAAAGTAATGTTTTCAAAGAGTAATGTTTTCAAAGTAATGTTTTCAAAGTAATGTTTTCAAAGTAATGTTTTCAAAGTAATGTTTTCAAAGAGTAATGTTTTCAAAGTAATGTTTTCAAAGTAATGTTTTCAAAGAGTAATGTTTTCAAAGAGTAATGTTTTCAAAGTAATGTTTTCAAAGTAATGTTTTCAAAGTAATGTTTTCAAAGTAATGTTTTCAAAGAGTAATGTTTTCAAAGTAATGTTTTCAAAGTAATGTTTTCAAAGTAATGTTTTCAAAGTAATGTTTTCAAAGAGTAATGTTTTCAAAGTAATGTTTTCAAAGTAATGTTTTCAAAGTAATGTGTTCAAAGTAATGTTTTCAAGTAATGTTTTCAATGTAATGTTTTCAAAGTAATGTTTTCAAAGAGTAATGTTTTCAAAGTAATGTTTTCAAAGTAATGTTTTCAAAGTAATGTTTTCAAAGAGTAATGTTTTAAAGTAATGTATTCAAAGAGTAATGTTTTCAAAGAGTAATGTTTTCAAAGTAATGTTTTCAAAGAGTAATGTTTTCAAAGTAATGTTTTCAAAGTAATGTTTTCAAAGTAATGTTTTCAAAGAGTAATGTTTTCAAAGAGTAATGTTTTCAAAGTAATGTTTTCAAAGAGTAATGTTTTCAAAGTAATGTTTTCAAAGTAATGTTTTCAAAGTAATGTTTTCAAAGAGTAATATTTTCAAAGTAATGTTTTCAAAGTAATGTTTTCAAAGAGTAATGTTTTCAAAGTAATGTTTTCAAAGAGTAATGTTTTCAAAGTAATGTTTTCAAAGTAATGTTTTCAAAGTAATGTTTTCAAAGAGTAATGTTTTCAAAGAGTGATGTTTTCAAAAGTAATGTTTTCAAAGCAATGTTTTCAAAGTAATGTTTTCAAAGAGTAATGTTTTCAAAGTAATGTTTTCAAAGTAATGTTTTCAAAGAGTAATGTTTTGAAAGAGTAATTTTTCAAAGTAATGTTTTAAAAGTAATGTTTTCAAAGAGTAATGTTTTCAAAGTAATGTTTTCAAAGAGTAATGTTTTCAAAGTAATGTTTTCAAAAAGTAATGTTTTCAAAGAGTAATGTTTTCAAAGTAATGTTTTCAAAGTAATGTTTTCAAAGAGTAATGTTTTCAAAGTAATGTTTTCAAAGTAATGTTTTCAAAGAGTAATGTTTTCAAAGTAATGTTTTCAAAGTAATGTTTTCAAAGAGTAATGTTTTCAAAGTAATGTTTTCAAAGTAATGTTTTCAAAGAGTAATGTTTTCAAAGTAATGTTTTCAAAGAGTAATGTTTTCAAAGTAATGTTTTCAAAGAGTAATGTTTTCAAAGTAATGTTTTCAAAGAGTAATGTTTTCAAAGAGTAATGTTTTCAAAGTAATGTTTTCAAAGTAATGTTTTCAAAGTAATGTTTTCAAAGTAATGTTTTCAAAGAGTAATGTTTTCAAAGTAATGTTTTCAAAGAGTAATGTTTTCAAAGAGTAATGTTTTCAAAGTAATGTTTTCAAAGTAATGTTTTCAAAGTAATGTTTTCAAAGAGTAATGTTTTCAAAGAGTAATGTTTTCAAAGTAATGTTTTCAAAGTAATGTTTTCAAAGTAATGTTTTCAAAGTAATGTTTTCAAAGAGTAATGTTTTCAAAGTAATGTTTTCAAAGTAATGTTTTCAAAGTAATGTTTTCAAAGTAATGTTTTCAAAGTAATGTTTTCAAAGTAATGTTTTCAAAGAGTAATGTTTTCAAAGTAATGTTTTCAAAGAGTAATGTTTTCAAAGAGTAATGTTTTCAAAGTAATGTTTTCAAAGTAATGTTTTCAAAGTAATGTTTTCAAAGAGTAATGTTTTCAAAGAGTAATGTTTTCAAAGAGTAATGTTTTCAAAGTAATGTTTTCAAAGTAATGTTTTCAAAGTAATGTTTTCAAAGAGTAATGTTTTCAAAGTAATGTTTTCAAAGAGTAATGTTTTCAAAGAGTAATGTTTTCAAAGTAATGTTTTCAAAGTAATGTCTCCAAAGCAATGTTTTCAAAGTAATGTTTTCAAAGAGTAATGTTTTCAAAGTAATGTTTTCAAAGTAATGTTTTCAAAGTAATGTTTTCAAAGTAATGTTTTCAAAGAGTAATGTTTTCAAAGTAATGTTTTCAAAGTAATGTTTTCAAAGAGTAATGTTTTCAAAGTAATGTTTTCAAAGTAATGTTTTCAAAGACTAATGTTTTCAAAGTAATGTTTTCAAAGTAATGTTTTCAAAGAGTAATGTTTTCAAAGAGTAATGTTTTCAAAGTAATGTTTTCAAAGTAATGTTTTCAAAGTAATATTTTCAAAGAGTAATGTTGTCAAAGTAATGTTTTCAAAGTAATGTTTTCAAAGTAATGTTTTCAAAGAGTAATGTTTTCAAAGTAATGTTTTCAAAGTAATGTTTTCAAAGTAATGTTTTCAAAGTAATGTTTTCAAAGTAATGTTTTCAAAGTAATGTTTTCAAAGAGTAATGTTTTCAAAGTAATGTTTTCAAAGTAATGTTTTCAAAGTACTGTTTTCAAAGAGTAATGTTTTCAAAGTAATGTTTTCAAAGTAATGTTTTCAAAGTAATGCTTTCAAAGAGTAATGTTTTCAAAGTAATGTTTTCAAAGTAATGTTTTCAAAGAGTAATGTTTTCAAAGTAATGTTTTCAAAGTAATGTTTTCAAAGTAATGTTTTCAAAGAGTAATGTTTTCAAAGTAATGTTTTCAAAGAGTAATGTTTTCAAAGTAATGTTTTCAAAGTAATGTTTTCAAAGTAATGTTTTCAAAGTAATGTTTTCAAAGTAATGTTTTCAAAGAGTAATGTTTTCAAAGTAATGTTTTCAAAGTAATGTTTTCAAAGAGTAATGTTTTCAAAGTAATGTTTTCAAAGTAATGTTTTCAAAGTAATGTTTTCAAAGAGTAATGTTTTCAAAGTAATGTTTTCAAAGAGTAATGTTTTCAAAGAGTAATGTTTTCAAAGTAATGTTTTCAAAGTAATGTTTTCAAAGAGTAATGTTTTCAAAGAGTAATGTTTTCAAAGTAATGTTTTCAAAGTAATGTTTTCAAAGTAATGTTTTAAAAGTAATGTTTTCAAAGAGTAATGTTTTCAAAGTAATGTTTTCAAAGTAATGTTTTCAAAGTAATGTGTTCAAAGTAATGTTTTCAAAGTAATGTTTTACAAGGAAATGTTTTCAAAGTAATGTTTTCAAAGAGTAATGTTTTCAAAGTAATGTTTTCAAAGTAATGTTTTCAAAGTAATGTTTTCAAAGAGTAATGTTTTAAAGTAATGTTTTCAAAGAGTAATGTTTTCAAAGAGTAATGTTTTCAAAGTAATGTTTTCAAAGAGTAATGTTTTCAAAGTACTCTTTTCAAAGTAATGTTTTCAAAGTAATGTTTTCAAAGAGTAATGTTTTCAAAGAGTAATGTTTTCAAAGTAATGTTTTCAAAGAGTAATGTTTTCAAAGTAATGTTTTCAAAGTAATGTTTTCAAAGTAATGTTTTCAAAGAGTAATATTTTCAAAGTAATGTTTTCAAAGTAATGTTTTCAAAGAGTAATGTTTTCAAAGTAATGTTTTCAAAGAGTAATGTTTTCAAAGAGTGATGTTTTCAAAAGTAATGTTTTCAAAGCAATGTTTTCAAAGTAATGTTTTCAAAGAGTAATGTTGTCAAAGTAATGTTTTCAAAGTAATGTTTTCAAAGAGTAATGTTTTGAAAGAGTAATGTTTTCAAAGTAATGTTTTAAAAGTAATGTTTTCAAAGAGTAATGTTTTCAAAGTAATGTTTTCAAAGAGTAATGTTTTCAAAGTAATGTTTTCAAAAAGTAATGTTTTCAAAGAGTAATGTTTTCAAAGTAATGTTTTCAAAGTAATGTTTTCAAAGAGTAATGTTTTCAAAGTAATGTTTTCAAAGTAATGTTTTCAAAGAGTAATGTTTTCAAAGTAATGTTTTCAAAGTAATGTTTTCAAAGAGTAATGTTTTCAAAGTAATGTTTTCAAAGAGTAATGTTTTCAAAGAGTAATGTTTTCAAAGTAATGTTTTCAAAGTAATGTTTTCAAAGTAATGTTTTCAAAGTAATGTTTTCAAAGTAATGTTTTCAAAGAGTAATGTTTTCAAAGTAATGTTTTCAAAGTAATGTTTTCAAAGTAATGTTTTCAAAGTAATGTTTTCAAAGAGTAATGTTTTCAAAGTAATGTTTTCAAAGTAATGTTTTCAAAGTAATGTGTTCAAAGTAGTGTTATACAAAGTAATGTTTTCAAAGTAATGTTTTCAAAGAGTAATGTTTTCAAAGTAATGTTTTCAAAGTAATGTTTTCAAAGAGTAATGTTTTCAAAGTAATGTTTTCAAAGTAATGTTTTCAAAGTAATGTTTTCAAAGTAATGTTTTCAAAGAGTAATGTTTTCAAAGTAATGTTTTCAAAGAGTAATGTTTTCAAAGAGTAATGTTTTCAAAGTAATGTTTTCAAAGTAATGTTTTCAAAGCAATGTTTTCAAAGTAATGTTTTCAAAGAGTAATGTTTTCAAAGTAATGTTTTCAAAGTAATGTTTTCAAAGTAATGTTTTCAAAGAGTAATGTTTTCAAAGTAATGTTTTCAAAGTAATGTTTTCAAAGAGTAATGTTTTCAAAGTAATGTTTTCAAAGTAATGTTTTCAAAGTAATGTTTTCAAAGAGTAATATTTTCAAAGTAATGTTTTCAAAGTAATGTTTTCAAAGAGTAATGTTTTCAAAGTAATGTTTTCAAAGAGTAATGTTTTCAAAGTAATGTTTTCAAAGTAATGTTTTCAAAGTAATGTTTTCAAAGAGTAATGTTTTCAAAGAGTAATGTTTTCAAAGTAATGTTTTCAAAGAGTAATGTTTTCAAAGTAATGTTTTCAAAGTAATGTTTTCAAAGTAATGTTTTCAAAGAGTAATATTTTACCAGTAATGTTTTCAAAGTAATGTTTTCAAAGAGTAATGTTTTCAAAGTAATGTTTTTAAAGAGTAATGTTTTCAAAGTAATGTTTTCAAAGTAATGTTTTCAAAGTAATGTTTTCAAAGAGTAATGTTTTCAAAGAGTGATGTTTTCAAAAGTAATATTTTCAAAGCAATGTTTTCAAAGTAATGTTTTCAAAGAGTAATGTTTTCAAAGTAATGTTTTCAAAGTAATGTTTTCAAAGAGTAATGTTTTCAAAGAGTAATGTTTTCAAAGTAATGTTTTAAAAGTAATGTTTTCAAAGAGTAATGTTTTCAAAGTAATGTTTTCAAAGAGTAATGTTTTCAAAGTAATGTTTTCAAAAAGTAATGTTTTCAAAGAGTAATGTTTTCAGAGTAATGTTTTCAAAGTAATGTTTTCAAAGAGTAATGTTTTCAAAGTAATGTTTTCAAAGAGTAATGTTTTCAAAGAGTAATGTTTTCAAAGTAATGTTTTCAAAGTAATGTTTTCAAAGAGTAATGTTTTCAAAGTAATGTTTTCAAAGAGTAATGTTTTCAAAGTAATGTTTTCAAAGAGTAATGTTTTCAAAGAGTAATGTTTTCAAAGTAATGTTTTCAAAGTAATGTTTTCAAAGTAATGTTTTCAAAGTAATGTTTTCAAAGAGTAATGTTTTCAAAGTAATGTTTTCAAAGTAATGTTTTCAAAGTAATGTTTTCAAAGTAATGTTTTCAAAGAGTAATGTTTTCAAAGTAATGTTTTCAAAGTAATGTTTTCAGAGTAATGTGTTCAAAGTAATGTTTTACAAAGTAATGTTTTCAAAGTAATGTTTTCAAAGAGTAATGTTTTCAAAGTAATGTTTTCAAAGTAATGTTTTCAAAGAGTAATGTTTTCAAAGTAATGTTTTCAAAGTAATGTTTTCAAAGTAATGTTTTCAAAGTAATGTTTTCAAAGAGTAATGTTTTCAAAGTAATGTTTTCAAAGAGTAATGTTTTCAAAGAGTAATGTTTTCAAAGTAATGTTTTCAAAGTAATGTTTTCAAAGCAATGTTTTCAAAGTAATGTTTTCAAAGAGTAATGTTTTCAAAGTAATGTTTTCAAAGTAATGTTTTCCAAGTAATGTTTTCAAAGAGTAATGTTTTCAAAGTAATGTTTTCAAAGTAATGTTTTCAAAGAGTAATGTTTTCAAAGAGTAATGTTTTCAAAGTAATGTTTTCAAAGTAATGTTTTCAAAGAGTAATATTTTCAAAGTAATGTTTTCAAAGTAATGTTTTCAAAGAGTAATGTTTTCAAAGTAATGTTTTCAAAGAGTAATGTTTTCAAAGTAATGTTTTCAAAGTAATGTTTTCAAAGAGTAATGTTTTCAAAGTAATGTTTTCAAAGTAATGTTTTCAAAGAGTAATGTTTTCAAAGTAATGTTTTCAAAGTAATGTTTTCAAAGAGTAATGTTTTCAAAGTAATGTTTTCAAAGTAATGTTTTCAAAGAGTAATGTTTTCAAAGTAATGTTTTCAAAGTAATGTTTTCAAAGAGTAATGTTTTCAAAGAGTAATGTTTTCAAAGTAATGTTTTCAAAGTAATGTTTTCAAAGTAATGTTTTCAAAGAGTAATGTTGTCAAAGTAATGTTTTCAAAGTAATGTTTTCAAAGTAATGTTTTCAAAGTAATGTTTTCAAAGAGTAATGTTTTCAAAGTAATGTTTTCAAAGTAATGTTTTCAAAGAGTAATGTTTTCAAAGTAATGTTTTCAAAGTAATGTTTTCAAAGTAATGTTTTCAAAGAGTAATGTTTTCAAAGTAATGTTTTCAAAGTAATGTTTTCAAAGTAATGTTTTCAAAGTAATGTTTTCAAAGTAATGTTTTCAAAGTAATGTTTTCAAAGAGTAATGTTTTCAAAGTAATGTTTTCAAAGTAATGTTTTCAAAGTACTGTTTTCAAAGAGTAATGTTTTCAAAGTAATGTTTTCAAAGTAATGTTTTCAAAGAGTAATGTTTTCAAAGTAATGTTTTCAAAGTAATGTTTTCAAAGAGTAATGTTTTCAAAGTAATGTTTTCAAAGGAATGTTTTCAAAGTAATGTTTTCAAAGAGTAATGTTTTCAAAGTAATGTTTTCAAAGAGTAATGTTTTCAAAGTAATATTTTCAAAGTAATGTTTTCAAAGTAATGTTTTCAAAGTAATGTTTTCAAAGAGTAATGTTTTCAAAGTAATGTTTTCAAAGTAATGTTTTCAAAGAGTAATGTTTTCAAAGTAATGTTTTCAAAGTAATGTTTTCAAAGTAATGTTTTCAAAGAGTAATGTTTTCAAAGTAATGTTTGCAAAGAGTAATGTTTTCAAAGAGTAATGTTTTCAAAGTAATGTTTTCAAAGTAATGTTTTCAAAGTAATGTTTTCAAAGTAATGTTTTCAAAGAGTAATGTTTTCAAAGTAATGTTTTCAAAGTAATGTTTTCAAAGTAATGTTTTCAAAGAGTAATGTTTTCAAAGTAATGTTTTCAAAGTAATGTTTTCAAAGAGTAATGTTTTCAAAGTAATGTTTTCAAAGTAATGTTTTAAAAAGTAATGTTTTCAAAGAGTAATATTTTCAAAGTAATGTTTTCAATGTAATGTTTTCAAAGAGTAATGTTTTCAAAGTAATGTTTTCAAAGTAATGTTTTCAAAGTAATGTTTTCAAAGTAATGTTTTCAAAGTAATGTTTTCAAAGAGTAATGTTTTCAAAGTAATGTTTTCAAAGTAATGTTTTCAAAGTAATGTTTTCAAAGAGTAATGTTTTCAAAAAGTAATGTTTTCAAAGTAATGTTATCAAAGTAATGTTTTCAAAGTATTGTTTTCAAGGAGTAATGTTTTCAAAGTAATGTTTTCAAAGTAATGCTTTCAAAGAGTAATGTTTTGAAAGTAATGTTTTGAAAGTAATGTTTTCAAAGAGTAATGTTTTCAAAGTAATGTTTTCAAAGTAATGTTTTCAAAGAGTAATGTTTTCAAAGTAATGTTTTCAAAGAGTAATGTTTTCAAAGTAATGTTTTCAAAGTAATGTTTTCAGAGAGTAATGTTTTCAAAGTAATGTTTTCAAAGAGTAATGTTTTCAAAGTAATGTTTTCAAAGAGTAATGTTTTCAAAGTAATGTTTTCAAAGAGTAATGTTTTCAAAGTAATGTTTTCAAAGAGTAATGTGTTCAAAGTAATGTTTTCAAAGTAATGTTTTCAAAGAGTAATCTTTAAAAGGAGTAATGTGTTCACAAATCTAATGTTTACAATGATTTTATGTTTTCAGTGAGTAATGTTTTCAAAGAGTAATATTTTTAAAGAATCGATGTTTTGCACAGTAATGTTTTCAAAGAATAATGTTTTCGAAGCGTAATGTTTTCAAAGAATATATTCTGACGAATCATTTTTTAAAATATTACGTTTTCAAAAACTGAATTAATGTTTTTTAAAAATGTTCTCAAAAAAGAAACGTTAATAAAAAAGAAATGTTTTCAACGAATAATGTTTGCAAAAAATATTTTTCAAAAAAGAATGTTTCAAAGAATAATGTTTTCCAAAATGTAATATTTTAAAGAGTGTTTTTCTGAAAGATGTAATGCTTTCAAAGACCTTCTGTTTTCGAAGAGTAATACTTTTCAAAAATCAGGTTTTCAAAAAAAATAATAATTTCTGTAGGAATGAATTCTTTCGAGGATATAATATTTTCAAAGAATAATGTGTTCAAAGTATAATGTTTTTAAAGAATTAATGTCTTCAAGGTCTATTTTTTCAACGAATAGCGTTTTCAAAATGTAATGTTTCAAAGTCTATTTCCTCAAAGAATAGCGTTTTCGAAAAGTGTTTTCAAGGTCTATTTTTTCAAAGTATAGCGTTTCCAAAATAAAATGTTTTAAAAGTCTATTTTTCAAGAATAATGTTTTCAAAATGTAATTTTTGTTAAAGTCTTCTTTTTCAAAGAATAGTGTTTTCAAAATGTAATGTTTTCAAGGTCTATTTTTTCAAAGAATAGCGTTTTCAAAATGTAATGTTTTCAAAGCCTATTTTTTTCAAAAAATAGTTTTTTTTTCAAAATGTAATGTTTTTAAAGTCTATTTATTCAAAGAATAGTGTTTTCAAAATGTAATGTTTTCCAGTCTACTTTTTAATAGAATGATGTTTTAAAAATGTACTGTTTTCAAAGTCTATTTTTCAAAGAATAATGTTTTTTTCAAAATGTAATGATTTCAAAGTCTATTTTTTCAAAGAATATTGTTTTCAAAATGTAATGTTTTCAAAGTCTATTTTTAAAAGAAAAATGTTTTTTTCAAAATGTAATGATTTCAAAGTCTATTTTTTTAAAAGAATAGTGTTTTCAAAATGTAATGTATTCAGTCTTCTTTTTCAAATAATAGTGTTTTCAAAATGTAATGATTTCAAAATTTATTTGTTTCAAAGAATATTGTTTTCAAAATGTAATGTTTTCAAAATCTAGTTTCAAAAAATAGTGTTTTCAAAAAGTGTTTTCAACGTCTATTTTTAGAAAGTATGGTGTTTGCAAAATGTAATGATTTCAAAGTCTAATATATTAAAAATAGTGTTTTTAAAATTTAATGTTTTCAACGTCTATTTTTCCAAGAAAAACGTGTTCAAAATGTAATGTTTTCGAAGTCTATTATATTAAAAATAGTGTTTTTAAAATTCAATGTTTCAAAGTATGTTTTTCAAAGAATAGCGTTTTCAAAATGTAATGTGCTCAGAGTCTATTTGTTCAAAGAATAGTGTTTTCAAAATGTAATGTTTTCAAAATTTATTTGTTCAAAGAATAGCGTGTTCAAAATGTAATTTTTTCCAAGTTTATTTGTTCAAAGAATAGTGTTTTCAAAATGTAATGTTTCAAAATCTATTTGTTCACAGAATAGCGTGTTCAAAATGTAATTTTTACAAAGTGTATTTGTTCAAAGAATAGTGTTTTCAAAATGTAATGTTTTCAAAATCTATTTGTTCAAAGAATAGCATATTCAAAATGTAATTTATTCAAAGTGTATTTGTTCAAAGAATAGTGTTTTCAAAATCTATTTGTTCAAAGAATAGCGTGTTCTAAATGTAATTTTTTCAAAGTGCCTTTGTTCGAAGAATAGTGTTTTCAAAATCTAATTTTTTCAAAGTGTATTTGTTCAAAGATTATTGTGTTTTCAAAATGTAATTTTTTCAAAGTGTATTTGTTCAAAGAATAGTGTTTTCAAAATGTAATGTTTCAAAATCTATTTGATCAAAGAATAGCGTATTCAAAATGTAATTTATTCAAAGTGTATTTGTTCAAAGAATAGTGTTTTCAAAATCTATTTGTTCAAAGAATAGCGTGTTCAAAATGTATTTTTTTCAAAGTGCATTTGTTCGAAGAATAATGTTTTCAAAATCTAATTTTTTCAAAGTGTATTTGTTCAAAGAATAGTTTTTCAAAATGTAATTTTTTAAAGTGTATTTGTTCAAAAAATAGTGTTTTCAAAATGTAATGTTTTCAAAGACGTAATATTTTACAAAGTAATCATGTTTAATATATCAACCAGTTAATCTATTTTGGCCTTAACTCATCATTGAATTTAACTGAGTTAAAGAAATAAATTATAAGATGGTAAACATCATGAATTTTCGAATATAGACTTTTTCATTTATTCATTATACATTGAGCTTCTTAAATAAGGATTGGTATATATTACAAGAAAATAACATATATTTCCATAGAAATATATATATTGTGTACAGAAAGTTTTTAGATGAGACAAGTCATTGGTACCGTCGGTTTCAAGCCCGATAATTAGGACCGTCTAAGATATCCTTATCAAGCTCCCTTCAGCCAATATTCGTCTATTTTATAACCGGAAGTGTGAAATATGTATTTCTCGCGAGTTCACGTTTAACTCTCGTTTTGTTAAATCCCCCCCATTTTTATCGGATGGTGATGATTTCATTAACTTTAAAATTTGAATTATTTAAATTTAAAATCTAATTTCGATTGAAAATTTATTTTATATATCAAAAAAAAATTTTTCCAATATATAAATCGATTTTAATTGAAAACCAATTTAATTTAAAAATCTATTTTTTTTTTAAATACATAAAAACCTTAAAATTTATATTGTTATCGGTTAAAAACTTAAATTTCGTTTAATTATACTGAATTACGTTTAAAAATTTCGAAAATACATCTAACAACTTTTTGTACACAAAATAAAAATACGCTCCTATATTTCGGGTTTTCCTTTTAATTGGGCACTCTGCTGGATTTCTTTTTCCAAAAAAAACTAATCATATATATATATATATATATATATATATATATATATATATATACATATATATATATAGTTATATCTTTTGAAAAAAATGGATTTCAACAATATATATATGTGTGTGTGTATGTATATGTATATATATATATATATATATATATATAGTATATCGTTTGAAAAAAATGAATTTCAACAAGAGTACTCTATTATGAGGAAAAATTTCGAAGATAAGAGCGTATTATTTATATTTTCATTTGCAGAAAGTTTAGATGAGATAAATCATCGGTACCGTCGGTTTCAAACCAGATTTGGACCAAGAAGAGTTATAAAATAACGTTTTTTTCATAAAGGATGCAATAAATAGTTCAAATATAGTTAATAAATATAACGGAAAAATTTTAAGCATATAAAATTCCTTTTTCTTTTTCTTTTTTTCTCTTTTGTTTTCCTTTTCTGTTTTTTCTTTTTTTTCTGTTTTCTTTATTGTTCAAAACATTAAACGGACATTTTTTAAACTTTATTATTATTTTGATTTTGATTGGTTCAGGAAAACGGGATTTGCACGATATCTTTTAATGTATCTATATGATTCTTATTTCGGTTATAACACAAATGAGTATCGGCTGAAGAAATCTTGATATGGGTATCTAAAACAGTTTTGAAATCGACGGTACCGATGACTTATCTCATCTAAACTTTATATATATATATATATATATATATCGTGTACAGAAAGTTGTTAGTTGAGACAGATCATTGGTACCGTCGGTTTCAAGCCCGATAATAAGGCCCGTTTAAGGTATCCTTATCAAGCTCTCTTCAGCCAATATTCGTGAAGAGAGCTTGATAAGGATACCTTAAACGGGCCTTATTATCGGGCTTGAAACCGACGGTACCAATGATCTGTCTCAACTAACAACTTTCTGTACACAAAATATAAATACGCTCTTACAATTTGGATTTTCCTTTTAATTGAGCACTCTGCTGGAACTCTTTTTCCAAAAAAAACTAATCATATATATATATATATATATATATATATATATATATATATATAAACTCATCCACATACAGTACTGTTTCGTTGTTTCACGACTCATCAGTGCGGCTAGACAAGCAACTACCACAAGCCAGGATCAAAACCCAACTGCCCAACTGACAGCCAGGGCCTCTAACCGTTGCGCTATTCAGCTGTTGCTGTTCCACGTTAACAATGTTTTTACATTTACATTTACCTAAGCTCAATTTTTTTATACAAAGAGCATCGCTTCATACGCTCATGGTAATTTGTATATCACTTCCCAATATGCTCAACCCAAGATAGGGAGCATTATAGTCATCCACATACAGTACTGTTTCGCTGTTTCACAGCTCACCAGTGCGGCTAGACAAGCAATATATATATATATATATATATATATATATATATATATGTGCGTGTGTGTGTGTGTGTATTTAAATCAAAGATGGTGTACATATAAAATATAATTCCAACTACATTGTTCATTTTTTTCGGATTTATGTAATCATGCTAATATTTTTTTTAATTTCTTTTAAAGTTAATGAGTTCTTATGCTTCTGATGAGTCAGGGCGGAAAATATTCAAAAATTGACATAATAATTATATGAAGGGTTCTGCGCTACGAAACAGGTGCTGTCAAAAACTGAGCATTTTGACATGCTGAAAGAAATAAACGGTAAAAATTAACAAAATTTTGGAATTTAGAATATAGACGTTTTATCATTTATCTGTATATGTTCTGTAGTTGCGTCGAGTTTCATAAATTAACGGATTCGTATAAATGAAGGGTGAAATATAATTGAATAAGCATATATATATATATATATATATATATATATATATGATTGTTGAGCTGGATTAAATCCGACGATATGAAATAAAATAGAGGTGGAAGGACCTGGATACTCAACGTTTCGCCCGATTTATGCAGGCTTCTTCAAGAGGGATGGTCATTGACGAGAGAGTCGGGGAATTGGGGCTATATATAATGATGGGGGAGAGCAGCGTGTTTTCCTTACGTAAATTAGATGTCATATGTACATATATATACATTTTATGAGAGAAAAAACATGTATATACATGTACATATGACATCTAATTTACATAAGGAAAACACGTTGCTCTCCCCCATCATTATATATAGCCCCAATCCTCCGACTCTCTCGTCAATGACCATCCCTCTTGAAGAAGCCCGCATAAATCGGGCGAAACGTTGAGTATCCAGGTCCTTCCACCTCCATTTTATTTCATATATATATATATATATATATATATATATATATATATATATATATATATATATCGTAGTTATTCACAGATAGACTGTTTCGCTGTATAATATCTAATCAGTAGGGCTCCCTATCTTAGATTAGTTTTAAAATCAAGCTAGGGGGTCAAATATATTGCTAACCATAGTTACATTCTTAAATAATAAAACCTGGATATTATTTTCTTTGTCAATTTTATAGTAAATCGAGGATGGAAAGAATACATTTATTTGGCGGCCTATATCGGTTTCCAATATTTTGATAGCAATATAACCTGCGATGCTTGGTTAAAGGATTACTTAGCGTCGAAATAAGGAAATGGATGTTCTGTGGTTACCAGAAAATGAATATCTACACAGGGTTTTTTTTATTTTTTAGTTTTTTTTTTTTAGTTTTACATTGCCGGCTGCATTCCAATGCGCATGTTGTCGCATATCTCGGATGTTGCGTATTAAATTGACTTCAAATTCCATTTTATCATTGGGAAAAAAATTCTCAATTTACAGAAAATATTTCCCGCTTTAAATTACTTTGATTTTTACAGCCCGTGAATCATTTCAGATTGGGAGAACGTTTCGGCGCAATCTAATATCATACACCAAAAATCAAAATTAATTAACTTCATTTGAGGATCCAGACGCCTCATGCAACAAAATGGAAACCTGAAGTTTTTATCAGCTTTTAATTGCACTTAAATATAAACATAATAGCAGGACCACCTGGTATCGCTCGGGAATTATAATCGAAACGTACAAATAAAAACCGTAATAAATCCAAATTCTTTAAATTGAGAAATTAAGTTATAATACGGCAAAATCGGCAGTTTCTTCTTTCATCAGATTATTTCGATTATCGATTATGGATACTTATCGAAGAAAATCCAATACAAAGCTATCTAAGAATACTGTTAGGAACATAAAGTACATTCGCGTCAAATTTTCTAAAAATCGGCCCAGCCGTTTTTGAGTTCATAAGGAATAGACTCACGGATGCACAAAGTAATGAAGAAATATATATATATATATATATATATATATATATATATATATATATATATATATATATAATGAAATAATGACAACAGTCTATATTCCAAAGTTCATGATGTTGACCATCTTACAATTTATTCCTTTAATTCAGTTGAAATTTACACTTCTCCACAGTATCTGTTTCGTAGCACAAAATCAATCACTTGATTATTATATCAATCAGTGAATCTATTGTGCCCTTAACTCATTAGATAAATAGCAACAATCAATCCATCAAAAGGAGATAAAGTGCGTTTTGACATGATTAAAAATCTAAAAATTTGAAGGGAAGCTGTAAATACCTTATAATATTTTTACATTACGCCATTTTGAAAATGGCGTAATGTAAAAATTCAAAATGAACTTGGAATATAGACTAATTCATTATATTGCTCTGTAATTACATTCGGCTTCTTAAATAAATACTGGTATATATATTATAAGGAAATAAAGCTAATTTTACACTTATTTCACAGTCATTATTGAAAACATTGTCAAACCTTCTTCAGATACGAACAGACATCAGTAATTGTCGACAAAGATAAAAAAAATAAATAAATAAAAGGAAGGAAAGAAAAATGGGGAGAAACGTAAAGCTAAAACGTGCAACATTCCAAACTGACATCTGGGAGAGGGTATTTTTTTCTTATGTAACCAAAGAATGTTTGTATAAATAACATTTTTATTCCAAATAAACAGCTTTATTCATAATAGATCGCCTTTTTTATAAACATGGTAAAGATAGATGTGCTGTATTTTTCCCTGTTGATGCAAACATACCTGGATTATCTATCTATCTATCTATCTATCTATCTATCTATTTATCTATCTATCAATCTATCTATCTATTTATCTATATCTATATATATGTGTGTGTGTGTGTGTCTGTGTGTGTGTGTGTGTGTGTCTGTCTCTCTGTGTGTGTGTGTGTGTGTGTGTGTGTGTGTGTGTGTGTGTGTGTGTGTGTGTGTGTGTGTGTGTGTGTGTGTGTGTGTGTGTGTGTGTGTGTGTGTGAAGGAGAGAGCGACTCCAATGTCGATTTTGACGTATAATGTTCCGCCACAACTAAGTTATTCGGAAATTCACACAGATGGTTTGTTTATAGTGGTGAAGGTTTTGTGTAGAACCAACCACACATTTTTGGTATTCTCTGTCGGTGCGGATGATTGCCACAGAACAGAGTATACAATAGACCCCAGGTTTTTACCTCAGTTTTACCTTCTCCTTAACGAAGACTGGGGTCGCATCTCTCCCAGTGAATTAATGTGCTCCTAGATTCCTGTGTTCGACAGAAAGATTCCCTAGTTCGCTAGAAAGATTCCCGAGTTCGATAGACAGATTTCCGAGTTTGACAAGATACGCATGAAGAAGGTAGGAGGTTACATTGACGGAAATGTTATGCAAATAACACTCAAGATGAGAACAGTAATCTGAAGAATTCAAATAATATGAATAATCACTCCTCATCTCAAAAACTGCAGGTATATAATACATAAATGCATGTTTTTTGTTTTGCTTCTAATGGTTGAATATCTCTTCTGTTTTGTACTTACAGGAAAAAATGATGCTAGTGTTCATTTACTCTATCCTCAATGCCGTGAAAAGTAAACGGCTGAGCTCCAATTTCGGATTCAACTATGTAAGACATTCACAGCAAGAACTCTAACTGTGAAGTGCGTCCTTTTCTCCGTACCCCCGTGTGTCCAACATCAAGCACAATCGAACTTCTTTGCAAAAACTTCAACCTACCATATACAGCGCTTCATATTCTCGAATAGTCACCCATCGAGTATCTGTTATGGCTTAACGTTGCTTACCTTTAGTGATACAACAAGGACTAGCGTGTCAATGTGGTTATGCAGCATATTGTTTTCCTTTTTTGTTATTACATCCGGAACTAGGAGCATGCCTTTTCCACAAACGCCGACAAGAGCCCGGCGAACACTCGGTGGATGGCGGTGATCAGGCTGGCTTTGGTGTTGTGGGAGGTTATGTTGGTGATTTTCTCGACGTATGACCAAAGGAAGTAGTCCAGCGGGTTCATGTCAAATCTGGTTTCTTCGGACTTGTGGGCCAGTGGCGAGTCCATCTGCCACATCCACGATCTGCCAGCGGCCACCTAATTACACCATGAGATCAGCACACTTTTCAGCACATTCAGGTACACTTTGGTATTGACTTTCAAGTCGATTTCGAAGATGTGAGGTGACCCTCACTTGAAATCACACTAAAGACCATAACCGTGGGTCGTCCGGTGCGTTGAATTGCACCCTCAAGCGTTGAACCGCCCGGATTTTTGCATTTTAAGGGTGCTATCAATGGTCCTGTTGTTGTAACTTACATCGGTAGAGAGCATGAGTTGTACAGCGGCGCATCTCTGATCTCATTTGTTGAACATTGTGTCACTTTCAGGCATGATAGAAGACTCCTGTCGGTCTTGTACTTAATTAGCTAATTAGAAGATGATTTGCAACAAAAAAGAAAGAAAACCGGTTTTCATCAGACGGAAATGGAACCATGTCGTCTTTTCTGAGGCGACAATTTTATTCTTTTAACCTGTATGTAGAAGAATACAAATGTTTGAATTGATTATTTAGTGGCATTTTTTTTTGCAACGAAGTCCTTAGTCTAAATAGAAAGAAAAGACCGCAGACGTAGAAAAAAATAACACCCGTCTAGCTGAATCCACTGTGAAAAATTTCCCCCACTCTTTATCTGTGCCTAAATCAAAACGTAGATTCCATGAACAAAGCTTCTTTCTTAGAACTGCACGCCTGTGGAACCCTGTTCCGTCTGCCTGCTTCCCACCTGACTACAACTTGGATGTCTTTAAGTCCAACGTTAACAAATTCCTAATGAACCGCCCTCTTAAGTAAACACTTCATTAAATCTCCACACTAACGTACTGTACTTGTAATAACCCTTATCCCTGAGTGGCTTCCAGGCGTTGATAAGTGGTGACCACTGTGTAAAAAAAAAAAATGAACGTCTGTTTATTGCAAGAAAGATGGCACCAATATTCATGCCTTTGTTCCCTGAGATTATTTTTAAAAGAAAGGAGAAATAGAAGTGCTATTTATTGTTCGTTTATTTTAGTGGTAAATATACGGTAAATATAACGTTAGTAGACATTCTTTTTTTATTCAGCTTATATTTAGAGGCAAAGGCACGTCTCATTCATTCAAGCTCATTTAGTTGTTGGTAAATATAGTTTCGTGTGTTGTAAATGATTAGAATTAGAATAACACGAGTGGTTCATGAATCGTTCATATATTCGTTGCCAAAAATATCACTTCAACTATATATATCCGGACTCTGCAAAGATAACTGACATGGTAGGTCAGTACATACTAAATGAGATATATAAAAAAAAAATACCGGGCTTAAATGGAGGGCTACATAGAAATGATCGCATTATAGAAAAAAACAACAGAAAGAAAATTAAACTATTTTTTAATGAACTTAAATTAGAAAAAAATTTAGATTGCAATTGTAAAATAGTGAATTTTCTTTTAGATATAACTCTAAATCTTAACGACAATACTTAAAAAAATATATTTAAAAAGATAAGAATAAGGATCATTATGTTACATGAAGGGTTTTTTGGCGCCCTTTTATTTATTACTTATTTATTTTGGCGCCCTTTTATTTATTACTTATTTATTTTGGCGCCCTTTTATTTATTACTTATTTATTTTGGTGCCCTTTTATTTATTACTTATTTATTTTGGCGCCCTTTTATTTATTACTTATTTATTTTGGCGCCCTTTTATCTATTACTTATTTATTTTGGCGCCCTTTTATTTATTACTTATTTATTTTGGCGCCCTTTTATTTATTACTTATTTATTTTGGCGCCCTTTTATTTATTACTTATTTATTTTGGTGCCCTTTTATTTATTACTTATTTATTTTGGCGCCCTTTTATTTATTACTTATTTATTTTGGCGCCCTTTTATCTATTACTTATTTATTTTGGCGCCCTTTTATTTATTACTTATTTATTTTGGCGCCCTTTTATTTATTACTTATTTATTTTGGCGCCCTTTTATTTATTACTTATTTATTTTGGCGCCCTTTTATTTATTACTTATTTATTTTGGCGCCCTTTTATTTATTACTTATTTATTTTGGCGCCCTTTTATTTATTACTTATTTATTTTGGCGCCCTTTTATTTATTACTTATTTATTTTGGCGCCCTTTTATTTATTACTTATTTATTTTGGCGCCCTTTTATTTATTACTTATTTATTTTGGCGCCCTTTTATTTATTACTTATTTATTTGTTCGTTTACTTTACTTATCGTTTTCTTTTTGCTCTTTCTTTTACTTCTAAGGGTACTTTTAAGTGTCTGTATTCTTATCAAAGTTATTACTTGTGTGTGTGTGTGTGTGTGTGTGTGTGTGTGTGTGTGTGTGTGTGTGTGTGTGTGTGTGTGTGTGTTCTATCCTTACACCGTTCTTTTACCTTGGAAGGTCTCGACGTGTACGTGCAATAACAATCGTACATACCTGCTTGCCTTGTCCAGCGGATATCTTCTTGGGCACTGGTCTGCCATCTCATGGGGAGTGGTCACCGCTGCAGACAGACGCATTAATGAACACAAGCTGGATTTGAAGCTTCAATTGTTTTTATTAAAGGACCCTGGTTGTCGGAGGAGAGACCCTAATTTCCCGTCTGCTTCATCTAAAGTCCAAAACAAACTCTTACATGTCGTCGTTAACCGGAAGTCTACGACCACAATTCAGTGTCACCCTTAATTTCCGGGGCATCTAACCTAGGTTATTAAAGGTGATTGAGTTTGATGGGTGTCAAATCTAATCTTCTCTGACCCTGCTAAATCACTGATGGGAAACCCATAATGCTTATATAACTTCTATTTCTAAAAACTACCTATATAGCATTTAAGCTGGGATTCCCAATATTACAATTGCAATGAAGCTTTAATTAGATCAGGATATCAATGAAAGGTCAAATATAGAAATGAGGTGGATAATAAAAATAGCAGTACAAACTACACAATATCATACAATATAGCAATGAAAGGGGGAAGAAATCTAAAGAATAAAAACAGGTATAAAAATAAGAAGAATAAAAAGGGTGAAATTAAAAATAATGAAGAACCATGTAATAGTTATAATGTTATTATGAATAAGAGAAATAGACGAAAAAAACAAGTTTTGTTTAATCCATCTTTCATTAAACATATACAAAATAATATCCTTAAGGAGTTTTACAAAATAATTGATAAAAACTTCCCTCCAGAAAATAGATTAAGTAAAATAATTAATAAAAACACAGTTAAACTCATTCTAAACCGCTGCCAATCTATAATAGGTTTTAATAATGGTTAAATAAACAAAGTAGTGAATAATAATAGGATTGAATCAAGCGAAGTAAATCTGGAGAGAAAATGTAACTGTAGAAAACCTAACGAATGTCCATTGGGGGGCTATTGCTTAATTTCTGAAATTGTATGCAAATGTGAAGTTAAGGTTGATAATAGTAAAAAGATATACCTAGGGGGAACTGAATGTTTTTTAAGGACAGGTACCATGTTGCATCATTTAAAATTGGAACAGAGAATGAACCAAATCGGGATGGGCATAATGATAGAAATAAGGATAGAGCAAAAATCATTATTACAAGTAAGAAAGGGAACGCAACGACATTAGGCGCTTGGGTTAGAGAACTACGTATGCATAAAAAAGAATATGGATTAAAATGGTCAATAGTAGATAAAGCTAAAAAGCATAAATCGAATAAATCAAAAAATGTCATACATATTTATTTAAGGCATACCACATTGTGAATTCTAAAAAGGAAATTTGAAACAAAAAGTAAGATGTTATACAAAACTGTCTTCATAGAAATAAATTTCTGTTATCATGCCTAAAAACATTAAAATAAAATACTTATATAATAATAAGAATTGAAAAGATGAATTTAAAATTTAAATTATCAGCATAACCAATATGGGCTTAAGATAAATTTTAATTAATACTATTTAAATTAGCATTTCAATAACAGTTTCTTCTTAAGCAAAATTAATTAGTAGATCGTAACATGTAAACAAGTTTTATACGAAACTGTCGTAGATTGAGGGAGAAATAGTGAAACATCTAAATAGATACTAGAATTTGAAGGTGTAGATTAGTATTTGGGAAATAAATCAATTAAATAAATAAATTGGGGAAGAAAAATAATTATCAAAATAAAAAACACACAAAAGATTAAATTGATATTAATAGGTAATTGGTTTAAACATTGCTTAAAACGTAGAAATACGAAAATCGGACGATTTCTGAATTTAAACTTTATCGAAAAAATAAAAAACAAAACGAAAATATAATAGTAGTATAGAGGTAGGTCCAACTGCTTAAAAAAGAGATTCTGAATGTAATTATATATGTATAACTAGTGTATTTGGCCGTTTGAAGAGTAGATATTTTGGAATATTTTTAAATGATATATTTAAAATTGTCCAAATGGTTATGAAACAATTGTAACACATCAGAAAATACACAATATGTTCTCATTTTATATTTGGTTGTCTTGATTTTTGCGAAAATATTATATATACATATATATATATATATATATATATATATATATATATATATATACAATTATATATATATAATAATTATATATATACATATATATAATAGTTATATATATACATATATATAATAATTATATATATATAATAATTATATATATATAATAATTATATATATATATAATAATTATATGTATATAATAATTATAGATATATATATATAATTATGTATATATATATATATATATATATATATATATATATATTATTATTTTTTTTTTTTTTTTTTACCATAATAATTAAATACCTACAGACACTAGCGTTTCATCCTTTCGGGAATCTTCAGTGCAGGGTGTCACGATTAATACCAGTCGAACGATTTGAACCCCGCAACACGAGACATCTATATATATATACATATATATATATATATATATATATATATATATATATATATATATATATATATATATATAATATTTTCGCAAATATATAACACTATCGTTTGCTGGGGAGAGTTATTTGGTTGAGAAACGTCCTAGGAACGGCAACTAGCTCCCCGGGTGTTAGTCACGATCAAACGATAGGCACCAAATTATAACTCATCCGTTTGCCGATCGCTATTGAGACGTTTCTAGCTTCACTGATGTATACAAACGATCGTTTCTGGGGATAGTTACTTGCTTCGTCATGCGAACGACATCAGGCTCCACTAGTGTTAACAAACGGTATTCCAAAAACAATAAGACATATTCTGTTTAGTTGATGATCAGTTCATCTAATTGCTTCTTGGGTCGTTCTGGCTGTGATATCCGCTTAGTCTTGATTCCTGGCTGTGTTGTCTGCTTGGGTGCTAGTATAAGTATACTCGTGTATATTCGGTTTAATGTAACTGCCTTGGATAAGTAGCACGCACACATACTGATATGATCAACCCTTTCTGTCTTAAATGTCTCCATCTCTAATTTCTCTGACCATCACAATGTCCACTCTACTCCAACATCTTTTTTAATAATGTTTTACATACGGATCAATTCCATGTTTTGTTTCTATTTGGAAATAGATTTCACCGTAAGTTGACCTGAAATATTCATTGCAAAATTTGCTTTCTTATAGGCAAGACCGTCTGAAGTCTCTAGTTTCTAAAAACTAGCTGACCGAAACATGTTCGTGACTGTGTAGCACTATATTACTGCTTTTGTAAAAACAAATAAAAATATATATATCGCTCTACTCCGATATTGAGCACTCTTGCATTAACCTCGTTATATCTCATTAGTTACCTTATTAACAATAATAACCTCAAAATTATATATATATATATATATATATATATATATATATATATATATATATATATATATATATATATATATATTAGCAAAAGTGCCCGTCGTTGACTGGGTTCAAAAACAGCCTACAGAAAATGGACTCTGATTTATAAAAGTATGATAGGTTATGAAAAGGAAGGGTTGTAAAAAGATAGCTTTGAATTTGTGAGTATCAAAACTAAAGCTAAATATTATGAAAGTAAAAATAAAATAGAGAACCCCCATAATTTATTATACCATACCTGTTCAAACTGAAACACTGTGGATCTATATTAAAAAACCTTGTTAAACTTTGTGACATATTTACATTCTATGGAGGTCAGGTGCGAACGAACACCCCATAATTTTATTATACTATATTTCTTAAAACTGAAACATAATTATCAAAGTATACTTACGCAGATAGATATGAAAAGTATTTATTAAAGTTTGTGCCTATTTCAATTCTATGGAGGCCAGGCGCGAACGCAGACCGCACAATTTTATTATACCATCCCTATTTAAGTTAAAGCATACTTATCAAAGTATTATTATGTACATCTATATCAAACATATTTGTAAAAAAAATTTTTTAATTGTTTATTTCCATACTTTGTGCACCAGGCGCGTACGGAGACCCCACAATTTAAATGAATCATCATTATGCCAGATCAAACATACCCATTCCTGTGTCTAGATACATCTTCTATTATTATATGTGATCAGTTTTCTATAATAGTCAACCATATTGGAGCCTATTCGTGACCAGACACCCACACAGAGGCTCAGCTTTATATTATAATATATATATATATATATATATATATATATATATATATATATATACTAGCAGAAGTACCCGTCGTTGACTGGGTTCAAAAACAGCCTACAGAAAATGGACTGTGATTGATGAAAGTATGATAGGTTATGAAAAGGAGGGGGTTGTAAAGAGAGAGGTTTTGATACTCAAAAATTTTACCCTAAGCAAAATATGATGAACGTAAAGATAATTTTCGCGAAAATATATTTTTATATCAACTTTGTTTCCATTCGTAGCCAAGAGTGACCAACAAAATGATGTTTCCTTACAAAGAAAAAATGTTATATATATATATATATATATATATATATATATATATATATATATATATATATATATATATATATACAAGAAATAAATGTTACCATTGTCAATAAAAGTTACTTTTATGGTAGAAAAGTTCATTGGTTTGTATTTTTAAGTAGTTTGTAAAAAAAAAATTTTTTAATTCATGAACCGGTTTTAAAAAAATGAAAATGGCAGCGACTTTGAAATGGAGAGCCCCGTTTTCAATTTGTAGGAGGGGCACCTGAGCATTCTGTGTTAACAATTTAAGAGAGTTCGGTCAACATAAGGAATATTTATAAACATATTTTAATGTTTTCCGTTATTTTATGCTTGAGGAATATTCGATTGCGGCATGTGTAGTTTCTATAAAAATTCATTTAAGTAGTTATCGCCTCAAATTTCGTTTTAATTTCGGTTGGTTGAAATTATTTTAAGTAAAGAGCATTAAAAACTATTTCAAAAGAAAAGAAACATGAACTGAACTTTTATTGACTATGGTAACAGTTATTTCTTGTATATTTATTTTTTCGGGTAGTCGTTTGTTGGCTTTTCTGCTTAACACTCTTACTTAATAATATCGACGAAATACCGAAAAACAAAGAAAAAAAACAGTTTTGAAAAATAACGAAGCTTTACTTACTTTCGTAAAATAATCCGAAACAGCAAAATGGGATATTAAAAAAGTAAACACGTAATTACTTTAGTTTTTTAAAGCAAAGAATCGATATAAATATGAATAAGAAGAAAATGGCGCCGTTTTCAAACAGAACAGCTTCGTTTCAGTTGTACAGTATTGAACGGTGTAGTATTGCGCCGTCGGATTCAGGGTTGTACTATTTTAATGTAAAGAACACGCAGAAAGAGTTGTAATCAACTGAATTCCTTCTAGTACACTGAGAAAAAAGCTTAAACAGATATATAAATGAAAATAAAAAGGTTATGTAAATGTTTTTAAAAGACACGTAGTCACGTGAGCAGGATTTTTCCTTCTTTTGACACGATAACAAGTAACGTTCTTATTTCTTATTTTTTATTATTTTCGAAAGAGTGCCACATGCAAGTGGAGAAAAAATATGCAAAATTTGTGTCGAGGATTGTTTAAAGTTCCGACTTTTTTTTTTTTTTTGGTTTCACTTTAATAAGAACGTGAATTTATGAGGTGAATTTATTCGATACAATATGATTCAACTAAAAAATTAAAAAAAATAAAATAAATAAAACTAACGTGAATTAAGATTAAAGTTAAGGTGTTATTGTGGACCCTCACCCCTTTTAAAAAACCTTGTTAAACTTTGTGACATATTTACATTCTATGGAGGTCAGGCGCGAACAAACACCCCATAATTTTATTATACCATATTTCTTCAAGCTGAAACATAATTATCAAAGTACACTTACACAAATAGATATGAAAAGTCTTTGTTAAAGTTTGTGCCATATTTCCATGGAGTACAGGTGCGAACGCAGACCCCACAATTTTATTATACCATTCCTATTTAAGTTTAATCATACTTATCAAAGTATTTTTATGTACATCTATATTAAAAACCCTTGTAAACGTTTTTTGTTTTTTTCATTTTTTATTTCCATACTTTGGGGGCCAGGCACGAACGCAGACCCCACAATTGTTATGAATCACCGTTCTGCCAGATAAAACATACCCATTCCTGATCCTCGATAGATCTTCTATCATTATATGTAATCAGTTTTTTTTTTTTAAATAGTCAACCATATCGGAGAATATTCGTGGCCAGACACAAACACGCACACACACACACACACACACACACACACGTTCAGCTTTATAGTTATAAAATACCTACACTCACTAGTGTGACATCCCTTTCGGGAATCATCAGTGCAGGGTGTCACAATTAACACCAGTTGACAGATTTGAACCCGGCAACAGAAGCCATATATATGTGTGTGAGTGTGTGTGTGTGTGTGTGTGTGTGTGTGTGTGTGTGTGTGTGTGTGCGTGTGTGTGTGCGTGTGTGTGTGTGCGTGTGTGTGTGTGTGTGTGCGTGTGTGTGTGCGTGTGTGTGTGTGCATGTGTGTGTGTGCGTGTGTGTGTGTGTGCGTATGTGTGTGTGTGCGTGTGTGTGCGTGTGTGTGTGCGTGTGTGTGTGTGTGTGTGTAAAGAGAAGGGTAATGAGATGGTAGGTATAGAAAAGAGAGAAACTGGTCATACAGAGAGATAAATAATAAAACAGCAAGAGAAAAAGTTAGAGGTGGTTAAAATAATGCCACACCTGGTCTCTTTAGTTAATGCCAAATTTTGTAAAATTCTGTCGACTTATCACGTCTGCCTATCAGCGCATCTGCTGATCACTTATGAGTGACCAACAAAGAGGCGAATAGGCAGGCATACAATTCTTACTTACATAATATAAGTATATCATTAAAATTCGAAATACATGAAAAAAAAACTATTATAAGAACAGCCATTTTCACGTGGGCAACGAATGAGACTAACTCCCCTTCCGACAACACTGGCGAAATAGTATTGTTAATTATTAGTACGCTTTGAATCAACATTACTTTTTCGGTTAATTTTACCTCCGATTAACAATCTACAGAGTCTGGTACGTAGGACGTCACCTGGTGGAGATAATTAGTCAGGCTCTAGAAAAATACACAATCTACTTCAATTAGGAACTTAACTGGAGAGTGTTAATATCTATTATCAGACAGTCATCTACGTCGTAAATTATGCCTGGATTAATCTATCATATATATATATATATATATATATATGTGTGTGTGTGTGTGTGTGTGTGTGTGTGTGTGTGTGTGTGTGTGTGTGTGTGTGTGTGTGTGTGTTTATTTTTGAAATATTGTCTATTCCAATTTTCATTTAACGGGTTGAGACTGTTATTATAAAAACTGAATCACCGTTAATTTCGAGTAAAGCTTAATGTATCTATTTTATAAGTGCAGAGCATGTATAGTACAAAACTTTACGGAAATTCGAAGACTTACATTTTTCTTTTATATAAATCTTGTTTATTTCATCTTGGATCTGTTCATTACAGCCGTTCCGTTAATGGGATGACAATTTTATGATTCTATGTTTTCATAAAAGCTTTCTTTCTCACCAACTCGTCAGATGTGATTTCCATCCGATGTTACGAACAAAAAGTTAATTTTGTACATAACAAACATGGTGCATTCGTTTGGGGAAAAGAAAGTCTATCCCCACGTTGTTACGGGTCGGTCATCTTGGGTAGCGTGCAAACCAAAATTCTTGTTTTAAACCTTATTTTCGTAATTTTTTTTAATTTTTTGTTTTAGTCTTAATTTCAAATTTTATTTCCTATTATTTATTCTTTCCTAGTTTAAAGATTTTTTATTACTACATTTATGCGTATTTATTCTAATATTCTTTTTGTTTGGTTTCGAATTATTTTTTATTAGTTAAGGTCTTTGGTTCAAGGGGAGGTCACTCTCATGGAATATGTTTTTATTACTAGAGTTACTTCCCTTACATCTTTTTCGTTACCTATATAATACTTTTTGTTTTTGGTCATTTTCTCATTTAATTGTTTCTTTCTTTGCAATTTTATTTATTTTTAATAAAATCCAGTTTTTTTTTATTATTATACTCTTACGTTTTATTGTGTTGTTTTATTTATGTTAACATTATTCTTACGGAGTCGACTGATCTATGTTTTTCATTTTTTATGTTATCCGCTCTACATTTCCGTTTATTTTGTTGCTTTAAGTCTGGTATGAAATTAAGTATCAATTTCTGTGCAGACATTCGTGAATTACATCTGGTCATCTGTTTAAGAAGCAGACCATATACTAATATCAGAAGAAAAATTATTAAACAGACGAAAAAATGGCATTCTTTTTTCCAATCTTTCTGGATATCTTTTCTATTTGCCGAGTGGTCTTTTTCATTTCGGCAGGCATGTTATATAAAATGGCGCCCAAAATTTGTTGTTCGACCATATTCTTCACAAGCGCTTTCTATAGGTGCATCTGATTATCATCCGGAGCCGATTGTTGCTGTTTTTCTTTGAGGCCTGGTGGATTTATAATTATATATATATATATATATATATATATATATATATATATATATATATATATATATATAACTACTTAATTTACTCACATAAAATTCATATACGAAAGTATAGATTTATGCGTAAACTTCAAGTATTTACTTCAAAAGTGCTCAATACGTAGGTAGTGCTAGTTAGTAATTTATAAAATATATATGGCGATTAAGCTACACTGAATATTCCGCGTTTCATCCACTCTAAGACTCTTCAGGTTTATGCGCGAATTCTGTGGTTGTTTATCGTATTTATATGCTCCTCTTCTATTGAGATTTTAGTTAGCCAATCAGCTTTCTAATATCCACCGCGCCCTTCCTATCAGCCAATGGGAATGCCTTTATCGGACAAAGGATCTGTTTTTTTTTATTGTTTGTTTATATATAAATATATATATGTGTACATGCATATATGCACATATATATACATATATATATATACATACACATATATATATACATGCATATATGTGTGATCGTTTATGTATATTCATGTTAATTTAATTTATTTGTTATATGTATATATATATATATATATATATATATATATATATATATATATATATATATATATGTAAGTGTAATGATTAAAGTTAAATTCTGTAGATAAACATATATATAAAATATATTCAAGTTAATAATTTATTGTTTGAAACAAGGAATATATGGAGAGGAATTATATTTGTTTCATAATCCATAGATTTTCAATAATGAGGAAATGAAATGCAATTAGCAAAATGTTCAGTTATGAATAAAAAAATATTACCTCACTGTAATATCTAATAGGACAATTCACTTGATTTCTAATCTGTGACTTATCTCATATATATATATATATATATATATATATATATATATAGAGAGAGAGAGAGAGAGAGAGAGAGAGAGAGAGACAGACAGACAGACAGACAGAGACAGAGACAGAGAGGGAGAGAGAGATCAGAGAATACTTTCAGAGACATAAGTTGTAGGGATACTATGTTAAGAGTTGAGCAGCAAGATGTCTGTTCACATTATGTTTGCACTTCTGCATGTCAGTGCAGTTGGGGAAGCAGGATCCGAAAGATAATTCTAGAGTTTAGCAGTTCTGGGGAAGAAATTATTAGAGTAAAAGGCTTTCTTACATTTAGGAATTTCTACAGCATAAAGGTGGGACTTAGTTACTTGTCGGATTTTTCGCAGGTATTAAAATACTTCTAAAACATGCAGAGGGATGCAACATTCTGTCGGTGGGACAGAGGTATTTAAATGAGTGGTTGTGTTTTTTTTTTTATACGCGCTTCATTGTTCGATATTTTCATTTTTCAAATTATTGAAATAATTTTCGAAATTAAAAAAAATATCATTTCAATAATTTGAAAAATGAAAATATCAAATAATAAAACAAGTATAAAAACGTAGCAATTGTTGGTGATCCATTTAAAACTTACATACCGTAACCTATTTACATTAAAATACGTATCAGGTACGTTTGAAAGCTAAATATATTTCGGGGTCAAAGTTGGAGAAAGAAAATAAACAAATATACTTTTCTGACTTTTCTTTTTCCAACTTTACAATATGGCAAGAAAGAAGAAGAAAAAAAGAAAGAAAAAATACGTACAAAATACTGAGGATGGAGTTTAACTCCGAAATATATTTAAATGATAAATTTCAAACAAGTAAAATATTTATTTATTTTCATAATATTGTGTTGTTATTTGGCTTTCAAGCGCACAGGATGCGTATTTTATTTTATTCAAATTGAATCAACGCTCTATTACGGAACTCTCACCCCTATACACATACACACACACACACACACACACACGCATATATATATATATATATATATATATATATATATATATATATATATATATATATATACAAACACACACACACACACATATATATATATACATATATATATATATATATATATATATATATATACCGAAAATGCTGTAAAGGAAAAGCATAAAAACGTTTTGGTTGATAAATATCTCATATGAGGAGCATCAGCAACTTCCTGTTTTATTAAGCAGTTGTAGGTTGCAGTAAATCTTTTGCACTCGTACGACAAATGTCACTGCGCAATTAAGTTTCACAGCCAACCAAAATGAATTAATTATTATTTCATTACCTCATTACTGTATCGAAATTTATTCCAAGTTGCTTTTACATGAACACGTCGCGTTTAACGATTATTTTTATAAAAAGTTGTAGAATTTTAATGGGGTTTTTCCACATAAGCTTGTAGCTGTTAATAACTACTTTTATATACGTGTAGCGTTTTTAATGGTTTATTTTATATGAGCACGTGACTCTTTATTGACTACTGTGTAACCTTTTGAATGACTTCTTTCATATGGCCTTAATCATAAATGTTTTTAATGGCTTTTTAAATGTTTGTGTGTATTTAATGACTAATTTTACATGAACGCGCAGGCTTTTTATGGCTTTTCATAATGAGCATTTGGTTTTTAATGGTCTTTTTACACATGAGCATATGGTTTTTCATAGCTTTTTACGCATTAGCATGTGGCTTTTAATGGCATTTTACACATAAGTATGTGGCTCTAATGTTTTACACGTGCGCATGTGGTTTTTAATGGCGTTTTATACATGAACACGTTGCTTTTAATGGCTTTATACACATGAACATATGATTTTTAATGGTCTTTTACACATGAACATATGGCTTTTATTTACTTTTTACACGTGAACATGTGGCTTTTTATGACTTTTTACACATGAACATGTTGCTTTTAATGGCCTTTTACGCATGGACATGTGGCTTTTAATGGCTTTTTACACATGAACATGTGGCTTTTAATTGCTTTTTACACATGTGCATGTGGTTTTTAATAGCTTTTTACACATTCGCATGTGGCTTTTAATGGCCTTTTACATATTAACATGTGGCTGTTTGCCAACACGGTTATCTAGACGTGTAGCTTATTTCTTATTTCACATGAGTACGTGGCTTTTAACGACTTCATGGCATATTTTTCTAAGCCAATTTGTGGCTTTTTAACGCAATGTCCTCGATCTCAGTGTGGCTTTTTAGACAACGTCCCCATATGATTCGCTTTCTCAACTGTTTATCTTACATGCATTTGTAGCGTTATAAGGACTTCTTTTATATAAGGACTTCTACTATATACATAGAGGAACGATAAAAAACTTGATTATGTAGTAGAGCTGACATCTATTCAATGTAGCCGCCTTTAGTCTAACCGCCTCGATACATGTTTGAAATTGGGAGCATGGCTTTTTCTACAAGCGCCGGTGGAAGCTCGGTGAATACTCGGCGGATTGCGGCAATCAGGCTGATTTTGATGTTGTGGGAGGTCATGTTGGTGATGTTCTTGACGTATGACCAAACGAAGTAGTCCAGCGGGTTCAGGGCGAGGGAGGAGGGGGGTCAGTTAGAGAAAGGTATAAATTGTAGCACTCATTCTGAAGCCAAGCTTGGGTCTCTTTGGATTTGTGGGCCGGCGCCGAGTCCTGTATCCACACTCAGGGTCTGCCAGTGGCCACCTGATTATACCAGAGGATTACCAACCTCTTCAGCACATCCAGGTACACTTTGGTGTTTATTATCAAGCCGAATTCGAAGATTTGAGGTGCCACACTAAAGACCATAACTGTGGCCGGAAACTTGGCCAACTAGTAGATGGAAATAGAATCATGATTTTTTTCTAGAGCGACAATTTTATCGTTACACCCTGTATTTGGTACAATATAATAATCAATAGAGAATTGGCTCTATAATAGTAAATAGGAAATCTGCATGAATTAAAATATCATATTTAAGCGTATCTTACCACCGGGCAACGCCGGTTGGCATTATAGTAACTTTTAAAAAGTACATAATCGTTTTATTCGAGTAATTGATTTTTTACTTGATGCTTAGCAGATGATCTATAAATATCATTTTTTTTTTTTAATGCTTTGTCCCCTTTTTACCCACATACTTGGGTTATTCATCTTTTTTATAGTTGGAACAACCGATAATAAAAGGGGTTGTAGACGAAGCGTTGCTTTCTCCGGTTTTTATTTTACACATTTAAAATATTATTTTTTGTTTTGTTTTGTTTTGTTTTGTTTAACAAAGATTTTTTTTCCTTCACCGGAAGTTTGTCTCATCAGTCGCGCATGTCTGGGAATAGCATAAATCCTTAGCGGCATCAAATGGGGGGGGGGAGAAAATGTCATTCATTATGCCGTTAGTCTCCCTTGCTCCGTATCCTCTTTCTTTCGCCATTTTGTACTTTCCGTCTTCACACCCGGTTATATTTTTTCTCTTCTTTATTTTTATTTTCTTTTGTTTTTTGGGGTTTTTTTTCCTTTATTACACAATATTTAACCTCCATCGCCACCACGCCATAATTGTCTATTTATCTTTGTTCTTTGGGTTTTTCTTATTTGTTTGTTGTTTGTTTTTTTTTGTTTTTTTGTTTTTTCTTTGTTTTTTTGTTTTTTCTTTCTCTGCTTTCTTTCTTTTTTATTTCTCCATTTTATCTAGTTTCTCCGTTCCTTTATGGGGGGGGTCCTTTCCTTACTTTTTTTCTTCTTTCTTTCTTTCAAACGTTTACCTTTTTCTCCCTTCACTTCGGTTTCTTTTTTCGTTTTTCTTTCTTTTTTCTTTCTTTATTTCTTTCTTTATTTCTTTCTTTCTTTTTAATATATTTCATTATTTAAAACTCTTTTTTCTTTCTTTTATTTGTTTGTTCATTTCTCCTTACTTTTTTCTTTATTTATTACTAGCAAGCTGCCCGGCATTGCCTGGTCGTAAAATGATATTTTGACTAATGCAGATTTCGTATCTATCATATTATATTGGACCCAATATATAGTAATGATTTAAAAAGTTAAACAAAAAAAATGACTCGCACGTCACCACCGAGAATCGAAATCAAAACGTTTAGCTTACGATTTACTTTTGAAGTTAATGACTGTACTATGAAGACATGCTTTTTGGATACTGCCAGAGTGCCCCCCTTTTTGCCTTTGTTTTAGGAGAGCTGGTTTCCCCCACATTAAAAACGAGCTTGTGTCACATTTGCTTCCGTGGGGAAGCAAATAAATACCTAAATAGAAAAAAAGGGTTTTTAATATGAATACACAAAAATAAAAAAAAATTATAGGAGTATAAATAGATTTGTACATTTTTCTTATTTTCCTCTTCTACTAAATAATGGGTTAACTTACTTAAGCATATGGTACAATGGGGAAAGAGGTGGCTGATTACTTTTAATGCATCTAAAACCAAGCTTCTATCTCTACACTATCTACTCTCTGATGCCAATCTGGCATCAGTTGAAATGAATGACTCTCGTCTTGGGGAGGCTTCATGTTTTGACAAGCTTCTGGGCTTGACCTTCACTCCTACCCTTTTTTTTACATAGGCATCACCACTTATCAAGGCCAAGCCACTCGAGGATAAGGGTTAAAAGTGTACTATAGAAATTGAAATGGAACACGTATATCAAATCGATTGCCAAGGTCGCTGGAAAAATGGTGGGATCCTTCTATCGCTCCTGTAGATATCTCACTCTTGATAGAATTCTCTACCTATATAAAAGCCAGGTATGGCCAACGATGGAGTGCTGTTGTCATATCTGGGCAGGAGCTGTTAGAATCACCTTATTCTTCCTTGACAGAGTTCAAAATAGACTTCGTAACTTAGTGGGGGATGCCCTTTTCTCTTCCCTGCAACCTCTCTCCCACAGAAGAGACGTTGCGAGCCTGTCTCTGCTTTACCGTTATTTTCCTGGCAAGTGCTCATCTGAGCTTCAATCTATGATCTCCCTCTCCAAATTTTCATGAAAAACACTCGTCTAGCCAAAACCACTATCAATAGTTTCCCACACCCTTTATCTGTGCCTAAACCTAAATGCAGATTCCATGAACAAAGCTCCTTTCTTAGAACTGCACGCCTGTGGAACTCTCTTCCAATTGCCTGCTTTCCAGCTGACTACAATCTGATTGTCTTCAAGTCCAACGTAAGCAAGTTCTTGATAAACTGTTCCCCTAGTCGTGTTACTTGTAGTTAAGAAATCTGAGAAGAGGGTCACGAAGGAAGTTTTTTTTTTTTTTGTTTGTTTTTTTTTTGTTTTTTTTAAACCTCGCTTCAGACCAGCTAGGTAGGGTGCTAATTATTTTATTCATTTATTTTTTTACAAAATTCTTTATTTTACATTCATACATCTTTATTTTACACCGTCATTTTTTTTTCTTCTATCATTCGTTCATTCGTTTATTCGTTTATTCGTCCAATTCTTTCTTTTTGTCACTTGTTTGGGGTTTTTTTTCCATCTCTTTTTCCTTTTCTTTTTTTTTTATTTTACATTTTTTGTCAGTTGTGCCATTATTTTCTTCTTTTTAGTCGCATGCAAGCGACTCTATAAGTCATTCCATCGGTCGATCGGTCGGTCGGTCGGTCGGTCGGTTGGTCGGTCTGTCTGTCTGTAACACATTTGTGCTTGGCCTTTTTAGTTAAGATCAAAGGTCTGTTGTTAATAGATGCTGCTCTTAGCTTTTTCAGCTTTTCTTGGCCTTTTGGCCACGCAGTTAGTCTGTCAGACTGCGGTTGGGCGCCTGGAGTGGTAACGCAAACCTCCCGGCGCCCTTCAACTGGACGAATGGCCCGGTTCAGATCCTTAGTGTGTGGTTTGGACCTGGTCTCCAGCTTGATAAGAATTGGTTGGAGGTACGGTCAAAGGTGGAGACTGCAGTCAATGCGTGGCTTCTTAGGAAACTTTCCTTAAAGGGTAGAGCTGAGGCGTGCGCTACATACGTCTTCCCTCTCCTCCTTTACCGACTGGCTGTACTTCCCCTGCCTGCACAACACCTAAAAGCTCTTGTTGAACTCTTGTCCTCCCTCCTTTGGGACAGAGGAAGACACTGGGTGAGCAGACAGGTCTGCTTTCAACGTCCGTGTGAGGGAGGTTTGGGAATGCCAGACTTGAAGTGTTATCGAGACGCCGAGAGGCTGGCTTTCCTGAGCCACCACCTTTAAGAAGATCAACCATGGCACCCTGCGATTACTGCCGCCTTCCCCGACCTCATTCTTGACCCCGCTATCGAGAGTCGTCGCAGGCCGCAGGGAGACTCAGCCTTCCTGAAAGAGTGCCGAGCCATGCTAAAACGACTACCAAGGTCCAGCGACCTTGTGACTGCTACCCCTAGGGAACTCCACAGTGATCTAGTAATGGGGGCCGCCGACGACCCGCTATGTGCGCGTTTAGGTTGGCAGCAGAGTGAGATCCGCTCCGCGTGGAGTTGGGCGCCAGGTTCGAGTCATCTGAACAATTGGCCCGAAATGCACTTCCACTTAACAACATACAATGCAGTTCTGGGTTTTTTGAGTCGCCTGCTTGTCCCCGTTGCGGGACAACGACCGTAGAAACGACTGATCACGCTTTCTTCGATTGCCGTGAACTCTGCCAGTACTGGTCGTATGTCAGCGAGGTGACGGCTCGCATCGATCCCGAGCATCCTCGCCCTATTACCGTATCCAATGTCGTTGACAACGTGAGGTCGCCGTGGGACAGGGAAAGACAAATGGTCTACATTACGATCCTGGCCGTGGCGAGAATGATGATTTGGATGCCACGTCTGCAGGGTGGCCAGGGTGTGTTGCCTTTTTCTGATCAGGATCTGATCGCTTTCTTTAAACACCAACTACGGGTGAAGACCAGATGTGATAGAAGAAGGCTGCATCGTGCAGCATTTGACAGAAGATGGATATATGTAGCAAATCTGTGTGTACGAAAACGAGTCAAGTTTGAATACGTGTTCCCCGCTTAGGTGTGGAATGCGCAGTTCCGTCAAGCATAATCAAATTTCAACCTCTTAACTAGCCGAGTAAATGCTTCATCCCTCCTCAAGTAGGAAGCCTCCAAGATCCCTATCCCCTCCTATCTGCAATTTTTTCTTCTCACCCCTCACTCTAAATTTCACCCATCTTGGAGAGAATGAAATCAATCACTAACTCCCCATCTCTCACCCACAAAATTTTCTTTTCTCCATTTTGTCCCATCTATAGAGCATCCCCACTTAAAGACCAGCATGCAGGAGCTCAGGTTCCTTTACAAACCAAGTGAAACAGACGGTCTATCAACTGGACGAGGTTGGGATGGTCCTACTAACCACTTTTATTTTTCCGCCCTCGACACAAATGCATTATCGTATCATCATTGTTATCTTTTTTGTTTTTACACGGAAATAAAAAATGTTTTAAACAATTGGGTGCCGAGTAGGATGTCCCCAAGTACGAAAAGGCGAATGCGGTATCATGGTGAAAGAAGATTCTAGCTAAGAGAAACTTTTGTTTAGTTCTAGAGTGACAAAGATGACCAACGACCCCCATCTTCCCCCCCCTTTTGAGTTGGCCTTGTGCCTAAGTTTTTTGTTCATGTTCTTTTTTTTTTGCCTGAATAAAAGATTTAATATCTCAAAGTGTAGTATCTGTTCCGGCAGATACTACAAGCAAAGACCATATGTGGGGGCAACCGACTATATAAGACCTTAGTCAATGTAGGGGCAACCATTCATACCAACAGTCACTATCCAGCTCTCCTACTCTCCGGGGAGTTAGTCCCCATTTTCCCTTCACTCCTCACATTAAAAATCGGCCTTGTGCCTAATTTGCTCGGTGGGGGAGCAAATAAATACAGCTTTTCTTGGCCTTTTGGCAAAGATCAAAGTGTAGTATCTGTTCCGGCAGATACTGCAAGCAAAGACCATATGTGGGGGTAACCCCACATATCAGACCTTGGTCAATGTAGGGGCAACCCTTCATACCAACAGTTACTATCCAGCTCCCATTTCCCACCTCTCGGGAGCTGGTCCCCTTTCCCCCCCCCCTCCCTCTCTCTCCACATTAAAAAACGGCCTTGTGCCTAATTTGCTCAGTGGGGAAGCAAATAAATACAATCTGTTCCGACAGATACTGCAAGCAAAGACCATTTGTGGGGGCAGCCTCAAATATAAGACCTTGGTCAATGTAGGGGAAACCTTCATACCAATTGTCACTGTCCAGTTCCCCTACTTCCCGGGGATTTGGCCCCCATTTCCCCTTCACTCCTCACATTAAAAATCAGCCTTGTGCCTTATTTGCTCAATGGGGGAGCAAATAAATACCCTTTTCTTGGCCTTTTGGCCAAGATCAGAGTGTAGTATCTATTTTTACTACATGTTATGTTTGTAACTTTGTGATATAAAGTGGGGGATCACTTTTCTGTATTAATTTAATGTAAAATGATCACCCACTTTACAACCAGTCAGTCTCAAAGCCATTCAAGTCATTCTCCAAATCATTCAAGTTGTTTTTGAAGGATTCCAGTTATTTTTAAAGCATTCAAGTAAAAAATTTTGTGCGGATCGAACAGTCTGCAACTGGATATGCATATTTTGAGTTAAGTTTAATATCTTCACATGGAACAAAAAAGTAGAGTATTCGAGGCAAGCATTTATTTCATCTGCTGATGTTGATTGAAGAATAACAGGTAACATTTGTCTGAAATCTTCTGCAAGCAATATTACTGCATTCCAAATGGTCTGACATTGCCACGCAAATCTTGCAAGGATCGACCAAGAGCCTCAAGTGATTTTTTGCGTACCATTGTGCATTCATCCTAAACAATAAGTTTGCATTTCTGCAATATTTTTCCCCATATTGGATATTTTGGAGATGTCGAACATGAGATTTTTCAAAAATTGAATGTTTTAAAGTAGAATAAATAATTCTTCTACTTGGCAGCAAGGTCGCAGGTATTCCTCATGCAGCAAGGGCTAAGGCTATGTCATTTTGTTACCAAATGGCTGCCAAAATCAATTTAATTAGAAAGGCTTTACCAGTTACTTCTGGTGCTGTTCAAGGTAGCAGTAATTTCCAAATAACTTCTATTCTCACAGTCAGTAAATTAGGTGACTAAAATAGGATTTATCCATGTTTTGACAATGCCTTTTCACTGTAATTAATTTAGGAGACTAAAATAGGATGAGGGATTAGAGATGGACAGATAGAGAGGAAGATATATAGATAGAAAAGAGAAAGTGAGATGAAAATAGAGAAAGAGAAGGAGATAGAGAGATAAAGGGATTGATAGATAAAGTGAGAGGGGGGTTAGAAACAGAGAGGGATGAGACAGAGGAAAGGAGAGAGATAGAGGGAGTTAGAGAGAGAAAGGGGCTCAAAGAGAGATGGAGAGGGTGATATATAGATAAAGATAGATTGAGAGAGGGAAAGGGAGAGATGGATAGAGGAAGAGAGAGGGGGAGAGAAACAGGTGAACTACTCTTTACCGTTTTTTTCCTCGTTCAGTAGAGAAGAAATCTTTCGAGGCTGAGGCAATTTTAATTTTTTGTTACTATCCATAGTAACCCTTTTGGGGGGGGGGCTAGATTTTCCACGCATTAGAAACCGACCGGGTTATCTGCACTTTCACCTAACAAATTAATAAAAGAAGAAGATTTTGTAAAATTTGAATTTAACATGAAAATACTATTTTAAAAAATGCCTATACATACGTACACACACATATACATGTAAAATACACATGAAGGAACATTCCAAAAGTCATACATAGTAAGTGATCAGCGGCTGGACCGTTTTTGTCCCTTTTCCTTCCTGATCTTTTTCCTCTTTTTTTTTAAATAAAAAGTTTGTTTTAGACTCACACATATGCAGTACATGATAATGATTATGATCATGTTGACAAATAACTCAACGAACGAATCGACGAAAAGCAACAGTCCAATTGATATGATTTACAGACGCTTGTTTTTTTTTTTTTGCTTAAATAAATAAATATATATATATATATTTATATATATACATATATATATATATATATATATATATATATATATATATATATATATATATACAGGGTGACCCCCAAAAAACGGGCCCCAACTCTAATAATTTCTTAGTGTTGTGTCCGAATGAAATGAAACTTTGGTCACAACTAGTTTATTAAATTCAAAACATCATATAAAAACACTAGGGTCTTTGACCTTTTTTTCTCCGTTCTACAGTATATGTTCTAGATGGCCTCCATTTAGCTTTTGTTTTTTTTTGGTGGGAGGGGTCACCCTGTATATATATATATATATATATATATATATATATATATATATATATATATATATATATATATATATATATATATATAAGTAAGAGAAGGAAAATTTAAATTGTAAGTTGAAATATACAACCAAAATTTATTGTTCGACTGAATACTCCAAAAAACAACTTACAAATTCCTTAATCCGCGGAGTTTCAAAGAATGCTATTCTTGCTATTCTTCTTATCACAGGACAGAAAGAAATCAGCAAATTATATTTGTAGCGATGCTAGAATTTGATCGTTATGGCATTAAGTGAAAGCGCAATTTATTATGGTTATAAATTGCAAAGAAAAACGGGGGTAAAAATGTTGGATATGTGAAAAAATATATAAATAAACCGCACATAATATTTAAGCTTCTATGAAAATTATCTCAAGGTAATCCGAAAGGCGAAAATGATTGTTTAAAGGGAAGGAAGTCCAATTGGGATTAAATTATCTATGTATAAATACTGTTATTTATATTAGATTGAAGTTTACTATTGCATATATCGGGTAAACACTACACCCTTTTGATTTAATTTATTTATATATATATATATATATATATATATATATATATAGAGAGAGAGAGAGAGAGAGAGAGAGAGAGAGAGAGAGAGATTAAGATGATTAATAATTTATAATTAAAATTAAAAAATAAAAATCGGTTTCATAAGGAAGAACAAACAAAATTAAATTGTACGATCGTTTCGGAAACGATGTTATTAATTGAGATGGACAATAAGTCTTGGACAATAATTTTATCTTATAGTTTTTTGAAACAAAGTCTCGTCATCAGCAAAAATATTGGGTGGGTTTTTTTTTAAGACACTAAAAATAAACTTTTTTTTTTTAATTTTTTAAGTAAGGCAGGTTTATCTTTTAATGGTTCGCCTTATAAAACTCGTAAGTATCATCGTCAATGTATTCATTGGGATGTTAAATGTAGTTTAACATCCCAATGAATGCATTGACGATTTATTGATTTTGTTTGTTCTTCCTTGTGAAACCGATTTTTAATTTTAATTATAAATTATCAATCATTTACTCAATATTAAAATATCTCTAGGATATATATGTCTATCGAGCTTATTATATATCTACGTTATAACGAGCACTTTTCTTTTCTTTTATTTTAATTCTATTAATGAATTTACTAATACATTAAAATATACTCTGCTCTTTAGACTGTTGTTCTAACCCCCTTAAAATTGTATATATGTATATATATATATATATATATATATATCGAGAGAGAGAGAGATAGATAGATAGATAGATAGATAGATAGATAGATATAGATATAGATATTGATATAGATATTGATATAGATATATAGAGAAAAAGAAGTATGTTATACCTAGGCATTTCGAAAGCTAATGCTTCTCATCAGAAAATGGGAGCGAACTACGTTATAGACGTAGGGAAATGCAACATCCAGCTTATATATGTATAATTGTAATATTTTTAATGAATATTATTAATTTTTTATACATGCTTACACATGTTTTTATTGCTTTTACTTAATGCAGGTGGAGAGATTCGAACCCAGTCTACATTCTTCACTTGTAGACTACTGTTTTTCCTCGGAGCCAATGACAACTAATACATAAATAGAAGGAAATTAAAGCTTTTAGTGTAGAAAATTAACGTTTTCACTGATCAACATTCATCGACGCCTGTTGAACGTTTACGAAGCCGTTACAGTTGATGTAAGCACAGTTTGAAGATGGGTTCATCGATTTCAGAACGGCGACAAAGATGTGAGTGCAATTTAGAAGTTTTATAACCACACAAGCAGAAAAGATCAGCATATAAAATCAAAGGGTTTTTTTTATATGGCAGCGGTGTGTTCGAAATTAATGTTTCTGTTTAGAGCACAATTGAGCCATGATACTTGACTTCTGCATTTTAAACTTTAATTCAAGCTATTATATAAAAATAATTTTATAAAATCAACCGGAGGTTCTTAACAGTGCAATGTAGACTACAATGTATTGTGGACTAAGTCACTGCGGAGAGACATGTGAAGCTTCCTCCCGGTGCACCGCGATGAGTCCCCAACTAAAAACAGCCAATCAATCAATTGGATTAAAAAGTGAACGATTTCACTAATTAATTTCGATAACTATAAAAATATTAGAGCGTGAAACATTCATTGATCATTATTCAATCTGAGGCACGTCGTGTCTTGTTGCTAGTATATATATATATATATATATATATATATATATATATATATATATATATATATTTAATTATTATAGTAAAAAACTAATTATGACAGCCCCTTTAAGAAATTCATTTCTTATCGTTGAACACTTTCAGTTGAATTAAAGTCGGTCAATTTAGCTCTTATGCATAGATCATCGTATAACGATTAGATCACTTTCTGACTGACGTAAATGAACATTTAAAATTAAAATCTCCATTTCGACGTTATTTCACGCGGTTAATGGTAGCCGAATCGATACGGTCTCTGCTAATCGAGCCAGAGATGTCTCGTGTTGCTCGGTTCGAATCGTTCGGCTGGTGTTAATTGTGACACCCTGCACTGAAGAATCCCGAAAGGATGAAACACTAGTGTACCTATTTACTATGCCTCCCCACGGGACAGAGTTAGACACCAGGGTCGTTTTTTAACGTGGAGAAAAGGTACAAAAATAAAAATTGTCTCAGTCGTGAAGGATTTCTCCTCCACCGAAAGAGAACAAGAAATAGAAGTGCAGCATCTGAAGAACAGATACTACACTTTGATCTTGTCCCGAAGGCCAAGATGAAACACTAGTGTAGGCATCGCCAAAAATGGCCGAAAAATCAAGTTATTGTTGTTGTTGTTGTTTTTTATAACGAAATTACATTTATTAAAATCCATTATTTCTGAGTAACTTTTTTTTTCCAGAAAGATAAAACCCTGAATTTTATCATATAGAAAACAGAATAATATAAAACTTTTTCTACTATTTTTAATTAAATTTTAAATGTTAAATTTTCCCAAAAAGTTAACAATTGACATTTTTTTTGTCTTGCACAAAAAAACGTACATAAATATTTAAAAAAAAAAAAAAGGTTTTTGAACTAATTAATTTATTTATTTGTTGTCTAAGATTTAGGATGATTTTCTATGAGAATATGCAAAAATATTATAATATAAGTACCTGGATTTAAAATAATTCCACTTATTCATATAGGCAACCAGTTACTTCGCGTCGATCTAGAGTCTAGATCGACAATGTTTACGTTTGTGTTTAATAAAAAGCAAACTATGGAAGACCAAACAGGCCAAAAAATTTCAATGTATTATTAACGCCGAGGCTGGCCAGTACCAGATGGGTGACCATTTGTATGAGTTTGGTTTTTAATGTGTATGTGTGTGGGGGCCAGGCTCCCCAAAATGGGGGGGGGCAATTCAAAGCAGAATAAAAAAAATATTTCAGCGCGTTATATATATATATATATATATATATATATATATATATATATATATATATATATATATATAGTAATTTATGAAATATATATGGCGACTAAGCTACACTTAATATTCTGGGTTTCATCCACTGTAGGATTCGTCAGGCTTATGCGCATACGCCTGACGAATCCTACAGTGGATGAAACGCAGAATATTCAGTGTAGCTTAGTCGCCATATATATTTTATAAATTGCTAACTAGCTCTACCTACGTATTGAGCACTTTTGAAGTAAATACTTAAAGTTTACGCATAAACCTATACTTTCGTATATTAAATTTATGTGAGTAAATGAAGTAGTTATATATATATATATATATATATATATATATATATATATATATATATATATATATATATATATATATATATATATATATATATATATATATATATGAGGAAGTGGCTGGCGATTGTAAGAATCGGACGATATTGTACCCATCTTCCACCATGACACGTATTCTAACCGCTTTTCCCCCATTTTCTTATTAATGAATTCTTCCGAAAAAAACTTTGGAACACAAAAGCTTTGTTCTTCTTTAGATGTTCTTCCAAAATGCTGAACAGGCTGAAAAGACAAAGAATCTTTTTTTCCGAAATGGAGATTACACGCCTCGAGAAAAACTTCACGCATTATTAACTTTGGGCGAGTTTTGCTTTCGTTTTTGGTCACAGACGCCGGGCTTGCTGAATGCTACAACCGTTAAATTGAGCAGCCTGAGTCGGAACTGAGCGTCATCCGAGATTCTGGAAGAATGTTTGACATGGACATAGTCAGTGGCGCTTCTACGGAGGTAGGGCCACGGAGTCATGGCTTCCCAGAATATTAGCTGGTTTAGTTTATCGATAGTGTTGAACGTAAACTAACTAAGAGATATGCGCTGTAATCTCTCTGTCCTGTGGCGTGGAGGTAAGCTTCTTAACACTGTTTACAATAATAAAAACTTACGTTTGAATTTTTTAATCCCAACGTAGAAAACATTGAAGAACTATCTGAAACAATTCTGCATATACAGTGGCCCACTTAAGAGTAGCCCGATCTATCAAATCTTTCTCTTACAACCAACTGACACCACAAGACAAAATACAATTCTTTTTCCAACAAGATGGCGCTACATGCCACACGTCTCACAGAATACTGGCACGAGTTTATGATAAGTTTACGGAAGATAGAAACAATAATCAAAGGGTTATGGCCACCACGTTCCCCGGACCTTTCATCGTGTGATTTTTATCTCCGGGGACTTAAAAACGAAAAGTTTATGCAAATAATCCTCACAATCTTGACCAAGTAACATTACCAACACTATTAGGAGAATCACAAGAGAAGATCTACGAACAGTATATGCAAACGTTATTAAACATGTTAAGAAATGCATAGATGTCAAGGAGGAATAGTTCCAGCATCTTTTATAACACTACACTTAATTTAAACAATCTACAGGTCATTTAAACAATAAAACAATGTTCCTCCTCTCTACTACATTTTATGAGCTACTTTTATGCGGGCCACCCTGAATATATATATATATATATATATATATATATATATATATATATATATATATATATATATATATATATAGGTTAATGCAAGAGTACTCAATACCGAAGTCATTTTTCCTCTTTTTTTCTGTATATAAGCTCCACCTTAATTGTTGAGCTTTGTATTATTTCGAAAAGTCTATATATATATATATATATATATATATATATATATATATATATATATATATATATATATATATATATATATTATATATATATATGGGGGGGTGAAGAAGAAAAGAAAAGAAGAATTAAAGAAATAATATTTATATATATATATATATATATATATATATCGTGAAATATATTCTTATAAATGCCTATATGCAGATCTACAATGATGCACTTCCTTCATCGCCAATTTCGGGTTTCGCATCATATCGGTTCACACCGCAACCCCGACCTGACAATGGACACACCAGATTATCTAGAAGCAATCAGTTACGTGTGTCATCGTTACAGAAAATCGTGTTATATATAATGATATTTAAGTACAAAAATGTATTTACGACAAAAATGTAGGGAAGACATTGTTATTATCTGAAGAGTCTAGAGTGGATGAAACGCGGAATATTCAGTGTAGCTTAATCGCCATATATATTTTATAACTTACTATATATATATATATATATATATATATATATATATATATATATATATATATATATATATATATATATATATATATATATAACACGGAAAATTACATAATTGTCGATGCAATAATTTATTTCAACCTTATGGTATTTTCAAGCATCTAAACTAGACAATTACATTTTTGATACTGAAATAAATTTATTTAGAGGCTTGAAAATACCATAAGGTTGAAATAAATTATTGCATCGACAATTATGTAATTTTCCGTGTTATATTTTTATGTTATTGCTCTGTTTACCACATTGAGCTCTCATAGCCGGATTTCCTCTGGAATTATTCCATTATAACACTATATATATATATATATATATATATATATATATATATATATATATATATATATATATATATATATAATAACTTACTATATATATATATATATATCATAACTTACTATATATATATATATATATATATATATATAATATATATATATATATATATATATATATATATATATATATATATATATATATATATACTGGTTTCAAAAACAGCCTACAGAAAATGAACTCTGATTTATGAAAGTATGATAGGTTATGAAAAGGAAGGGTAGTAAAGAGATAGCTTCGAATTTGGGGGTATCAAAACCAAAGCAAAATATAATGAACGTAAAAATAAACTAGATAAACCCCATAATTTATTATACCATACCTGTTCACACTGAAACACTTATCACAACATTCTGTGAATCTATATTAAAAAACTTGTTAAACTTTGTGACATATTTACATTCTATGGAGGTCAGGCGCGAGCGAACATCCCATAATTTTATTATACCATATTTCTTCAAACTGAAACATAATTATCAAAGTATACTTACGCAGATAGATATGAAATGTATTTATTAAAGTTTGTGCCTATTTTCATTCTATGGAGTTCAGGCGCGAACGCAGACCCCACAATTTTATTATACCATCCCTATTTACGTTGAAACATACTTATCAAAGTATTATTATGTACATCTATATTAAAAACACTTGTAAACTTTTTTTTTAATTTTTAAATTTTTTATTACCATACTTTGCGTACGCGGACCCCACAATTTTAATGAATCAAACATACCCATTCCTGTGTCTGGGTACATCTTCTATCATTATATGTAATTAGTTTTCTATAATAGTCAACCTTGTAGGATATATATATATATATATATATATATATATACCATTATACTATATGTATATTGTGATGCTGGGTGGGGAGACGGTTGCTTGTCCCATGACTTGGGTTTTCTTCTGGCTAATGGTGAGACCGAACAGGCTGCAAGCATTAGCAAACCTGTCCATCAGTCTTTGAAGACCATCTTCCTGATGCGATGCTATAGCTGCATCATCGGCAAACAGCATGTCTCTTATCCGAACTGTCCTCGTCTCCTCACCCAACATCACAATCCAAGGCACACCACTAGAGGTCGTACGCCAGTTTCAATATCTAGGCTCCACTGCTTCAGACACCCTCTCATTGGACGTGGAGCTAAACAAAAGGATTGGAAAGGCATCCACAACCCTCTCTAAACTAACTAAAAGAGTCTGGGAAAACAGGCACCTTACCACCTCCACCAAGATGATCGTCTACAGAGCGTGCATTCTCAGTGTTCTACTGTATGGGAGTGAATCCTGGACTACATACTCAACACAAGAGAGGAAACTCCAGGTCTTCCATATGAGGTGCATACGTAGGATACTTGGTATCACATGGCAGGACAGAGTGAGTAATACTGATGTTCTGCAGAGAGCGAGCATCCCATCCATTTACTCCCTACTGCGTGAGCGACGTCTTCGCCGGCTGGGCCATGTGCGCAGGATGGATGATGGGCGCATCCCTAAAGACCTTCTCTATGGCGAGCTTGCCTCAGGCTCAAGAAAGAGGGGGCGACTCCATCTTCGCTACAGGGATGTCTGCAAGCGTGACATGAGGGCTTTCTCGGTGGACAGGAGTACATGGGAAGCCTCTGCAGCTGACAGAACTACCTGGAGGAAAATGATACGCCAGGGGATTATCATCAGCGAGAGGCCCCTCCATGTTGAAAACGCTGCAAAGAGAGCGAGGAGAAGAGCGAGCGTACAGGCGGAACAGCCGGACGAAGCGGCAAATTGCATAACAACCTTCGTATGTCAAGGCTGTGGCAGACTATGCAAATCAAAAATTGGTCTCTACAGTCACACAAAAGGATGCATACAGGCAACATCTTAATACGGCGCTGATCCATAGTCGTTTCGACTGACGGATGCCACACACATATGTATATTTAGAATGGGAGTGCATCTTTGAGACTGTTTGTGTCTTAAACAAATAGACTTTTCGACTTTTTTTTTTAATCTTCTGTCAACATATTATTTTGATGCTTTTGTGCCACCTATAAAACTTTTTCTGGTCTTACTTAAGCCTTTTTGTTCCTATTTACAATGCCTCCCCACGAGACAGAGTTAGACACCAGGGTCGTTTTTTTAATGTAGAGAAAAGGAACAAAAATTAAAAATTGTCTCAGTCGTGAAGGATTTCTCCTCCACTGAAAGAGAACAAGAAATTGAAGCGAAGCATCTGAAGAACAGATACGGTATTTATTTACTCCCCCACCAAGCAAATTAGGCACAAGGCCGATTTTTAATGTGAGGAGTGAAGGGGAAATGGGGACCAACTCCCCGGGGAGTAGAGGAGCTGGATAGTGACAATTGGTATGAAGGGTTGCCCCTACATTGACCAAGGTCTTATCTGTGGGGTTGCCCCCATATATGGTCTTTGATTGCAGTATCTGCCGGAACAGATGGTATTTATTTGCTCCCCCACCGTGCAAATAAGGCACAAGACCGATTTTTAAAGTGAGGAGTGAAGGGGAAATGGGGACCAGCTCCCCGGGAGAAGGGGGAGCTGGATAGTGACAATTGGTATGAAGGGTTGCCCCTACATTGACCAAGGTCTTATATGTGGGGGAAACCCCACATATAATCTTTGCTTGCAGTATCTGTCGGAACAGATGGTATTTATTTGCTCCCCCACTGAGCAAATTAGGCACAAGGCCGTTTTTAATGTGAGGTAAAAACCAGCTCCCCTAAAAGTAGGCAAAAAGGGGGCACTCTGGTTACCAAAAATAATAATTGTCCCAGTATAGAGGGCTTCCCCTCCATTGACTGGCACAAACTATCTCAAGTGCAGCATCTGTCGGAACAGATACTACACTTTGATATTGGCCCGAAGGTTCCATAGATTTTTATGGCAACAAAGCGTTATATACGCCAGTTAAACTCAGATACTGGTGTACTCGCATAGCTGTGAGCAGGGTTAGTTTATCTTGCTTATAGATCCCTTGATTTCAGAAACAGGTGGAAGTCATAATGTTTGCGAACTGAGAATTTAAAATTCTGATAATAATCTTCTGCGATGTATATTAGACGATGCAATACAAGATTTTAACGCATAATACAGGATATTACATGTTGAGAAGGAGACAACCTCTGGAAGGATAGATTTAGGACGTTCTTGCCTAAATTGGAGTTTGTGGAACATCGAATTTATTAAATTGAAACACTAGTTGCCCACGACTCCGCTCTTGTATAATTGCAACCTTCTTTTTACTTATGTTCATCCCTTACAAGGCATGTCACCGCTTCAACGTAAGAGGCTACTACTTGGGATCATGCCTAGGAAAGATTAACAAAATGATGATTTACCTTACATTTAAAGTTCTGCATATCAGTGCAGTCAGGGAAGCGGGTAGCAGGAAGGGAATTCCAAAGTTTAGCTGCTCGAGGGAAGAAACTATTAAAGTAGAAAGCTTTCTGGCATCTAGGGACCTCAAGAGTTCATCAGAGTACACGCCATTAAAATATTTGTAAAACAGGCACAGAGATGCAACATTGTGGCGATGGGACAGAGGTTGCAGCTTATTTGACAAAGTGGGGCCCATTAGATTGAAGATTTTTTTTTTATCCTATGCAAGAGGGAAAGACTAGTGGTAGGTGCGCAAGCCCAGATGTGGCAACAATATTCCATGCATTGGCGAATGGTGGCCTTACGGAGTGTGAGTAAGCTTCTAGCACAATAGAAGGAACCAACCTCTTTGCAGCAGCCTTTGCAATGTTCTTAATGTATTTGTTCGAGCTCATATTGCCCGTGAATGTTAGGCCAAGGAGTGTGAAGGGAGATTTCTCGGTTTGTCTTGGATATCTATGGTTGGAGAGGCGTTTTGTAATTGTTAAAGGGGGGGGGGGCAACTTACATAACGTGAGAAACGAATTTTATCATAGCAAAGAAGTTCCTACTGAAGCGTTACAATTCAATAAAGAACAAATGTAACAGACAGCTGAAAATTAACAACGTAAGTCTGAAGGACACACTAAATCTATTAGCAGTTGAAACATTACAGATTAATAAAAAAAAAAAATTAAAATGTAACAGACCAACAAAAATTTATCCAAAATTGAAGCTTTACAGATTAATAAAAAATCAATTAAAACAGACCACCAAAACTAATATAATAGATAAATGAATATATATTAAAAACTGATGCTTACACCAAACGAAAATTTATTCAAAACTTAAGAAAAACAAATCGTTGAAATCCATTAAAAATATGACTGTATGAAAGTCTTCACCGTGACAGACCAACTAACAGACAAACAGAAACTCATCGGTAAATCTTGTTCAAAATTTTAATATGATAGACCGACGAAAATCTATATGTCTATAAAGGTTAAAATGTCTGAGTGTGTCTGTGTGTGTACATTTTCAAACGCAATAACTCTGTCAATTTTCAGTCTACAGACTCGAAATTGATATACAGGGTAATGAGATTTGGGAGAATCTTTATAATCCGTTTTCCGCCAGAAATTTGACTGTTAAGGGGTCAAAGTTCAACGATTTGACCTTTGAGAACTCTAGCAAACTCCTCCGCCAATTTTGGATATAAACACTTGAAATTTTAGATATAGGTTCCTTGGACATGTATCTAACTTAATAACTGGATTTGAGCCCAAAAAAATAAATGTTAAGGCGTCATAATAAGAGTCAAATTAAAAAAAATTGACCGCTGGACTGAAATGCAAGTATATCTATAAAGGTGAAAATGTGTGTGTGTGTGTGTGTGTGTGTGTGTGTATGTGTCTGTCTGTCTGTCTGTCTGTCTGTCTGAGTACATTTCCCTACACAATAACTCTGTCAATTTTCAGTCTACAAACTCGAAATTTAATATACAGGGTACTGAGATTTGGGGAAATCTTTATAATCAGTTTTCGGCCAGAAATTTCGCTGTTAAGGGGTCACAGTTCAACGATTTGACCTTTGAGAAATCTACCAAACTCCTCCGCTAATTTTGGGTCTAAACAATTGAAATTTTAGATATAGGTTCCTTGGGCATGGATCTAACTTAATAATCGGATTTGAGCCCAAAACAATAAATGTTAAGGGGTCATAATAGGGGTCAAATTTAAAAAAAAAATTGACCGCTTCGGTCTCTATCAAATTATTCAGACAATTTCTGGTCTAAACATTTGAACTTTTACATAAAGGGTATTCAGAGATAGGGCACGCTTTTTAATCGGTTTGGGTCGAAAATTTGAGTTTCCAATATATAAATGTATGTATGTATGTATGTATGTATGTATGTATGTATGTATGTTTGCATGTCTGCCTAAAACTTACGACAGAGGCGACGGATTTTCACAAGATCAGTATCGTTTTGAAGTTCCACCTTTCAGACAACAAATATCGAAAAATTGACTAAGAACATTAATATTTTCACCTTTAACTGGGCACTTTTCTACAGGGGATCGCTTTTTTCGCCGATATTTTCGAAAATCATCCTCTCCTTTCGATTGTCTAGCCTTAATTAAAACTACGTCACTTCCGGTTTGGCGGTGGTCGTAACAGCAAAGACGTCCGTTCTTTTCGTCCTTTGTGGTACGGGTGCGAGCCTGCCTTCGTACTACCACTTTTTTTTTTTTTTTTTGCTCAACATACACCTCCAAACACCCGGGCAACGCCGGGCTGAAATGCTAGTATATTAAAAATTTTACCAATATAGATCGACAAAAACATATATAAAAAATTTTAATATGATAGACCGACGAAAATTTTAGCATGAGAACCCGACGAAAATATATTACAAACTTTAGAATAGCAGACCATCAAAATTCATTAAAATATAAGTAAAAGACTGAGTAAAATCTATTAAAATTTTAGCGTGACAAACTGTTAATCTATTAAAATTTTAGCGTGACAAACTGTTAATCTATTAAAATTTTAGCGTGACAAACTGTTAATCTATTAAAATTTTAGCGTGACAAACTGTTAATCTATTAAAATTTTAGCGTGACAAACTGTTAATCTATTAAAATTTTAGCGTGACAAACTGTTAATCTATTAAAATTTTAGCGTGACAAACTGTTAATCTATTAAAATTTTAGCGTGACAATCTGTCGAAAGTATTTTTTTAATTAAGAATAATAGACACCATTAAAACTCTATTAAAAATATGTGATAAATTAAGGAAAATCTATTACTCTTGAAGCGTAACAGACAGACGATATCTATTAAAACTGAATCGTGACAAACAGACGGACATCTCTTCGAGAAATTTTGGGGCATGTAAAATAAAATGCGTTGATTTCATATGCCTGTTAGTGATATTCAAAACTTAAGCGTGACAGACCGATGAAAATGCAAATGCAATGTGGTTGGCGCCACAACGACGGACGAAACCTCGAATAGAGATACGAGGACACATCGAATAAATAAAATAAAATGAACGGCCTTTAAAAATAGGGAAAATACTTAAACCAATGATATAGACCGAGAACGAATGATGAGGTGGGGAAAGAGGGGTCTGGGTTGAGGGGAGGCTTGAAAAGGGGCACCTGTCAAATGCTGCATAGCAAATTACATGTTTCTTATCAACTCGAATCCAGATTGAACTTGCTTCTGCAGTAACACAACCGACCACCAGGTGGCGTTATCTACAAAAACGTTTCTGCCGCCGAGATGCGTGTTTTTACCCCACTTTATGTGCTTCTGCTAACCCATACTTGAATTACTTTGTTTCTGTTTTTTGCGGCATCGTGCATATGTGCGTCAAAATGGGCAACATGAACAAATACTAGCAACCTATACAAATATACACTAGTAGAATATCCGTCTCAGGGTGGGTAAAATCAATCCTTTGGACAGAAATGTGTTCCAACATGTTCACGTCTTCTTACGGAGATTAAAATAAGCATATAATGCAAATATAACTTATAACCAACCACATTGCGTGTAAAAAAAAAAAAATGTTTAGGGTCTTTATTCCAATTTGCTTTGTAAAAATTAATTACGTGAGTCTTATTCAAGACTAGCGTTGGGTGCCCGGCATTTCCTGGTAGTAAAATACGCTTAAATATATTTTAATTCATGTAGATTTCGTATTTATTATTACAGAGCCAATTCTCTATTATATATATATATATATATATATATATATATATATATATATATATATATATATATATATATATATATATATATGGGCGATATTTTAAGAAAAACACCGTATCTCCGAGGCGGAGGCGTTAACTTTAATATCAAAAACCACGTAAACAGATAAACTAAACAGTAAATTGTCTATGGCCTCATAGCGTAATGGGTTACGGCGCTGGACTGAAATACATAAGGTCCAGGTGTTCGAATCCTAACAACAGTCAAACTACGCTGAAGAGGAGTAATGCTCCGAAACATGCGTGTCCGTAGATTACTGTTTTTACAAATAATAAATAAATAATACGTCCAAATAATAAAATGGGCGACTTTCTAAGAAAAACACCGGATCTCCGAGGCGAAGACGTTAACCTTAATATCGTTTAAAAAATTAACAACAAAACCTACGTATATATATATATATATATATATATATATATATATATATATATATATATATATATATATATATATATATATTAGTACTGATTTCAAAAGTTTAACTAAATGACTTGGTTAACATAAGCTAGAAACGATACCAAAATATTTAGCGCTCTAGCCCGTTCTCTATAGATTGAGCTATCGACAGCTAGATGAGAATTATTTTAATCAAACTACTTCAAACTATGATTGATTTTGCGCATGCGCAAAAGTATTAGAAATATAATGCAAGTGTAAATGAACATTTTGCATTTCCACTTGCCGACATATTTCCTTACGCGTTATTCATCCATCCAAATAAAAATTGTACTCGCTATAAATCATCCTTAGTGTATGATTATTATTTACCAATAATTTCAATGTTCTGTGACTTGTAGTTTAAGAGTTTATCGGTTAAATATGTTCACACAGACACACATACACTGTTTTATTTATATAGAATATGTGTAAAATATAAGTTTTAAATTTTAAGGGGATTTAAGAAAAAAATTCAACGAATGTTATTTGACTGTTGATCACGAATGAAATTTAATCCAAATCTGAAATATTTGAATTTTTAAATCGAAAGCTATGACGTATAGTCCTCCATAAATCCGTTTTAAATACTACAAAGAACGTGAAATTTGTAGAATATTAATTTATTGACTAAAAGAGAGACCCACCATTACTCGGATTTAATTAGAATCAAATAATATTCCACATTTCCAATACTTTAATTGTCATGGAAATGGGTGAAATCCCCATTTTTCAATCAAATCGATCAACTGCCCTCTTTATTTGGATACCCGTCCCTCGCGATGAATCGAGAGGAAGCTTCACATGCCTCCCTGCAGTGACTTACTCGGCAATATATTCTAATTTACATTGCACTGTAGAGAACCGACTGTTGATTTTATAAAAATATTTTTATGTAATGACTTGAATTAATTTAGAATTTCGTGATTCAACTTTGACGCATCTTCTTCGCACATCTCCAAATTAATCCTCGAGCACTCGATGCGTCCTTGCTTCTGGAAAAAATGTCAGCAACCTGGGAATCCATATGACAAACAATATGAATATGCAAACAGTCAGAAATGGTAATTTCTACAAACCTTGTATCAATCTTGATCTCTTGGGCTATTTGACGTATAGTCACGCATCGTCCTTCCAAAATGGTAGACCAATTTCACAGGCAGATAGATAGAAGGGGGCAACCAGATCCAAGAATAGTTTCTACAGGTCTATGACCATGCATTTTATAAGATCATGTGATGGGGCGTCATTACCATACATTAAAAGTGTCCTTTAGTATGCGTTTTGTTGCTTTTTGGTTATTTTTCAAATAAAAAAAAAACTGAACACCACACAACGTAGACCAATAAAAAGAAATAAATGAATGAATGATTGAATGAATGAATAAATTAAACTGCGACAATAACCCTAATGCGGGTTTAACTAGCTTCTTCCAAAGGAGGAAAATTCATTAGAGAATATGATTTACGAGTGGTCCCCAGTCGCATGTATAGCCCCGTTAGGAGAAATGATGGTGTTGGGTTTTTACAATTTTTTTGCTGGGAAGTGTCGACATCCTTCTTATATACAGCGTCTGGTATTTCTAAATTGGTCACTTATTTGGTATTCCCAAATTGATCCCCAGCTCGTACTGGCCAGGCTCAACGTTGCTTAATTTTGGTGATCTAACGAGAACCGGTATGTCAACGTGATTATTGATTATGCCGTACTCGACACAGAACATTTCTATTTCACACCTAACTCATTTCTATTTCACACCTAATTTCTATTTCACACCTAATTTCTATTTCACACCTAACTATTACCTAAAACTATATCCGGTGGTGAGGCCCCACCTTGTGGGCCTTGGGGAGTGTGCAGCCACCCTTTAATTGCCATTGCTCCCAGGTCCACTCTGACCCAGAGTGGTAGTACCTGTTAGGGTCCCAATTATGGGTTAAATAGAATCCGACTTTAAAAAAAAAAAACAAATATACTCCATTAAAAATCGTTCCTCAAAATAACTAGATTCGGCATTGAATAACCTGAAAAAGGTTGATATGTCATAAAACAAAAACAACCAACTAACCTAACTCAGTTCAAACACATGTAAATCAGAAACCGTAATTAGTTCAGAGCTGTAATTGGGCACATAACCCATAAAGATATAAATCATTGCACATGCAAAATTTCAGTTAGATCAGACAAATGGAAGTGAGTCAAGAGCATTAGTTATTGAACGCATTTCGAATGGATTGAAAATAATGAATGGAATAAACAAAATTTGATTACTCACGGAGACAGTTTATTATAGATAGAATTTGTTAATATTAGATGGAGAACGACTATGTTGTAGTCTGCAGAGAACAGTCCAGTGGTAATGTATTTTATAAATGGGAAGTTATTTGAAAGATACTAGTGATATATAGCAATAAATTCCTGGATATCCTTATAAAAACAAGCGTCGAACGGCATAAAAAAGTGATGACGATACGCCTTCAAAGAGAGAAACAAAAGGAATTTTAAAAATCAATACTCTCCGGGAGGCCAGGTCATCTGAGTGACGGTCCGATAATGTAATTAATATAAGGAATGTCATCTCGATGTCTGCCTGTCTGCGACTCTCAATTACCAAGTTAGAAAAATGCGTCAAGTAGACAATTAATCAGTTACGTAGTTTCTCTCCCTCAATAAGTAAACTGTCTCTATCTATTTATCTATCTATCGATCGATCTATCTATTTATTTATCTATCTATCTATCTGAATAAAACTATTGAAAACTCAGCAAGTCTCTATTGTGTTTCATGCGTGTTCGTAGCTAAACAGCTGAAGTGGTCAACAACCACGAAGGTGTCGCGGTCCACACATGAAAATACGACGAAGAGAATGAATAACCAGCAACCGCGCACGTATGTATGAAATACTTTATTTGATTTATATGCTTACTTGATCGCTCACTGGCGAGCACACACATGTGCAAAAGTCATCCTTTACATAATCGACCATGTGCAAATATTTTATTCAACGCTAAAATGTTATAGCAATACAGCTACATAGATCAAATGTATGCATAAAAGACACTTGATTTATTTGCTTACTTGATCGCTCACTGATAAAAACACGCATGTGCAAAATTCCTCATTTTCTTCTCGCATCTCCAAATCAAGTACTTTATCCACTGTGCCATGGATCTGTGCGGATATATGAGCTGTTTTAAACCAATAACTTCTCAATTGTGGAACCCATTATCACAGTACTCTTTCTCTGCAGAATACAACCTGGCTGTCTTCAAATCCAATATCTACAGGCATTTATCATGGATTATTCCCATGAGTAAGCAATTGTTATTAATGTTGTGGGGTACAAATCACCCTTGTTTGAGAACTAAGTGGAGTCAACCAGTTCTATGAATACCACTTGTTTCAGAGACATTCATACCATGTTTAACCGCATGCTACGATCACGTTCCTCTCATACCACTTTAGTGGCTCCTGTATTCTTTATGATAAATATATATTATATTTTATACACTTTACACTACATGTGGTTTATTTCATTTGTGACCCCTAGCACGAGTCTACAACAACTGGCTGACGAGGACGGTTCAAGAACTTCCCGGATGAATCTACAATAATTGCTAACAACAACTGAATGATGAATATTCCGGCAACGAATTCACTCTAAAAATAAAACAGCCATTGGAAGACAGCATTTGACGACCAAAAGGATCCAAGAAAAAAGAACAGACGCGGATATTCGAAATAATTTTTTCCTACACTCGGGGGAAATTCGAAACTTCAAAGGTATTTATTTTTAAAAAGTTCGATGAAGAACGGGAAAAACTATTTGTAAACGTTGGAAAAAAAACAACATTCGAAAAAGGGCAACAATTCTTGCCGAAAAAAGGATTACACAAAGACGTCATCAAAAGTCTTATCTTGCTGTTAAAAACGCTACTAAAAGCGTAAACTACGAGTTGAAACAGAACTCCTAAGAAAATTACTACTGAATTAATGAGACCAAGTTTTCAGTAAGTACAAAAAACTTTTTTTTTCTATCTCTATAAATACAAGTAATGTTGAAAGAAAAACTTTGTCGTTCCAAAAAAACATGTCTCGCTAATATGTCGTATGGTTAAAAGGCATTAGCGTTGGGAAAAAAACTGTAAAAATAAATGATAGTATATTTTATTTTATTGGCTAAAGCGAGTATTTGCACAAATTAAAAAAGACGTCGGATTTTAATCCGATTAAAATAAACTTTTCACTGGTCGACGGAACTGCACGTCGAAGAAGAAAAAAAAACGAATTCGCTAAGCACAACAAATAAAGTGTCAACGAGAAAAGGGCATTCTTTTTCGCACAGAAATAAAAAAGAATGACCAATACTAAATAAATGCTATAAACTCTCTTTCACAGATAAGTAACTAATTCTCTTTAAGGAAAAAAGAGGAAAATAAACAACGTGTCCAATTTTATAAGAATATTTATATTTGATTTTTTTTTTTTTACTTAGGTATCACCACTTATCCAGGCCTAAATGTAACTCGCGGATAAAGGTTAATGAATGTAAGGTAATAGTGTGATAATCGTTAATGGTGTAGACTGGGTAGAATTTGATTATTTATGAAGACGGATCAACAAGAATTTGTTTACATTGGATTTGAAGGCTATCATGTTGTATTCAATCGGAAGCAGCCCAGGGGAACAGTGTTCCACATGAGGGCAGTTTTTGGTAAAGAAGCTCTGTACATGGAATCTGAGTGTAGATTTAGGCATTGTTAGAGAGTGGGTGATATCGTATATACTGGTTGTAGCTAGTCGAGTTTAAATAAATAAATACAAACAACCGGATTCCACCTTCTTAGTTAAGCACTGAGATAAATGAAAATCGCAAACTACCATTGGCGATAATATAACGAGTTTCGTAAAAAAAAAAAAAAAGATGGATTACTCACCGGTAGTTGACAGAGTTTATATAAACATTGAGATTTTACTTAATCGTTGTTGACGGCCGAATGGATAGAAACACCGACGGTTCGATAGATTTTCGGTCATCGATTTGAAGCGCAGGCCTGTTTAGCCACATTGAAGATCTATGATATAGCGAAACATTCTTCTATCTGACTCTCTGTCTCTGTCTGTCTGTCTCTCTCTCTTCTCTCTCTCTCTCTCTCTCTCTCTCTCTCTCTCTCTCTCTCTCTCTCTCTCTTCGCACTTCATCGAATTATTTCGATGATTATCCCACAAGTGTTTGGACATATTAGAAACAAATTCCTCAATTATAGTTCATCTCTAATAATTTTGTCATCAACGACTCGTAGTTCTAAACGAAATATTAATGTTGTTACGATGTCCACTCATAGACCCTCAATCATTGTCATTACCCGAATCTGAAAAATCGGCGTTTGAGGAGTACAAAGAAAATAAATCCTTTCTTTTGGGACCCCAAAACGATTAATTATTTTTTTGCTAAAAGTATTTTCTGTTAAATCATTTAAAATCTTTAGGAGTTTGATTCCCCAAAGAATAATTTTTTAACAACATCTCGACTCGAAATTCAATCTATCTACGCATGCAATAAACGTCTATGCGTTAACCCACATATATATATATATATATATATATATATATATATATATATATATATATATATATATATATATATATATATATATATATATATATATAATCCCGCATTTTTCTAAATCCTACCCTCTGATGAGAAGGAAAGTATTTCTTCGAAACTCCGCGGATTAAGGACTATCCACTTATTTAGTGTTTCCTTTTTAAATTAAATATGTTTTTAACTCTTTTTCAAAGTGGTTTTTAACATGTTTTATTACCTACTTGCTTTTATATATATATATATATAAAGCTGAATGTGTTCGTGTGTGTGTGTGTGTGTGTGTGTGTGTGTGTGTGTGTGTGTGTGTGTGTGTGTGTGTGTGTGTGTGGTAACGAATAGACTCCTATATGGTTGACTATTTAAAAAAAAACGATTGCATATAATGATAGAAGATGTATCGAGACACAGGAATGGGTATGTTTGATCTGGCAGAACGGTGGTTCATTAAAATTGTGGGGTATGCATGCACGCCTGGTCCACAAAGTATGGAAATAAAAAAAAATTAAACATTAAAAAAAAACGTTTACAAGAGTTTTTGATATAGATGTACATAAGAATACTTTGATAAGTATGTTTTAACTTAAATAGAGCTGGTATAATAAAATTGTGGGGTCTGCTTTCGCGCCTGGCCTCCATAGAATGGAAACAGGCACAAACTTTAATAAAGACTTTTCATATCTATCTGCATAAGTATACTTTGATAATTATGTTTCAGTTTGAAGAAATATGGTATAATAACATTATGGGGTGTTCGTTCGCACCTGACCTCCATAGAATGGAAATATGTCACAAAATTTAACAATGTTTTTCATGTAGATCCACAGAATACTGTGATAAGTGTTTCAGCGTGAACAGGTATCGTATAATAAATTATGGGGCTTATCTATTTTAATTTTACTTTCATCATATTTTACTTTGGTTTTGATACCCCTAAATTCGAAGCTATCTCTTTACAACCCTTCCTTTTCATAACCTATCATACTTTCATAAATCAGAGTTCATTTTCTGTAGGCTGTTTTGAACCCAGTCAACGACGGGTACTTTTGCTAGTATATATATATATATATATATATATATATATATATATATATATATATATATATATATATATATTAGCGAATGCTTTGCCCGGTCGTAAAATACGCTTAAATATGATATTTTTATTTGTCAAGATTTCGTATATATTATTATAGTCGTGATTTCAAAAGTTTTTAAAAAAGTATTTGAGTGCCATCAGCTAGAATCGAAACCGAAAGCAAAACTGTAGCGTTTAAAGCTGGTGACATTACTACTGTACCAACGTTACACGCGAACGAACTGATTAAAAATTAAAAATAAACTAAAATCAATGTACAAACTGTATTACATTTTTTTTTTTTAATTTTGACCCATTTTTGGCCCCTTAAAAACTATTTTCGCCGGCTAAAGACCCATAAAAAATAGTTCGTAAAAACTCAATGATTTGAGACCCCTTGTTTCGGAGGATATGGAGTTTGAAAGTATGGAGACAGACAGATAGATACACACCTTTTTATATTTTAGATATATGAATATATATACTAGCATGGATTAACGAATGCTCCATATTCCACTATTTTTAATGTCATCAAAATCGGTGAAATCACCCATTTTTTTTTCAATCAAATCGATTTATTGCCTGCTCTAGGTTGGGACCTATCGCGGTGCGTCAGAAGGAAACTTTACATGCTTCCTCGCCGTGACGTCCACAATATATTGCAATCAACATTGCACTGTAGAGAACCTACTGTTGATTTTATAAAAATTATTTTTATATATAATGGTTTGCATTAAAGTTTTAAATGCAAAAGTCAAGTATCATGCTTCAGTTGTGCTCTGAACAGAAACATTCATTTCGAACGCGTCACAAAGACAAGAGTTTGGTAGACAGAGCAGAAAATATTAAGTTAGAGACTTTTTGTGCACCCTGACCAAGAGACAGGGGTTCATGGTTGATAAAACAGTCCAGATGTGGTAACAATACTCCAAACAAGAGTGAATGTTGTCTTATAAAGATAATTAACCTAACCCCTCCCTTTGCCCACTCTACGGATTCCATTAGGTTGCATGGTTCACGATTACGCTGTTATCCTTCCGTAAAAATTGCCAGGCTGAAGAGAAGCCCGAAACGGGAAACTCATCCTTCCCTCTAATTGACACCTAACTTATTAGTGTACAGATCTGTGGGAACCTCCAGTCAAAAGGTTTCTAAATTTAACTCTACAAACATTTCCCGAATCGATAGGACAATTAAAAGGCCGCAGACAAAAGAGAGCCATCAAATAAACTGGACGCTATTGGAAAAGCAGATGCCCCATTAGCGAAACCAGAAATAAGTATTTCCACATGAACCAACGAATCTGCGCAACTGTGTTGGGAAGGCAGGAGTAATGATACTAACAAAGGAATTGAAATGGTATCAGTCTATTTTGGAAACAAAGCACAATCGCAAGTGAATCAGATTAAGACGCTGCAAATGACCCCAGTTAAGATGTTTCTTTTATTAATTTGTAACCACTTATTAAGGCCCAAACGTCACTAGAGGATAAGGGATTGTTAAGTTAGCTTTAAAATTCTAATTAATGATCTCTACTGAACTAAAATTCTCACTCGGATTCTCCCAAATACTGTTCTCATCTTGTGTGTTATCTTCACAACGTTTCGGTAGATGTAACTTCCGTCCTTCTTCAGGTGAGTCTTATCGAACTCTGAAATTTTTCTGTCGAACTCGGGAATCTGCACGGAATCGACAAAACACAAGAAAACAGCAACTGCAGACTTTGTGAACAAAGAGATGAAACAATAGACCACATAATAAGCGAATGTAGCAAACTAGCCCAAAAGGAATATACTCAATCAAGTGGGGAAGGCAGTGTAGTGGGAATTATGCAGACAACTGAATCTTGAACACCCGGACAAATGGCACAGACACAAACCGACGACAGTACTTCAAAACGTAAATCGCAAAATCTTGTATACAAAAAGGCAAACCCATAAAAGCAAGAAGACCGGATATCATAATAATTAACAAGAAGGAACAATCCTGCCAAATCGTAGATTTTCCTTATCGAACAAACCACAGAGTGAATATCAAGGAGACGAAGAAGTGGGACAAATACACGGAACTGGCCAGAGAGCAGAAAGGTATATGGCAGATAAAAAAAAGTCAAGATAACACAAATAATATTAGGAGTACTAGGAACAATACCGAAAATCTTTGAAAAAGAATAGGAGAGATTGGAATCAGGGGGATGATTGAAAAGATACAACGGATAACAATAATGAAAACGGCTGAAATATTAAGGAAACTCCTTGAATGCGGAGACTAATACACATGAGCAACGGACGCTTGTCGGAAATATGTTACAGAATTAAACAGTTAAACAGATGAAGAAGATGAAGATGAAGATAAAGATGAAGATTGTAAAAATAAAGATGAAGAAGATGAAGAATCAGAAGAAAAAGTTGTAGATGATTATGAAGAAGGATAATAATAATAAGAAGAAATATAGATGAAGAAGATGAAGATAAAGAAGATGAAGAAGATAAAGAGGAAGAAGATGAAGGAACAGAAGATGAAGAAGAAGATAAAGAAAAAGAAGATAATGAAGATGAAGAAGAAGATAATGAAGATGAAGATGGCGATGAAGAAGAAAATGAAGAAAATATAGATGAAGATGAAGATAAAGATGAAGAAAGAGAAGATGGCGAAGATGAAGAAGGAGATGAAGATAATGAAGAAGAAGAAGAAGAAGAAGAAGAACAGAAAAAAAGAAGAAAAAGGGAAAGAAGGAGAAATAAAGATGAAAAAGAAGAAAAAGAAGAAAGAGAAGAAATAGAAAAAGAAAACTATTATGAAGAAGAAAAACAAGATGAAAAAGGAGACGAATATAAAAACTAATTTTGCTAAGTATGATGTAAATAGATTATTGTTTCAGTGGGGGGATACATTTTTATTACAATTTTAAACTATTACTGTCGTTTTTCTTTTTTTTTTTTGCTTTGGGTTTTGGAGGGGTGGAGGGGGGGTAAAGTTTTAACAAAACATGTCCCCCGTCATCTTCGGGACTAAGCAGGTACTTAAAAACCGTAACACGAGTAAAAAGTCCACATAATAACAACAAATAATGGTTGACTTTGGTGTCATCTTAAAGAAATAATAAAACTAGAAAAATATTGATGTTTTACAATTTCAGTTTTTACAGTTGGGTCGCATCTTTTTACGCTTGGCTTCCGTCTGTATCGATGCCTTCTTTCAGGAAGGAGTCAACCTGCGCAACATCGTTGTCGTTGCTAGCGAAGCGTGTTCAATTTCTGACCACATCCGCCGGCTCATTGCAACGCTGAAACTTAATAGCCGAGCGTTGTATCTCTGTACGCGATGACTTCGTAAAGGACATAGACACGACATAGGGATAGTTCTGTACTATAAACATAATAATTATTAGTTTAATTCTATTACTAATTAACGTTAGGGACGATCTAAACATTTTTCCGGGTCATGATGCAATTACTGAATCAGTAGGTGTATCAGAATTTTTGTACGAATTTTTGACACCCCTAACACGAAACTGCGAATAAAATATAAAAACCTCGTAATTTCTCTGTTAAAAGTGGGTTGTTTATTTTCTTTATGGATTATACTTCCAAAATAAACTATTAAAGTTGTTTTAAAAGTAATAGAAATATTTTTTTTAAAACAGTAATGAATTTTCCGAACTCAATATTTTTCAATTTTTAAACTTTAAAGATCTATCAAAGTTTTTCTATTGATTCTATTTTTACGATATTTTCAAGGTCAATGTGAAATTTTATGTTCTTTCCAATAAACTGAATATAATATTTTAGACAAACGTTCTTTTTTAAATTCACGCCCCCCCCATTTTCAAGTGTCTATTAAAAAGTAAATAATTAATTTACTCACCGAAAAGTAAATAATTAATTTACTCACAAATTGAAGAGAAAACGTCAATAAATAATATATTCAAATTTAAAACAAAAAAAAACGTAGTGTTTTTTAGAATTTTACCTGTAAAGTTTGAAGTTTAAAACTTTTTTTTAACCACGATTTGTTTTTTCTTTTTTTTTAATGGAACCATGGTCCTTGCTCCTTTAATTGAAAAAAAAATTGGGGCCTGAATTACATTTTTCGAGGAGTTATAAGCTTGGAAAGACAGGGGGTCGAATAATTCACGCCTCCCATTTTGAAATGTCTATTAAAAAGTAAATAATTAATTTATGTACCAAAGTCTTATATATCACAAATTGAAGATAAAAGGTCAATAAATAATATATTCAAATTTAAAACAAAAAAAAGTACTGTTTTTTAGAAATTTACCTGTAAAGTGCGAAGTTTAAAACCTTTTTAAAAAAAAAACATGTTGTTTTTTTTGTTGTTTTTTTTTTTAATGAAACCTTGGTCCTTGCTCCTTTAATTGAAAAAAAAATTAGGGCTTGAATTACATTTTTCGATGAGTTATAAGCTTGGAAAGATGGGATGGAATTATTCACTATTTTCACGAAATTTCTGACACACCTACTGAATCAGTTCTAAATTCAAATTTTATAAAAGCATTTATTAAAAAAATATAGAGTATCCTAGTAACGTGTAATCTTATATAGTCTAATACTCAACTCAGAAAGCTTGGAAAGATGGGATGGAATTATTCACTATTTTCACGAAATTTCTGACACACCTACTGAATCAGTTCTAAATTCAAATTTTATAAAAGCATTTATTAAAAAATATATAGAGTATCCTAGTAACGTGTAATCTTATATAGTCTAATACTCAACTCAGAAAGACATTAGCTATCGTGTTCGTAAGAATGATGTTGTTTGTTGCTGGTTATGATGTTTGATAATAACAAAGTTAAAAGGAAAATTAGTTATTATCGATCTATCTGTCTATCTATTTATCTATCTATCCAATGATACTGTTCAAATAGTTTATATTGGGTGTTATTTATTTTTTATAGAATAAAGTGTAGCAATGAGTTTTAGCTGAGGATGTTTACATAAATTAGCTAGGTTAAATAAACAAAATAATCTTGAGCAGGTATACGTGGAAAGGTCGCACGTTAGTGAGACGTGTGCTTTTTGAATGATGACGTAACACAACTGAGGTCAAGAAGTCGGGAAGGTTAGAGAAAGGAGTAAATTTTGAGTTTGGATCGCGGAAGTGAACAGACGTGCTTCAAAATCGGGAAGCGAGGCTTTGAAGAACAAGCATGTAGACACGAAATGAAGGCTCTACATGGAAGTCCATTTGAGACAGCTGAAATAAATTTATATTTTTAAAATATCAAATGTTGTTCTCTGGTTTCACAAAAGAAGGAAGAACAGAGGTCTCAATTGGTTATGGTGTTGGTCATTTCATCACAGAGCCCAGCAGTGAAGATAGAAGAACTCTTGGAGAAAGAAAAGGTATGAAGCATATATTATTCTTCTTATTAAAAAATGATACCTTTAATTTAAATGGTATGTAAATATGAACTGTAATATATACACGTGTCATAACTCTCTGATACAACATGACTTCCAGGATGGAATACTGTTGCCATATCTGGGCAGGAGCTGCTAAAAACAGCCTATCCTGCCTTGATAGAGTACAAAATAGACTTCGTGGCTTAGTGGGGGATGCCCTTTTCTCTACCCTACAACCTCTCTTCCACAGAAGAGACGTTGCGAGCCTATCCTTGTTTTATCGTTATTTCCATGGCAGGTGCTCGTCTGAACTCCAATCTCTGGCCGCCCCCCTCGCCAATCTTTCACGAAAAACACCCGTCTAGCTGAATCCACTGTGAAAAATTTCCCCCACTCTATATCTGTGCCTAAATCAAAACGCGGATTCCATGAACAAAGCTTCTTTCTTAGAACTGCACGCCTGTGGAACTCTGTTCCGTCTGCCTGCTTCCCTCCGGACTACAACTTGGATGTCTTCAAGTCCAATGTTAACAAATTCCTAATGAACCGCCCCCTTAATTAAACACTTCATCAAATCTCCACACTAACGTAATGTACTTGCAATAACCCTTATCCCTGAGTGGCTTCCGGGCCTTGATAAGTGGTGATCACTGTGTAAAAAAAAAATGACTCAGTTTATACCTCAATATCATATCCCCTGGCTAAACAACAAAATACGTACGATTTATACGTTTATCTGGTGCCGTTATAAGAACAATATATATCCTCCTCCTATCTCTGACTATCTAATATAATTGTTTTGGTGCCGATCCACCTCTTTAAAATTGCAAAAATGAGAATTAGCAAAAACTTCGTATTAGCATGAAATTATTAACAACCGAAACGAATGATAACTTTACGAGAACGATAATTGTAAATAATGTGTCCGCCATCTTGTCCGTTCTTCAGAGGATAAAACTCTATTTTTTATTTCCCTTTATTTTCGTTTATTATTTTAGCACTAGCGGGGGTACCCGGCGTTGCTCGAGTGTTTGTTTCCGGGACGGGGGGGGGTAAAAAATGTTATGGTAGGTAAGTAGGAAGGATCAAACCCGGAGTCATGAGTAAAAGTAGGAAAATAAAGTGTGAAAAAAAAAAAACAAACATCTGCAACGTTAACAGTTCGGCCACCAAGAAAAGTCCATTCCAGTTGTTTAGGAAAAAAACAAAAAAAATCGACTACGGTAGGTCGGCGCGAACGTGAAAATATAATGTGAATTGTCCAGCACGCTAACCAACTAGGCCACAGAGCACTGCAGCTTAGTTTAGTGATTTTAAATAACTTCACATGAAAGAACTACGAAGCCAAACCGGTGTTCTCTTCTCAGCTGTTCCTTGTGAACGATCCCCAAACGGTGTTAAGTGGTGGCAGGGGGAGGAGGAATTTATTAGAGAGAAAATATTTTACCACTTCCATTGATCTTAAACGATTTTGGCCGTGACTTCTCAGCAGAAAAAATATAGAAATCTAAGATTATCGAGGAATTTGAGAAATAATAAGCCGATAACACACCTCAGATATTGTTCTGCGGTTTGTGCATATTATATTTGCATGAAATATCTTGATTTTTAATCCTATTAATGTCAAAATCAGACGGGGAAAAATGAGTTCATTTTATTTATATAGAGAAGAATAGATAGAAGAAGATAGAAGAAGATAGAAGATAGAATAGAAGAAGAAGAAATAGATAGAAGAGAAGATAGAAAAGAAGAATAGAAGATAGATAGAAGAATAGAAAAGAAAGATAGATAGAAGAAGAAGAATAGATAGAATAGAATAGAATAGAAAGAGAAGAGAAGAGAAGAGATAAACGGATATTCTTTTTTTTTTTTCGCACTTTCTCCTGTTCGTTTCTTCTGCTGCTCCTGCTGTTAAGTGAGTTCTTAGTTTACATAAAGTTTTTCTTGTTGGTCGCAGCATCTAACACCGAGAGGAGCAAGGATCAATGATTGCACACGAAGTTGGGGAAGGTTTATCCCCCGAACCCACAAGGAATAATGCAGAAACATCGTTGCACCTTACACATCTTGGTTTGCTAAACCTGTGTGTCATGGTTGATCTTGCTAGAAACCTGAGTTCGAGATGGTATCATTCGTAACACTATCACGGTTCGAGATGGTATGGTTTGTAACTGTGGTTAAAACTAAAGAACCTTACCTCATGCATCGTGCGGCTCGTGTTAGGAAAGAAAAAAAAAGAGAAAATAAAAATGACCGCCCCCTGGTATTTATGGACTGAAAATCACGTGATGTGACGAGAGGGGGAAGGGGTATGCAAATGTGATGTGGTTGGGCCTCTCTATAAAAGAGCCGTCTTCTTTATTTTGGAGTTAGTGTGGAAAGTGCAAGAGAGAAGAGAACAGTTGGATTTGAGTTTGAGACTTTTGATCTGAGGTTGAGTTCAAATTTAACGTCAGTAACACTATCACGGTGACGAAGGGTGTAATTTTAGGAAGCTGCTCTTTCTTTCTGTAGAGTTCAAATAATTTCTAATCGTGGGTTAAAAACTTGAAGCTGATTCCAAATGGAACCTAAAAAAAAAGGTTGTTTTTTTTTTAATCTTAGTTCCTTCATTTTAATGATCAGCCTTGAAATAAGTGAAGTGGTCAACGAACAAACGTTGTGTTTTTTTTTTTTTTTCATTTTATTTTTATTTACCAGGCTTATTAAAATGGGAAATGCAACACATATACAATAATTATGTAGGAAAGCATAGATGAATAAGGAAAAGGCGATGATTAAATATTCAATTCAAGTGATGTCATGGCTGGTACAGACATTGACGGCTGCGGCTCTCCATCCATCTCTCCCTCGAGGCATTTATGAATTCATTGTTGCTCATTCCTACAGTGCGATGTGTTCTGATTTATACTGGGCTATTGTCCTGGCTATTATACACAGGAACAATCTTCTGCGCAGCACAACGAAATAGGAAACCATTAAAAAGTATTAATTCTGTTAGCTTCCATATTACAACGGTTATCTTCTTCGTGTATATTTTTTTTTTACTTACAAGAAGTGAACTATTTAGAAAGTGCATAATACTCGCATGCAAATCTCTCAGTTTCTGTCGGTGTGTTTTACTTCATTTTTTAAGGAATTTTACTGTATTCCTACTTATACTAAATAAGAATTCTGCATTATACTTATTTTACGACCGGACAACACCTAGAGGCCTCATAAACTGCTTCCACAAGTCTGCAAGCGTTATTCATTTCATTCATCAGTTTCAATCCTCTCACAATATTCTTCATCATTCAACTGACAGTCAATCTCATTCCTCTCATTCTCGAGCTGTTTTATTTTCTATTTATTGATATTTTTTATATCTCAATGCCTATGTCAGCGTCACTTATTTAAATCTATATTTTAATATTCTACGACTATATGGACATTGTCACTGCTGTTTGTTTGTTGAGCATCATTCATGTTGATTATTGTTTCCTCAATATCATTCTATTAGAAATTATTTATGTAAGGTTATCCTGGACGTACGGGAGATACCACGTGAAGGTTGGCAATGTTCCTAAGTGTTTCTGTGGAACGAACTGGGTTCGAACTTGGTACGCTTAGATTGTCAGCGCGCATCGTTAACCACAGAGCCACCATCATCTCCCAGTCAACTCTTGTAGTAGTATTATCTGACTACGCTTATGTGACCATAATAATAATAAAAAATATTGTTCTACATGGTAGAACGATAAAATTGTCGCTTTAGAAAAGACGACATGATTCCATTTCCGTTTGATGAAAACCGGTTTTCTTTTTTGTTGTTGTTGTTGTTGTTGTTGTTGTTGTTGTTGTTGTCGCAGACCATCTGCTAGTTGGCCAGTTTTGTACAAATCCTAACAGAGATAAGAGCTCTCTACAATGCCTGAAAGTGAGACAATGTTCAACAAGCAAGATCAGAGATGCGCCGCTGTACAACTCATGCTCTCTACTGATCCAAGTTGTCAGCACCCTCAAAATGCATCGCTGGGTTGCCACAAATAATAGGGTGATGAAAACAAAGTTTCTAACCATGGTTATGCTATTTGGTATAGTTTCAAGTGAGAGCCACATCATGCCATCTCACATCTCCAAAGTTGGCTAGAAAGTCAACACCAAAGTGAACCAGGATGTGCTGAAGAGTGTTGTGATCCCATGGTACAACCAGGTGATCGTTGGCAGACCCTGAGTGTGGCAACAGAACTCCGCTTCGGCCCACAAGTCCAAAGAGATCCAGGCTTGGCTGGAAGAAGCGCTATGACTTTGAACCCTTCTCTCATTGCCCCTCCCCTGCTTCCCCGACCTGAACCCGCTGGACTACTTCGTTTTTCGTCGAGAACATCACAAATATGACCTTGCATAACACCAACGCCAGCCTGATTGCAACCATCCGCCGAGTATTCGCCGAGCTCTCGCCGGCGCTTGTGGAAAAGTCATGCTTTCATTTCTGGATCTGTATCGACTGAGGCTGAATAGATGTCAGCTCTACTAGATAATCAAGTTACCTGATTTTTTATTTTTTTTTTTCAAGTAAATATTTAAAATAAAGCTGTAGTGTTAATTTCTATATGGCGACAATTTTATCGTTCCATCGTGTATAAATAATTGCAACTGTTACCTTTGTCTCTATGGATGGCTTGGTGTTGTTTGGTTATTATGATGTCATATCAATCAGTTTTTAGTTATTTCATGCGGATGCACATCTGATTGAATATATTTAAAAAAAGAAAAAAAAACTTTTAGTGTTTGACCTATACTTTTTTTTTTTTCGGAATTCTGCAGGTCCACTAACACCGTTTTGTCTCCAATACACAAATATGAACCCGACGCTGAATCATTAATCAAACGCTTTTATGTATATACTAGCAGTTCAGCCCAGCTTTGCTCGGGCCCTATGTACTGTTCATAACTTTATGTGCATATATATATATATATATATATATATATATATATATATATATATATATATATATATATATTAAAATGTTTGACTCATGTCCAGGTAACCTAAATCTAAAATTTCAAGTGTCTAGACCCAAAATTGGCGGAGGAGTTTGGCAGAGTCTGCAACTTTGACCTCCTGGCAGCCAAAAACTGATTAAAAAGCTTGCTGCATGTCTGAATACCCTTTCTGTAAAATTTCAAATGTTTAGACCCAAAATTTGCTGAATAGTTTACTAGAGACCGCAAAATTAAAATATTTTCAACTTTGATCCCTTGGTAGCCAAATTTTCGGCCAAATACACTTTATGTAAAATATCAAACATTTAGACCAAAAATTGGCTGAGAGGTCAATTTTAACCACTTGTCATTTATTGTTTGGGGCTAAAATCAAATTAAAAAGTTGGATCCATATCCAAGGAACCTACATCTAAAATTACACGTGTTTAGACCCAAAATTGGCGAAGGAGTTTAGTAGAGTTTTCAAAAGTCAAATCGTTAAATTTTGACTCCTTGACAGCCAAATTTCTAGCCGAAAACCGATTAAATTTTTTTTCCAAATCTCAATACTCCTTATGTCAAATCTCGAGTCTGTAGACTGAAAATTGACAGAGTAATTTGGTAAGGAAATGTACATACACAGACAGACACACAGAAAATTTCATTTTTATAGATATATAGATTATCTACTTATAAATTTAATTATATTACTAACTTATTTAATTATATTACTAACTTACTTAGTGATAAAATGATTCTAATATTTTTCCCGCTTCTATTGTAAATTTTCGATCTCCACGCAATTACCGATTCCGATTCCGATTCGAAAATCGCCTACAAAAATTGAATTTTATTGCGGGGTTGGGGGTGGGGTAACAAACAGGTCTCATCTACTTTTAAATTCAGGTGTAATGTTACAGACATGTACACATGTAGACCCAACACGTTGTAACAGTCGCAAGAAAGACAAGACATGTAATAACCCGATCCCTTGCTTTTTTTTTGTTTGTTTTTGTTTTTGTTTGTTTGTTTGTAACAACAACATTTATTTCCGGGTACTTTCCCGAATAAAACATAATCGTTCTCCTTCTTTCTGACCTCTGTCATCTCCAACGTTGTTTCGAACGTGCTTGCGGACATGCATGCAAACGTGCTCTCTAACGTGATCGTCAGTCCGTGCACACGCTATTTTAATAGTATTTTTCTTTGTACACGGCTCGGCATTTGTATACGCGCGTCCGCACTCTGTTACACACACACACACACGCACACACACACACACACACACATATATATATATATATATATATATATATATATATATATATATATATATATATATATATATATATATAGTCATCCTTGTACCGGCGCAATATATATATATATATATATATATATATATATAAGTATACATACACACATGATGCTAGTTGGCCGTTGACCCCGAAAAGGGGTTCATTCGCCCTTTGAAAGGTCTTGTTTTTAATCCTTCAGGGAGACTAGCCGCCCTTCTCACCAAACAAGTCTGGTGGGGGAACCAGTTTAGTCGCCGGTGACCCGACCATGTGGCAGGTAGTACTGGGTTACATGGACATGACCTGACTATAGTCATCCACATAAAATACTGTTTCGCTGTTTCACAGCTCATCAGTGCGGCTAGACAGGCAACTGCCTCAAAGATGTATATACGTGTGTGTGTGTGTGTGTGTGTGTGTGTGTGTGTGTGTGTGTGTGTGTGTGTGTGTGTGTGTTTTAATTTGACAAACTACTTCTTTTCTCTTTACATGTCGCGTACAAGGTTTTGATAAGCTCATCGGTCGATTAGCGATAAACTATCCACTTCTCAAAAAGAGACGGTAAAGCCTGGGAAGGTCAACCTCTTAGAAGCATACAGAAAAATAGTTAAGGCTGACAGAAACAAGGTCACATAGCCTAGACTATTCAACAGATTCAACATAGCCCAAACTATTGAACTAATTCAACATAGCCCAGACTATTGATCTGATTGTCGAAAAAGTATCCTCGACTGGTGTGAGTAAGGTTTCTCTTGTTCCGGCAAACCAACAATCATATGTAGGTCGCTGGGACTCGCAGCAATAAAATAAACAACATGATGTAACAGTGCGGTTATGACGAAAGGGTTAAAATATGATACATTCTTTGCATTTCAATAGCGACCGCAACCCTTGCCAATTATCGCCTTTGATGAAACAACGGAGCCCCCAATCTCCGTTGGTGACGTGATGCCGTCAATTACCTTCCCCCTGATATATCAGTAAGACACAGCGGGAGCGGGGGTGAGGAATGGGTTACCACGGAATGTTATGCAAGCCATTTATGTGGAAGTCTTTTTTTTTCTTTTTTTTTTTCAACATCATTTATTTACTGAGAAGTAAGAATGAAGAGCGAACGAACAGAGAGGGGGCCCCGGAACAATTCGTTTAGCTTTGGCCCCCGCTTCTCGAGCAACGAGGCGGCACAAAAATAATGATGTTGCCAAAAGTCTTGGAGGCGGCGAGGATGAAAGCGATTAACAAGTCCCCAAGAATGGATGGAATATCCTGTAATTTGTATGCGTGACTGGTCAACGTGTTGGCACATATTTCAACATGTGCCACGAACAATTAGCACAAAGAAAAGGGGAAGCATTTCCTGACAGAATCAAGAGTGCTGTACGTGTGAAAAAAAAAAGCGAAAGAAATAACGCATCGACTTACCGTGCGTTTATTCTCACTAAATCTTACTGATACAGTAATACATGTTTGAACAAGTTGTCAAATTGGATTAAGAAGAGCAATTGCTAGAACAGTTTGAAATAGAATTAGACTCACCTCCGTGGTCCAGTGAGTCAGTATTTGTAACCTCTATTTATATATAAAAGGCACTGTGTGTGTGTGTGTGTGTGTGTGTGTGTGTGTGTGTGTGTGTGCGTGCGTGCGTGCGTGCGTGTGTGTGTGAATTCGTTCCCTGCGGACTCTGAAGCAGTTGGGTCGATTTTTTTTATTTCACACAAATTTACTTTATATGTCTGGAAGTGTTCTCAGATACGTTTTGTATCGGAATGCCTCCGATGAGTATCGAAAATCGACAATCGAAAAAATCGATTAAAAAAGTGGCAGTTCGATTTGGACCAAAGTAAGCGCCCCCTATATAGCCTAACATGATAAATGCATTTGAGAAGTTTTATCACCCTATAAGCAAAAGGGCCCTGCGTATAAAGTCGATAATAGGTTCTTTGATAAGAAAATATGGTGAGCGTGTGTTATAAAAATGTCGCACGTTTTAATGGTACCGTTCCCGTCTTCGTAGCGCTTCAATTTTTTAGTAAAAATTAGGAAGTTTTACTTCTGAATAACTCTCGTATGACAAAGCGCACTTCCAGCACCCATGTACAGCCATCGTTTATCTTTCGCAAGTTCTGAATTTTTTAGACGTATGATTGTATTATGTGAATTAATAAGGCAATTGTTTTCAGCTTGAATGTTATCTGCACAAAGTTTCGGCCGATTTAACCTCTGACCTTCTTCAGGCGTATAAGTCGCCATGTTTGGCAAAGGGGAAAACCTCTACAATCTGAGGTTTCGTATTTTTGGCTCTAGTTAAAAGTAAATTTACTAAAAAAAAAATGTTAAATTTATTTAGTTGTGGACTGTTATCGTCATCTTCATAGTTGTTATTGTTTCATCACGTTTTGACCAACTTATCTTCTGGCCTTCTTCATGTGGTTAAGCGTGACGGAATAGGAATGCTGAGTCTCTTAACTGCATCATCAGTAAGTACTGCCTTAGTTGTTGTTGTTGTTGTTGTTGTTGTTGTTGTTGTCTCACCACGTTTATGGCCAACTAATCCTCTGGTCTGCTTTGGGTAGGATTGAAACCGCTACCTTCAGACAATGCTTACCTGGAACCATAGAGACTGAATGCTTCTATCGACTACATCACGGGCCCCGTAGGGCGCTCAAGGTTGGATTTTTTTGGTCTTATAAATCCTATTTTTTTGTTCTTCTGTCGTCGGATCGGTACCGAATGGTATTATATATTATTTTATTATTGGAATCATTTTGAGATGAGTAATTTGTAAATTTATTTATTTATGGAGTGGTGAGTGTGGCGAAGTTGAAGCCTTTATTTAGCACTGATTCCTCAGGAGAGTAGATGTCGGTTACTCATGTTGATAATTGTTATTATTGGTGAATGATGGACGAGGATTTTTTTTGTTTTGTTTTTGTTTTTGTTTTGTTTTTTGGGGTTTGTTTTGTTTTTGTCCTTAGCTTTCAGATTCTCCAGTTTTATTATTATTATTATTATTATTATTATTATTATTATTATTATTATTATTTGATGAGATTTGACTTTTCTGAATTATTTCTTATACAGTGTGACTCAAGGGAAACGGATATATATTCAAATGTTTGAAAACAGTTTCCTTCCTGAGCTTCGCAGACGAGGAATCAATAGGGCATCAATGTGGTTTCAACAAGATCGCGCAACTGCTCTTACAGCGAGAGCGTCAATGACTGCTGTTCGAGCTACATTCCCCAACCATGTCATTTCAGGCTTTGGAGATCTCCCGTGGCCTCCGCGCTCACTCGATATTTCCATGTGCGATTTTTATCTGTGGTGATTTTTGAAATCAAGCGTCTATGCTGGGAAACCTCGCACACTTGGAGAATTAAAGACTGCAATACGCGAAAATATCCAAAAAATAGGTGAAGAAACTTCAGTGAGAGTGAAGGCTAACTTTAGAAAGCGGCTTCAAATTTGTGCTCGTGAAAATGGCCATCATTTTTCAGACATAAATTTTTCATAAAAAATATTCCAAAATAGTTTAGTAAATGTGTTTATGTACATTATGAAACTTTTGTTGAAATATTCGAAGAGTTTTGTTTTCCTTAAAAAAAAACACCGTTTCCCGTGACTCACCCTGTATAATAGATCCAGGTATTCATGGATGCGGGTCTTGTCATCATCCAGATATATATTTTCCAGGAAGGGCGCAAGAATGTTTAAGGTTTTGGTTTGTAATTGATGTTTATACCACCGGGTGTTGTGCCGGTGCTGAACATGTACGGGACAGAATCCATAACAAGGATTTCAGTCTTGGAAAGTAAGATTTCTCAAAGAAGCGACGCATATGCTGAGAAGTTATATTCTATTAAACGGACTCAGCATAGAGTTCAACAGCATATGGGAATTGTTGGTTATAAATAATATATAACTCACACTAACCATACTTAACTAATCTAAGAATAATAAGGGAAATATAATTTCATGATTATTAAAATTTACAACATGCAATTTTGCCAGCCTCATTTGATGCTTCGGTCGTAAATATCCTGAGCGCACTCACATCTCTGTCGCCACGTTAGAATCGATGAAGAATGCTGATCTGTTCAATTTTTTCTGCATAGAGGAATTCAATAATGCAATTCTGCTTCTGGCTCACGTCCATGACAGGGGTGCTTTCTGGTAGTCTCACACCGTCAATATCTGCAACAGAGATGTAACTTTCAAGTCATGACTGCATAAGTTCAGTTATCATAACAGTGCAATTTACAATCCCCTCTGTTCGGAATGACAAATAGGAGGCATTACTATTGGATGCTATTACTACTACAGATAATAATAATATTCCCTTGTAATATATATATATATATATATATATATATATATATATATATATATATATATATATATTGGCCTATTCTAATCACTGTATTATTTGGGAAGTGGCTAGTGGTTAACAACACTGACTGACGACCTAAGTGTTCCAACTTCGAATCTAGTTCATTTTACAAAATCACTTTCACTTAGAATGTTGGCAACCTTCACGTGGTCCCTCTCGTGAATATCCGATGTCTTTCTAGAAAGAATTCTGACTAGACTAGACTGATGATGATGGTGGTGGTGGTGGTGGTGGTGGTGGCGATGATTATATTGATTTCGACTTATAATAAATAGAGAGAGGCGAAGAGTGTGATAGGCGCCATATAAGATAATAGAAAGCGTCAAGAAGCACCAGCGAGTGAGGGTGAAAATGATAGACAAACATTTAGTAAAAGATGAGTCATTTTGTGAGTAAATAGCAAATCGTGGCTAAATTCTTTTTCAAAAAATAACTCAATCCCAGAACTATGGAATATTATTCGTGTATTATTGAAATGTTTCGTTTTGTTTTGTTTTGTTTGTTTTGTTTAAATTACACTTTCACCCCAAACAAGGCACGTTACCACTTTGATGTAGGTGACTACTATCAGGGACCTAAGTTGCAGGGGTACTATGTTGGGAGTTTAGCAGCAAGATCTTTGTTTACATTACACTTGAACTTCTGCATGTCAGTACAGTTGGGGAAGCAGGAAACCGGAAGAGAATTCCAAAGTCTTGCAGTTCTAGGGAAGAAGCTATTAGAGTAAAAGGCTTTCTTACATCTAAGGATCTCGAGTGTGTAGGGGTGGGACTTCGCTACTTGTCGGGTTTGTCGGGGATATTTTCGTCGAGTATGTACAAGGGTTCGGAGTTCGTCAGAGCATCTACCATTAAAATACTTGTAAAACAGGCAGAGGGATGCAACATTACGTCGGCGGTTTATATGACAGTTCGGGACCTATTAGTTTGACTACTCTCTTTTGGACCCTGTTCAGGAGCGACAGACTAGTAGCAGATGCACCAGCCCAAATGTGACGGTAGTACTCCATTTAGGGGGGAGGGGGATAACAAGAACTTGTTTACATCGGGCTTGTAAATGACCATATTGTAGTCAGCTGGAAAACAGGCGAGTAAAACAGGCGTCAAGTAACGAAGCTTTGTTCATGCACTTCACATTTAGATCTAGGCACAGATAGAGAGTGGGAGAATCTTTTAATGGTCGTTGTGGCTAGATGAGTGTTTTTTTGTGAAAGTTTGGCAAGGGGGAACCATTGATTCAAGCTCAGACGAGCACTTGCCGTTAAAATCACGATACACCAATCGTCTCTTCTGTGGAAATAGATTGCAGGAAAGAAAAAAGACTATCGCTTACTAGGTTTGGAAGCCAGTTTTGAACTTTGTCAAGGCAGGATAGATGCTTCGAGCAGCTCCTGCCAAAATATATGGTTTAGTATAGAATTGATCTTTGGGTGCTTTGCTAATTTTCATTGAAGAAAAGATCATTTTTTCCTATTACTGTTTTTATTTATATTTATTTATTTTTATTTTTTTTTTTTGCCCCCCAACAAAAGGAGGGTGGACCTGTAAATTCACTCTTGTCCGTTCGTCCGTCTGTCCACATTTTTCTCAATAACTATGCCTTGGAATTTTTTTTTTAAATTGGCACAAACATTAACCACGATGTAAGTAAAAAAAAAAGTAACAGAACAGATTTCCCGGGAAAACTCCGGTTGTCCCCTCTAGGGATGCCTTTCGGGTTAAAATGGCTAAAATTGACACTTTTGTGCTTATTAAAAAAAAAATTGATGCTTTGGATTTTTATAAAACTTTCTGAAAAATTGTAACTAACTGATGTCTACATCATTTTTTTGTCTATACTTCGCGATAACTCTTGGGTGTGCCCCAGGGGCTCTTTTAGGGATGATAAAAACACTCCATCTTTGGGAACTATTTTACCATATTTGTCCAAAATTTTCTGTGTGTGCCTGTTTAGCAGTTTTGCATGGTGCTGAACTCAAATTTAAATATGTTAAGGCCTTGGTGACTTTTGGGGCTAAATAAGGGGGGGGGCAGATGATGGACTTGATCATTTCTTTTTTTGCATAGTGCAGAACCCGAATTGACATATGCTAAGGCCTAAAACTGCACCGTTTGTTCATTTTCATCAGGATTTGACGTCCCCTGGACTTTTGAGGCTAAATGGGTCGGGAAGGAGCAATGCTGAACTTTTTATGCCTCGTTCACTGTGCACTCACGGGAGACCACGCATGCTTCACTTGCTTTATTATTATTATTATTATTATTATTATTATTATTATTATTATTATTATTATTGTTGTTGAGGAGGGGAGCAGGATGAGGAGGGAGCTGTATTGTTAGGTTTTGATTGAATGGGAGGTTAACGTATCAAAGGAGTATTTGAAGAAAATTGGGAGAGAGTGAAAAAAAGAGAAAGAGAAAAAGGGGTGAGTATTGGCAATACTAATGAGAGCACTTTGGTGCCGTTCATTTTTATGGCCAAGACAACCTAATTCAAAGGTCAGGCTGTAATTTGATTACCAACTCAGGTAAATAAATGAAGAATAATAAAATATTCGTATTATTTGGTTTCTTCGGATTACTGTTCAGTTAGTGTTGCTTTCACAACGTTTCGGTCGATGTAATCTCCGACCTTCTTCATGTGTATGTTGTCGAACTCAGTAATCTTTTTGTTGAACTCGGAAATTTGCATGAAATTTCTAACGGAACCCTTTATTTAATCCATGGGGTAGTATGTTCTCGTTACGTCAGCCATGACAGAAGTCTTTAGTAGTTCGCAGATGTCGCACACACTGAGAATTGAATTTCCAACCTTCAGAAGAATGTAACTTTTAAAACTGAATTTTACCAAGTATTCTATCCATTGGGACACGGGTCCTTGGGGAGAATTTTAGCAATAAATTTAGTAGACTCAACCCTATTTTGATTCTGGATGTAAATATTATTATTTATTACTACATGTTTTTTCAACATAAGAAAGAATCCAAATAATATTGCTAGAAAATGGATAGAGAGAGAGAGATAAAGAGAGAGAGAGAGAGAGAGAGAGTGTGTGTGTGTGTGTGTGTGTGTGTGTGTGTGTGTGTGTGTGTGAATTATAGTGTAGACACGTTGACCGGAAGTCAAGATCAGCTGATTGGATTGCGTGTGAGTGATGTGATCAGGTTAGCTGAATCGAGGAGATTTGCTTGGGACTTGAACGAGAGCGGACGGCTTCGCCGTTGTCTCCTCCCCTTCGCTAGGGATGGGGAACAAACGCTGACGTGGTAGAAATAAGACCTAGAAGAAAAAAAACACAGGCTAAATTCACTTTCCTTTCTTCTGTGATCGATCTGGAAGGTGAATAAAAAAAAACTATAGAACCAATTTCTTGTCTTGGAGTGAAATAAATCTTCGTCACCCAAAACAGGTATCAAGTCTCCCTCCCAGACGAGAATTTCCATATGGTCCAACATCGAAGAAGCATAGGTAGGTTCTGAAAATACATGACATGTCACACACATATTCACACTTAACAGCATATGAACATATGTAATAGAAAGACCACTAGACGATCACACACACAACGACATTAACTCTGGCAAAACAATTAAACACTCAATCCTTTATAAATAGACAATACAACAAACGCTGATTTTATGATACGACAATATGAATAATTAAACCTCATCTTTAAAACACAGAAGAGTAAGAATAAAAAAGGTAATTCGTTTCAACTATTGTCACATTTTTCTTTTATTCACAACCCAAAGCGTAATCAGCATCTGTTTCTATACACGTGAAGTTAACTGTCTCCATACAAGGACATAGTTAAACACAGTGAGAACTTTTAAAATGTGTGCAATTAGATAACCTAATCAAAAATCTAATATATAAACGGCTATATATTTGTCTGTCTCCATATTTTCAAACTCTATCTCCGAAACTAAAATTCGCAGAGCGGCACCAGACGCCTCAAATGATTGGATTTTTTACGGGCCATTCTTTTATCGGTCTTTAGCCGGTTAAAATAGTTCTTAAGGGGTCAAAAATGGGTAAAAATTGAAAAAAATCGTTAAACATTTTGTACATTATATATAAGAGCAAATAGTTAATAAAACATGTTAAAAACACTTTGAAAAAGAGTTAAAAACATATTTAATTTGAAAAGGAAACACTAAATCAGTGGATAGTTCTTAATCCGCAGAGTTTCGAAGAAATACTTTCCTTCTCATCAGCGGGTAGGAATTAGCAAAATGCGGGATCGGATTTTGCTTGCAAAAGTATTTGATGAAACTGCAAGTAAGTCAAAGATCTTACTTGATAACAAAAAGTGAAGCAGAGGGAATAGGGTGAAGTTTTTAGCCGGTTAAAATAGTTCTTAAGGGGTCAAAAATGGGTAAAAATTGAAAGATCTTAAAACATTTTGTACATTATATATAAGAGCAAATAGTTAATAAAATATGTTAAAAACACTTTGAAAAAGAGTTAAAAACATATTTAATTTGAAAAGGAAACACTAAATAAGTGGATAGTTCTTAATCCGTGGGGTTTCGAAGAAATACTTTCCTTTTCATCAGAGGGTAGGAATTAGCAAAATGCGGGATCGGATTTTGCTTGCAAACGTATTTGATGAAACTACAAGTAAGTCAAAGATCTTACTTGATAACAAAAAGTGAAGCAGATGGAATAGGGTGAAGAAAAAAGTGATTTCACGTGAATGGGTAGTCTGGTAAAAGGTAAAGTATCCAATGATGGTAAAATCCAAAAATGCAAATCCAAGAAAGTTAATTAAATTTCCATTCGCACAAGTAAAATCGAAGGGAATCACGTAATTGGAAGATGGTTAAAATAATCCAAAAGACAGAAATCCGTGGAATAATTTACAAATGGGTACAAGGAAAAGGGGAAAGAATTCAAATAATATTATTAAAAGAAAAATAAGATATGCGTTAGACTCGGCTGCCGAGGCAAGGCGTAATTAAGAAAAATGAGTGAAGAAGAAGAGAAAAAAATTGAATGATGATTGAATTAAATAGAAAATAGAAAAAACTAATGTCAAAATGACCCAGACATCGAGCTTTTACATCTGGTTGAGATTACTTTATAAATATTAATTCTTTAATATTTATAATATATTTTAGTTTTATCATCTTGGATCATTAAAATTTAATTGTAATTTTTATTATATATATATATATATATATATATATATATATATATATATATTTAAAATTGTAAATCAATGAATTTCAAAAAACTCTCATTGAAATGAAATGAAGTGGTTGAGTTTCATATCAAAGAATTTTTATTATTCTAAGCAAGACAAAGATTAATTTAGGAGATTAATTTTCTAAAGCATTCTTTGTCTTGCTTAGAATAATAAAAATTCTTTGATATGAAACTCAACCACTTCATTTCATTTCAATGAGAGTTTTTTGAAATTCATTGATTTACAATTTTAATTCATTTGCTCTATCTTGCATATCGAGCAATTCTTGTTTAGATGGGATAACTTATAGAACATTACTGCCAGTAATATTTTGTAAACCTACAATCTCACGTTTACATAACCACTGATTGTCAAATAAAAAACTATTCCGAAGTATATATATATATATATATATATATATATATATATATATATATATATATATATATATATATATATATATGACTACTTAATTCAATCGCATAAATTAATTTACGAAAGTATAGATTTATGCGTAAACTTTTAGTATTTACTTCAAGTGCTCAATACATAGGTAGAGCTACTATACTATATATATATATATATATATATATATATATATATATTATCTCAGAGGCTAAAGAATGAGGATGGAGAGTTGTATGTTTTGGTTTCGATTCTAACTAATGACACCCAAGTCATGTGTATATATTTTAGTTTTGATCTCACTACTATATATTAGGTTCAATATAATAATCAACAGAGAATTGTCTCTATAATAATAAATACGTAATTTGCATGAATTAAAATATCATATTTAAGCGTATCTCACGACCGGCAACACCGAGCGTCCTGCTAGTATTATATTATGTATTATATCATGTTCCTATTTACAATGCCTCCCCACGGGACAGAGTTAGACACCAGGGTCGTTTTTTAACGTGGAGAAAAGGTACAAAAATAAAAATTGTCTCAGTCGTTAAGGATTTCTCCTCTACTGACAGAGAACAAGAAATTGAAGTGCAGCATCTGAAGAGCAGATACTACACGTTGATCTTGTCCCGAAGACCATGTTATAATTACCAGGTATTTATTTGCTCCCCCACCGAGCAAATTAGGCACAAGGCCGATTTTTAATGTGAGGAGTGAAGAGGAAATGGGGACCAACTCCTCGGGGAGTAGGGGAGTTGGATAGTGACAATTGGTATGAAGGGTTGCCCCTACATTGACCAAGGTTTCCCCCACATATGGTCTTTGTTTGCAGTATCTCCCGGGACAGATACTACACTTTGATCTTGGCCCGAAAAACATGTTATAATTACCATATTTATTATTCGTTTCCTACTGTTAAGTTTTTTTCGCTTTTCGCCTCTTTTGTCTTTTTCTTCGTTTTTCTTTCTTTTCTGTTTATCTTCTATACTTCTTTAGTATTATTTAATGATTCTTCTTTTCTCATCCCACTCCCCGCATCATCTCTACCCCCCCCCCATCACCACCTTTTTTATTCCCTCTATTCTTTTCTTTTAATATTTCATTTATATTCTTCCTTTTCTTTGCATTTCCCTTTACTCTCCTTTACTGTCCCCTGGTCCAAAGCCACAAAAAAAAAACGGGACAATCTATGGGGGGGATGTTCCATTTCATAGTCTTCAGACACCCAAGGACGTCTGCCGTCTCCAGAAAAGCGTGGGCGGTAATGTTTATGCGTGTGTGTTTGTGTGTGTATTTTTACGTACATCACACGATTGTTTTGTTTTGTGGGTTTTTTGTTTTATTTTTTTTTTGTTTTGTTTTGTTGATTTTTTTTTGGATTTTTTTTTTCTTTTTGTTTTTCAATATATAAAGATAGAGTTCCATTTCAATCCGTTTTTTGTATTTCTCTTCTTTTTTGCGAGATCGAAATAAATGCACTTTAGTCATGATTTTGTCAGTTTTATTATTTTCGGTCACATAAATATCAATTTCAATCAACTTGAAGAACACGTACAGGTGCGTCCTTATAGAACTTGTGTGTGCGCAAAACAAAACTATCTTGCGATTAAATTTGCAACATATCGTTATATAGTATATTAATCGAAAAAAAAAACATCTTTTTAATAATCTCTTCCTGTGAATTTTCTGCTTCAAAACCCCACAGAATAACTAATCGTCATTATATCGTACGAATCCAAAGGTTCTATTGGTGGCATTGGTTTCCCCGAATTTTTTTTCTAGACAGAATTCTTTCCAGATAGACTTAGTTACTTACGAGAAGGACCGCGGGAAGATTACGAACATTCTAAGTTTACGTGATTTTGTGAAACGAACTGAATTCGAACTTAAAACACCAAGACTGTTCAATCCGTGTCAGCAACAAAGGCAATAAAATCATTCTTGTTTGTTGTGGGATAATATTCTATTCTAGTCCTGGGGGGGGGGTTCATCCTCTCATGCTTTGTCTTCTCTTTTTGAGAAGGTTTTAGTTTATTGCTAAACACCTGAGGGATACCGTTCAGGCATTTCTTTTCGAGTAAGAGTGCTCTTTCTTGGGGGCACTGGCATTTTAATCCCACTTTCCGACCTTTGTGTCCGATATACCCGCTGTTGGACTGAAGATAAATACAAACGATAAAAAATCAGACCGCGTACAAATGCACACACGAGCACGCGCGTATATGAGTATTATTTTATAAATATTATTAAATATTGTTTATATATCTAATAAATAAAAGGCTATATTCTGTCCGTCTGCCTGTCTGTTTGTCTCCATATTTTTAAACTCTATCTCCTCCGAAACTAAAACTGTATTTTTACGTGCCGTGCTTTTATGATTCTTTAGCCGGTTAAAATAGTTTTTAAGGGATCAAAATTGAAAAATTAGTTTTACATTTTGTACATTCATCTTAGTTTATTTTTAATAAGTTCATATGTGTGACACGTTGGTACAGTGGTAACGTCACCAGCTTTGAATGCTAGTTTCGATTCTAATTAGTGGCACCTAAATACTTTTTTTTAACTTTTGAAATCACGACTCTATAGTAATATATAGGAAATCTGGACCAATTAAAATATCATATTTAAGCGTATTTTCGTCTGGGCAAAATCCGGGGGCTCCCCTCCCCCACTAGTGTGTACATATAATTATGTATTAGTTTCAACAGTTCTCATTTACATGAGTAGGGCTTAATGATAATATAAAAATGTATTTATGGCAAACAAGATACACAGTGGGGTTTGTTTTACACCCAAAATACTTTGATTAGCCTGAAGTCCATTCTTGAAATGAAACACACATTATTTTATATCGTGTTTTATCCTACACACATACAGAAACACACACATACATATATACACACACATACACACACACACATATATATGTGTGTGTGTGTGTGTGTGTGTGTGTGTGTGTGTGTGTGTGTGTGTGTGTGTGTGTGTGTGTGTGTGTGTGTCGCAGAATGGATCTTGTAATCCTAAACTTACTTATTAATAGTTTATCTTTTTATTTTTTATTTAATTTATCTATATTTTTTAATATATTAGTAAAAATAGCAACCGTATCATTTTACATTTTTTTTATTGGGGAAGTGGTATTATCTACTGGAGAGCCATGTATTTAACAGCTGTCCTGTTTTTAAATCTCCGAAACAGCTACATGGTAAGCAGCTGATGATCCCCGTTTTCTATTTACAAAATTTTAGTTAAGGTTTTCTCCTTTCATCCTTATGTAGTTAAATTTTTTTTTTTTAATTGACGACTTTTGTGAAATCGGCTTATGCAAATGCTAAGTCTATTTCTATTTAACAATTTTATTTAAGGTTTTTTTTTTTTCATCCTTATATAAATGAATTCTCTTTTGTCATTATAAACGTTTTAGGAGTCGGATTATGTAGGTGCTAAGTCTGCGATAGGTTAATTTAAACTGCATTCTTTATTTTTATTTTTGCATTTTTTTTATTTAAAGCTCCTTTAGACTATATATATATATATATATATATATATATATATATATATATATATATATGTATATGTATGTATGTATGTATGTATGTATGTATGTGTATATTTGTGTGTGTGTGTGTATATGTGTATTGGGGTGGAGAGGGCTCCCGTAAGCCGTGGTGTAGGCAACCTTTCTAGGAGAAGCAAATCTCTGATTTAAAAAACCATAAAGCGGAAGACCAGTACCCGCATTAAGCTGGTCTGCAGTTTAATTTGTTGCTGGCTATCTTGCTCTTGCTTGTTGCTGCATGTCAACATTTAGAACCGAGAGAGAGACTTAGCTGTCGTACAAAGCTAAGACTCTGTAACATCATATTTGTATAGATACTCCCTCAGGCATTTGGACTCATGGATTTTAAATGTCTGAGGGAGTGGCACTCGTCTGACAAGACGTTGCAATCATCATCGTTTACCACAACGTCACATGTGGCCACTGGAATGCTCTTTCGTGGGCGAATCGAAAGCGCTCGTAACAGCAACAACTATGGAACTTTTATTAATATTTTTGATTTTGATACAAAAAAAATTATACGGAAAATCGAAAAAACAAAAAACATCATAAAGGAAAGTGTTTCCGTTGCATTTAATAATATTTGCTCGAATATATATATATATATATATATATATATATATATATATATTCGAGCAAATATTATTTAATATTAAATATATATATATATATATATATATATATATATATATATATATATATATATATATATACATATATAATAACTTAAACAAATCTTATGAAGAATTCTTGGTAAAATTATTTATAAAAAAACAATATTAAAAAATTTTAAATACTTGAAGTGTTATACAGTAGAACCCTTCAAACCACTATAAATGATATCGCATTCAAGAAAAGCAGTAACGTTCTTGCGTAGTTCGTATTGGAAGAACTTTGTTAACGGTGTCCACAAACTTGCTGAGTTTAATACTTGAATTTTAATCGACCTGTATTTTTAATCGACTTTTCATCGACTCTATATTTTTTTAACTTATAGCCGTTTACTGTATATT
>NC_136508.1:40334512-40369512 GCF_053919585.1 Euprymna scolopes | reverse complement strand
AAATATTGGGCAAATTGAGAACATTTTTTTTTTTTTTGTACATTTCGCATTCAGGTTTGTTTGCAACTGTTTCATGCCACAAATAAGAGGTTTCGGCATATACATCTGCTACTCGTTGTTTAGCAGTCGACCAAAACTATAATGCAAAAAACTACGGACCATAATATGTTTGGGCGGGGGTGATAAACATTTTTAAGTATGTGGTAAACTCAGATGATGGAAAAATACGCGTGTTTTGCTAAATAAAAGGCATGGTAGCAAATGCATGGATTTATAACAGTAAAAAATGTAAAAGCACGTCGAAACAACTGCAGATTGTTTTTCTTTAGTTTTCTGTTTCTAATATATAAATCGGAGGACTTGAAGACGTTACCATTTCACAATTTGCCAATGAGAAAGTTGTATTCAAAGTGAGTTGATCATAGTACGGCCATTTGTCTTTGCTTGCTTGTTTGTTTATTTGTTTGTTTGTTTATTTGTTTGCTTGTTTGTTTGTTACCCAATTTAACTGGGGCAAGTTAATAAACTTTGAGGTGTCGGGTATGGTGAAATTAGCGAACCCGTGAAATAAAATATCGACCATGACAAGACAGTTTGATTTATACGCATGCACCTATATCTATCTATATATCCATAAAAGTGAAAGTGTCTGTCTGTGTGTCTACGTGTGTGTCTGTCTGTATATATTTCCCTACGCAATAACTCTGTCAATTTTCAGTCTACAGACTCGAAATTTGATATACAGGTTACTGAGGTTTGGAAAAATCTTCGTAATCCATTTTCGGCCAGAAATTTGGCTGTTAAGTGGTCAAAGTTCAACCATTTGACCTTTGAGAACTATACTAAACTCCTCCGCCACTTTTCGGTATAAACATTTGAAATTTTAGATATAGGTTCGTTGACCATGGATCTAACTTAATAACCTGACTTGAGCCCAAAATAATAAATGTTAAGGAGTCATAATAGGGGTCAAATTTTTAAAAATTTGACCTCTGCGGTCTCTACCAAATTACTCAGACAATTTCTGATCTAAACATTTGAAATTTTACATAAAGGGTATTCAAAGATAGGGCAAGCTTTTTAATCGGTTTAGATCGATAATTTGAGCTACCAATATATAAATGTTGTATGTCTGTATGTTTGCATGTCTTCCTAAAACTTTCGACAGAGGCGACAGGTTTTCACAAGATCAGTATCGTTTTGAAGCTCAACCATTCAAACGACAAATACCGAAAAATTGGCTAAAAACATTCATTTCTTCACCCTCAACTGGGCACTTTTCTACAGGGAGGGGTCGCTTTTTTCGCCTATATTTTCGAAAGTCATCCCCTCTTTTCGATTGTGTAGCCTTAATTTAAATCTATGTCACTTCTAGTTTGACGGTGGTCGTAACAGTAAAGACGTCAGTTTTTTCCGTTCTTTTCCTCCTTCACGGTACGGGTTCGAGCCTGCCTTCCTACAACCACTTTTTTTTTTTTTTTTTGCTCAACATACACCTCCAAACACCCGGGCAACGCCGGGCTGAAATGCTAGTATATATATATATATATATATATATATATATATATATATATATATATATATATATATATATATATCAGTTTGATTAAGCAACGTTCAGTCTGGTCAGTACCAGATGGGTGACTATTTGGGAATTCTAGGCGCTGTATGTGCTCTCCGCTTATCTCGGCATTTTTTTTTTAATTTTTCACGTCGTCCTAAACATACACTCCACTTGCCACTGGTATTTAACAATGTCGACTCAGGAGACGTGTGGTTTGAGATTGCGCACCTCCTGTCACAAAAATTTCACGCGCAGGCACCTCTACGTGGGTATACATAGTCTGTTAAGACTGAAGAGGCCTATATATATATATATATATATATATATATATATATATATATATGGGGGGCATAAATAATTGTGATAAATCCTTTAGCTAAGGATCCATCAGGATGTACGAAGCTCAACACTTGAGGGCGGAACTTTAGGCTTCGAAATGCCATGGTATAATGAGTTTCACTAATGTTATTATATGATGATGTTTCCTTATTCAAGTAACAAATAGATGCATATATACTTATATCTATTTTATTTTACCTTGAATTGAGTGTGTGTGTGTGTGTGTGTGTGTGTGTGTGTGTGTGTGTGTGTGTGTGTGTGTGTGTGTGTGTGTGTTATAACATCCTATAAATGGAAGAATCTGGGTCTGTATATACAATTGAATCCTGTCTGTGTGCATATGGCTATTGCTCGTAAGAATTGCTTAGAAAACGTGTACGTACGTAGAGTAAGGGAGTAAGGGCACGCTTTTTTTTGTTTGTTGCTTTTTTTTGTGTTTTGTCTTTTTGTTTTTTTTTCTAAACATCCATGGTGTATGAATTTATTTTGTATTTCGACCAATAAGGAGCATTTTAGCTATAAACAATTTTATAACGGAAACCATCAACATTTAAATCCACATATACGCGCGCGCGCGTGTGCGTGTGTGTGTGTGTGTGTGTGTGTGTGTGTGTGTGTGTGTGTGTGTGTGTGTGTGTGTGTGTGTGTGTGCAAGAAAGTGTATGCTTGTCTGTCGGCTTGTTTGTGCACTAAATGATATTAAGACATCACTCAAATCTGGTTTCAAACACATTTTCTACTTCGCGTTTTTAAAATTATCTTCTTTATTTATTTAACTGTTTGATCTTTGTGTTTTTACGTTATCCATCCATTCTTTCTTTGCGTCTCTATCCCTTTCCTCTATTAAAACTCCTTCCGTTTGAGCATATCTGGTCTTTACCCTTTTGTAACGTAGCTTATATGTTCCCCCATCCTTATAGATCGTTCATTTCATCGGCAGAAGCCCTTTAGTCGCAATGACTAGGAACCTCTCGTTTTGTCTAAAGTCTGTGGCAATTCTCCCTTTTCTGAATTCTGGTTCTACCGTTTAATACGTAGGTTTGATATACATTTTGAGTGTTATTCTTTACCTTAATTTTATCTCACGTATCCAATCCAGATAAATAAAGGTCAGATTTAGTATCAGGATATTTTTCTTACTCCAAAACATGTGGCATGTACTTTTTAAACCTGAAATTTGTTGCGCTGTGTTATTAGACATAGGAACATGAAATTTGCTGCACTGTCTTATCTTTCACTAGTGATAAACCTTGTCTTTGTCATAATAAATTATTTTTCTGTATTTTGTGTTACTAATGCTATAATTCTAACCAATTATTCATCCCCAACAAAAGGAGGATGGGCCTGTAAATTCACCCTTGTCCGTTTGTCCGTTCGTCTGTCCGCACTTTTCTCAATAGCTATGCCTTGGAATCTTTTGAAATTTTGCACAAACATTAAACATAATATGAGTAAAAAAGTAACAACTCCAGTTGCCCCCCCTAGGGGCGCCTTTTGAATTAAAATGGCTAAAAGTGACACTTTTGTGCTTATTAAAAAAAATGGATGCCTTGGATTTTTATAAAACTTTCTGAAAAGTTGTAACTATATAATTTTGTTTGTCTTTACTTCGCGATAACCTTTGGGTGTGCCTCAGGGGCTCTTTTAAGGCTAATAAAAATACTCCATTTTTGGGACTATTTTACCATATTTGTTCAAAATTTTCTGGGGGGGGGGAGAATGATGGAATTAGCCATTTCTTTTTTTGCATGGTGCAGAACTCATATATACATATGTTAAGGTCTAAAACTGCAACGTTTGTTCATTTTCACCAGGATTTGACGTCCCCTGGGGCCTTTTGGGATCAAATGGGGGGGGGAGATGCTGAACTTAGTCAATTTGTTATGCCTCGTTCACTGTGCACCATAGGGAACCATGCATGCTTCACTTGTTTATCTTCAATTATGAATGCTACCAACTTTACCATGGCTGCCATTAATGAATGGCGAAAAAAAAAATGTTTCGCTTTTTCTTCCTTCCCCCCCCCCAAGGAACCATACTCGTTAGAATTAAGATTGTGTCATGTTTTTATGAAACGGAAAGAGCTCATTTTCCATTTTCTATAAAATCACGTCCGTACCAATTCGATATAATGTTTCGGATTTTTTTTTTTTTTTTTTTTTTAATAAGAAGAGTAGTCCAAATAATCCAAATTATCTAAGAGGGACAGACTAGTGGTAGATGCACCAGCCCAGATGTATTTTAGCAACAATACTCCATGCATGGGTAAATTCTGCATAGGATACTGTCTGGTGTAATTTTCTAGCACGATAGAAGGAAGCTACCTTATTTGCAGCATCCTTGGCAATGTCCTCCATGTATTTGTTCCAATTCATGTTGCCTATGAATGTTAAGCTGATGAGTTTAAAATATTATTAAACTGGAAAAAGCCATGTGCATTTGTATTATTTTGATTGTTCGGACTACTGTTCTCATCTTGGGTGTTATTCTCACAACGTTTCAGCCGATGTAACCTCTGGCCTTTTTAAATTCTATATTCACAATGACTGTTATAGAATGTGAATGATAAAAAAGAAGTGTATTTGTTCTTTTTTTTCCCAGTGAACCATGGTCATTAGAATTCAAATTGTGTGATATTTGTATAAAATAGAAAGAGCATTGAGTCATAAATAAATAAATAATAAATTCAGGTCCGTGCAGATTTGATATAATGTTTCTGAATTTTTGGAGATGAGAATAGTAGTCCAAAAAATATAAATTATCAATCTTAATCTAAAAAAAAAAAATCTCAAAAATGAGATAAAAAAAAAAAACGATATAAAATTATTTCATGGTTGATATTTATAGACTTCAAATACTCAGAGTAAATTCAATTAATTTTTACTGATATTACACATTTCAACCATTTCTGTTCTGTGCAAAATTAAATCACATTCCAAAAGTTATACCATGTATGACTTTTCAAGTTGAGTTTGAAGTTAAGATGTCATTTACAAATATGTTTAATGATTTCTTGATTGGTGGGTTTTATGGCATGTCGACCATCATTGGGTCATGAGCATTTTATTAACAATTCTATGAGTAAGAATCTAAAGTACTCTTTTGGATAATTACACTTTATATATTTTTCATCGTTACACACGGGGGGGGGGCGGTGGTCTGGTGGTTGACGACTAATGATGATTAGGTCTCAAGTTCGAATCCAGTTCGTTCCACAAAAATAACTTTCACTTACGATGTTGGCAACCTCTACGTTGTCACTCGCATGATCTCTGATGTCTTTCTAGAACGAATTCTGACCAGAAAAGTATCGGGGAAATCAATAGCAACAACAGAATCGTCGGTATGACGACGATCGTTATACGCGTAACTTACGGGGACGCATCTTGAAAATTCGTTTATATTGCGGCTTCCTTTCTGTCGTTGTCTAAGAATTGCTGTTGCGAATAATACTTGACCGCTTTTTTCGTCACCATTCTTGGATATTCTTACAAATTGACAACCAAGAAACAAGTGAAGGGGAACGTTGTAAGCGAATAAGCACTGAAATCCAAGATATAATACCTATCTGTTGACAGAATTATTTTTAAAATAAAAAAAATATCTGAACAGACTTGCTTGAAAGTGGGCGGTAATATAATCTCTCTCTCTCTCTCTCTCTCTCTCTCTCTCTCTCTCTCTCTCTCTCTCTCTCTCTCTCTCTCTCCCACACACACACACACACACTTTCTCTCATTATGTATATATTATATATGTATACATGCATTCACACACATATATCTCTGCTATTATATAAACATCGCTTCGTGTGCATGTATGTTCCTTCCTTATAGATTCCAAAACGGCTGAGCCTATCTTTTGCAAATTTCGCAAAAAGATAATTTATACATCTGGCAGTGTTCTTGGATATGTTTTGTAAAAAATTAATCTGATAAGTATCGAAAATCGAAAAAAGCTGATCCTAAAAACAGTCTTCCTTTCTTATAGATAAAAAAAGAAGAATATTTACAGGGGAATGTTTTACGTTACACCAGCTAAAGGAGATAATAAAATTTCAGAAAATCATTTCTTCTTTATAAAAAAAAAAAGAAAGAAGAAAAAACAGATTTATTGTCATCTGGAGATATAGCTCAGTGGTAGAGCATTCGCTACAGATCGAATGATCCCCGTGTTCAAGCCCGGGTTACCTCATTGGTATATTTTAATTTTTTTCTTATTAATGAGTTTAGTTTACGTTAAAAAGAAGGCGTATCATTTAAATCGTCGTAAATTATATCTTTTAAAATTAAACATTAATCAGAAGTGACTTTTCCAGGGCAGTCATTGTCAAGTCCAAATATCAGCTGACGTAATATTGTAAACAAACACAGACGGAATTTGATTAATGACATTATCATTTTTTTTTTTTTAGTCAACCGAGAAAATTATTTCTCATAATGTATAATAGTCAATAAAGGGTTGATTCTATAATAATACATACGCAATCTGCATAAATTAAAATATCATGTTTAAGCGTATTGTACGATCGGGCAACGCTGGTTAACAGGTCCTTTTTTTTTTTTTTTTTTATTCAATTTTCACCCCAAACAAGGCACAGTGCCACTTTGAAGCAGGGGGCTACTATTAGGGAATTAATTAGCGGGGTCATTATGAAGGGAGAAGAGTAGAAAGATGTTTGTTAACATTACACTTGAACTTCTGCATATCATTGCAGTTGGGAAAGCAGAATCCCGGAAGGGAGTTCCAAAGACCCGCAGTTCTGGGGAAGAAACTATTGGAGTAAAAGGCTTTCTTGCACCTAGGGATCTCCACTGTAAAGGGATGAGACTTAGTAGCTTGTCGGGTTTGTCGGGGGTAGTTACGTCGGGGAGGTACAAGTGTTTGCAGTTCGTCAGAGCATTCACCATTAAAGTATTTGTAGAACAGGCAGAGGGATGCAACATCTCGTCGATGGGACAGAGGTTGAAGCCCAGATGACAGTTCAGGACCTATCAGGTTTGCGACTCTTTTTTGAACCCTGTCCAGGAGCGAGAGACAAGCAGCAGATGCACCAGCCCAGATGTGACAACAGTACTCCATACATGGGCGAATGGTTGCCTTATAGAGGTATAGGATACTGGCAGGCGTAAGTAGTTTTCTAGCACGGTAGAGGGAGCCAACCTTCCTTGCAGCAGCCTTGGCAATGCTCTCAATGTATCTATTCCAGTTCATATTCCCTGTAAACGTTAGGCCGAGGAGTTTAAAAGAAGTACTTACAGGCAATGTGTTCTTGGCCATTGCTATTGGTGGTAGAGAAGGTTTCTTGTAGTTATTGAAGGAAACAAGCTTAGTCTTAGCAGCATTGAATGAGACCAACCATTTTTGTCCCCATTCCACTACGGATTGGAGGTCATCCTCTAGTGTTTCTGCCATTTTCTTGGATATGTGTTCATTTGTTTTCCCCTCATATCTGTTATAGAGAGTGGTGTCATCGGCAAATATACCCATCTCCGAAACAATATTATCAGGGAGGTCGTTTATGAATATCAGGAACAATAGAGGTCCAAGGATAGACCCCTGAGGCACTCCCGCATTTATGTCATATTGTTTGGATGTACGTCCGTCGAGGACAACTTTGATTTTTCTATTACTTAAGAAGGATTTAATTACGTTACGAATTCTTCCAGTGATTCCATATGATCTAATTTTCCTTAGAAGACCATCGTGCCATACCCTGTCAAAAGCCTTAGATATATCAAGGGCCACCGCTCTACCCTCCCCTGTTTTATCCAATGAACGGTATATACGTTCAGAAACTACAGTTAAGATATCTGCTGTTGAACGGGCTTGCCTGAATCCATATTGTTTGTCAGTCAAGAGTTTAGCAGCTGTTAGGTGCTGGACTAGGGCTTTATTAACTAAGGACTCAAATATTTTGGCGAAAAGCGGGAGGAGGCTAATGGGGCGATAATTTAGTGGGTCAGTCCTTTCACCAGAATTCTTGAAGACTGGTACCACAGAGGCGGTTTTCCAGCAGTCGGGAAAACAAGATTCGTTAAGGCATTTATTGTAAAGTTTGGACAGAACTGGAGCAACCTCGGCAGAGCATTTTTTTAATAGCACAGCCGGGATGAGATCTGGTCCACATGCTTTAGAGGTGTCTAGGTTTTTTATAATAGCATGTACCTGAGAAGGGGTGATTTTCAAGTCGTCAAGTGTGGCGTCTGTTCGCAGAGGAAAATCAGGGAGTGAGTGGTGTACCGAGTTCAGTGTGGAGTTTGAGGCAAACCGACTGGCAAGCAGATTAGCCTTGTCAGTTGCCGTGCAAGCAACCTCATGATTGTTTGTTAGTGGGGGAATAATTGACTGTCCATTATTAACTACGCTGTTGTAGATTTTCCAAAAATCCCGGGTTCCTAATTTCTGTGCTTCGATGCGCTTTCTGGTGGTTTCAGAGTAATCTGACTTAGCTGTGTCTATCACTCTCTTACAATTATTTCTAGCTTCTATAAACTTCTGTTTATTTGAGCTGGACTTATGTCGGTTGAATCTGCGGAACGCATGCTGCCTTTGACAAATGGCAGCTGCACAAGCAGAAGTAAACCATTGGGGGGAGTGGGGCTTGCTATAGTATTTCCGTGCGGGAACATGTGCTTCAATAGCAGTTTTGAACCATTCAGTTGTCTCATTTGCACACTGTTCCGCTGGAAGAGTAAAGATATTTTGCCATGGGGCATCTCTGATGAGCTCCCTGATGGCTTCCCAATCAGCCTTTTTGTAATACCTCGTTGTTTTGAGTAGTGGGTCTTCAGTTTTAGGGCGAGAATTTAGGCTGATTTCTACCATTATCACAGCGTGATCAGCATTCCCGAGTGGGCTATGGGCATTTGTTGTACAGTCATTGGGAACTGTTGTCAGAAAGAGATCTAGAAGTGAGGCATGTTGATCGTGCTGGTCTGGGAAACGTGTCGGAAATGTAACCATCTGAGATAGGGAATGAGATATAGAGAAGCTATATGTGGCGCTACCAGCTACGTCTGTGTGATTTGAGAATCCTAGCCAGTTACTGTGGTGGACATTGAAGTCACCAAATACATGTATTTGTGCGCTAGTATCGAGGGAGAGTGCTATATCTATGCTGTCTGAGACTTTGTTTATTAGGGTACAGTCTTGGTTTGAGGGAGAGCGGTAGAGAAAATATAAGTAGCTAATATTGTGTTGCATATTTAGTCTGAAGCACATAAAGGCCTGGCCCTCTGATTCTAGTTTTATTTCTCTAGTTAGGGGGAGGGTGTTTCGAATATAGACTCCAAGTCCATGCATATGTCTGTCCGAGTCCTTACGGTAGAGTGGGAGATAACCAGGCATGTTAAAGTGGTTAGAGGGTATAGTATATATATAGTATATAATATTCAATAGAGGATTGATTCTATAATACATACGCAATCTGCATAAATTAAAATATCATGTTTAAGTGTATTGTACGACCGGGCAACGCCGGGCGTCCAGCTAGTACATATTAGTATGTTTGTTTATTCAAACATTATTAGCTACATATATGCATGTATGTTTGTGTTGCAATTTCTTCGGAGAAACAACGTCCACGGGCCAGATTTTTTTAACAATAAAACCAGATTTCTAAATCGTCATTCTCTTATACAAAGCTGCTCAGTTATTTGAAAAGTAATTGGAAAACACAGTCAAGAAAAAGAAAGAAATAGTAAAAAGTAGAGAAAATGTATCTAGTGATGAAGTGAGGAACAGGAGGTTTTAAAGTTGGCTGGCAAACTTGTATAAATTCCGATACATTCACACATTTTTCCTTCCCCCCCCCCACCATTTTGTATTGCTTTCTTTCTAGATGTTCATTTATATCTATGTATGCGTGCGTGTGTGTGTGCACGCGCGTGTGTGTATGTGCGTGTGTGTGTATGTGCGTATGTGTGTGTATGTGTGTGCGCGTGTGTGCGGGTGTGTGTGTATGTGTGTATGCGCGTGTGTGTGTATGTGCGTGTGTGTGTATGTACGTGTGTGTATGTGCGTGTGTGTGCATGTGCGTGTGTGTATGTGTGTGTGCGTATGTGTGTGCATGTGTGTGTGCGTGTGTGTGAGTGTCTGTGCGTGTGTGTGCATGTGCGCGTGTGTGTATGTGTGTGTGTACGCGTGTGTGTGTGTGTGTGCGTGTGTGTGTGTGCGTGCCTGCGTGCGTTTACTTATTTGAGAATCATACAATTTTGAATGATTGGACGTTCATACCCGGACCGGATTAAACATCACAACTATTGGGTACGTGTTTCAGAGTAGTTAGCGCCTCTCAATTTTATATTGCCTATGAAATCCTATAAATATATTTACTATTACACAAAAGTCGCTTTGTGTTTGTGTGTGTGAGAGTTCCTTCCTTATAGGTTCCGAAACGGCTGAGCATATCTTTTGCAAATTTCACACAAAGGTAATTTATATGTCTGGCAGTGTTCTTAGATATGTTTTGTACAGAAATTCATCCGATAAGTATCGAAAATCGAAAAAAATCTTATCTTAAAAATAGTATTTCTTCTCTTATAGATAAAAAAAAAAAAAAAGAATATTTACAAGGGAATATTTTACGTTACACAGGTGTAACCTCGGTCGGTGTAACGTAAAATATTCTTCTGTAAAAATTCTTCTTTTTTTATCTATAAGAGAAGAAGGACTATTTTTAACATCGTCAAACCCAAATATCAGCTGACGTGATATTGTAAACAAATACAGACGGAACTTGACGAACGATATTATCTCTATTATTTTTTTTTGTTTGTTTTATTTTATGTGTTTATTTATTTATTTTTGTGAATTAATCCACCGGTAAAATTATTCCTCGTAATAATATTCAATAGAGGAAGTCTCTGCATTACAATGATTTTCTAGTGTATATGAGGATAGGGAAAATTATAAAAGTTTGTTGTTTCCTTAAACATATTTTTTTTTTAATTTGAACGCCAATCAATGTATATATTATTTTAATTGGAATTAATTATTGAGATGAGTATTATTTATATTAATTTATTTATTGCGGGCTATTATTCTCATCTTTATTGGTTGTTGTTTCACGACGTTTCGGACAATTATTCGGGGCCCGTGGCGCAGTTGATAGAGACGTTGAATCTCTACGGTTCCAGATGAGCATTGTCTGAAGATAGCGGTTTCAATCCTACCTAAAGCCGGCCAGAGGCTTACTTGGCCAAAACGTGGTGACACGACAACAACTACGGATGGCAGTGATTGCTGGGAAAGCAGTTAGGAGATTCGAAGTTCCTATCCGTCTCTCTCTCTCTCTCTCTCTATCTCTCTCTTTCTCTTTCTCTCCATCTCTCTTTCTTTCTCTCTGTATTTTTTTTACTCTTATTTTAAACAGTTTATCTTTTGTCCCCCTTCTCCTATTTCCCTTACTCTCTGTCACTGCCTTGCATGTCTGTAATGATATAGTTAGCAAAAGAAGATTAACAAATCTTACAGAAACACGTGTCATGATTCTAGGGTCATAACTGACACCAACTGCTTTCACAACGTTTAAATGTAACTGTATTTTTTTTTTTGTTACAGCGTAAGTTCAGTTATTCCTGAAATAAGTAGATTCGCTTACACTTGTTCGAACATGTTTTCCCACACGTATACACATCCACACGTACGCACACACACACGCACGCATATACACAACCTCATACACACACTCACATTCATGCACACACACACACCCGAGCTGTGACGTCACTTCCTTTAAAGTGAAAGCCAGACATGCGCAGTCAGAACATTGACCCCAGTATAAAAGTCAACAAAACCTGTTAACTTCCCTTTTTCGTCTGGACCAGCGTTCGACCTATTGAGTCGACGAACCGACCGCGTGTTCTAACGTCACTTTCCCTGCTACTGTAATGTGGGGCAAGCGCAAGCACACTTTATACGCTTTCTCTCTCCATGAACTGGATTGACTTTTCTCACTCTATCTCCCCTTCGCTTTGGCTCATCGACACAGACATGTGAGCGACGTTCTACTGAGTTTAATCCTTTCTTTCTACAGACGGCTTGCCACTACGCGTTTGTCTATTGCCCTCCCTTTCCTTCCACGGGCGTAGTCGTCAACGGCTGAATGAACACGTGTACACCGAAGACTTTCATTTGTCAACAGAAAATAAACGACATGTTTATTTTATTCCAGCATTTGAGTTCTTTGTTTTCTTCATTCAATTCGTTTCATTATTTTTTCTTGTAGCGAGTTAGGGTATTTTATATCCTGGTCCGCAACACACTATAACTCTGTGTGTGTTTGTGTGCGCGCGCATGTGGGTGGGTGTGTGCGCGTTCGTGTGGGTGTGCACGCGCGTGTTGTGTGCGCGCGCGTGTGGGTGTATCAACAGTCGACTATCATAAAGCAAAGGGATATACTAAGCAAAGTGGATTAACACTACAGTAGTAAAATATTCAATCCAAAGCAGAGTTCTCATCGTCATTTGTGGCAGCGTTTTCATCGTAGAATTAATTCTGTACGATTGTTTGTGTTGGAATTTCATTATATGCAATAAACGAACAACGCATTGCATTTATAAAAAAAATAAAAGAATAATTTATTTATTTCAATTTGAAAAAGGAGCATTTTAAGAGCTCGAAAGTTATGTTGTTAAAAATGCGTCTGGCACTAGCGGTTTCGCACTTCCAACTGATTCTCTGGTGATGACGAAAGGTTATATCTCATAGGATTAGCAAATCTCTCGACGGAGGCTTCCTTTCTAGGGGAATTGCCCTTGATATATCAAATGCCTTTGATAGGGTATGGCATAAAGGTCTAATCCACAAAATTTCAAGCTACGGTATATGTAGTTTTAATTATTAATTATTATATCTCTTTGATAGATTCATAAGAGTAGTGATTGATGGGCAGAAATCAGAAGTTCATAGAATTAAAGCTGGAGCCACCAGGTGTCCATCCTGAGTTTAACTCTCTTCCTGATCTTCATCAATGATCTCCCATTTATATCCGAGGGCTCTTTTAAGAATAGGCGCTGTTTCCTTTGTGGCTGCTATCTGTATTTCGTTACAGCTCGGTCTTCCAGGGATTGCTTCTAATTATTTATGAATATTTTTTTTATTAAACTAGTTGCTCCTATCACAATCGGTATAATTGTCATTTATTTCACAAACCATGTCGTTTTTTTTAGGTTCTTATATTTTGTTATCTTTTCCCGTTCAGTTTTATTAAGGCCAAAGTCATTTGGAACTGTGACATCGGGCTTTCAGGCTTGTTCCATATTACAATGTCTGGCTTGATGGCCTTATCTTTTATGCATCTCCCTGCCTGTCTTTGTCATAGAACACTGTCAATTTTCCGTTTGATGTTATCGGTGGTGGTTCATGTTCCCAGATGTTCGACGATCTGTCAAGTTGCATCTCTCTACAGATCTTCCAATGGAGGTATTTAGGTTTGCTTTGGTTTGGTTGTTTTGTTTTACGGCATATCAACCCTTTTGGGGTTATTTAATGCCGAATTCAGTTATTTTGGAAACAGTTTTTATGCTTCAAGTTCTTTATATTTTAAAATATTTATTTGTAGAGTTTAGTTTGGTTACGTTTAGTTGTTTTACGGCATATCAACCCTTTTCGAAACCATTTATTTTGGAAATAATATTCATGTTGCATCCAGTTATTTTGTAGAAGGTTTTTATTCTTCAAGCTTTTTGTATTTTCAATCGCTAGTTTGTAGTGTTTGATTTGGTTGAATGAGTTTTGCAATGGGGGAGGAAAAGGATTACAGTATTAATGTTTGGTACATTTTAAGTTAGGAAACCAGGCAGGAAGTGGAGGAGATAGAAAGAGAAAGGGGAAATAGGAAGGAGGGGAGGGTGAAAAGGTGAGGAGTTGTTTTTGGTTTTTGGTTTTGCAGAACATAATTAAGTTTTGCAAAAGGAAGTAGAAAAACAAAAAGCATCAATGTATAATGCGTTTCGTCTCAGGAAACCATTATCTTCAGACAGCCTAATCTGATAGCATCAGTGGAGGTAATTACATACTTTGTTGTGACGGACAGTGTAAAGGCCATCTGCTAATAAGATTGAACATCCAGATATTAGGTGGCTGGGCTCTCAATTTGATGTGTTTGTGTTTGTTTAAATTTCGATTTTACGCGATTATCATAGATTTTTGTGCAGAGCCTATTGTGGAGCTATTCTTTAATTCTAGCTCAAAATTAAGTGTTTTTTAACTACAAACACGATTTAAAATAATTTTAAACGCTTATAAACTTATCTATGTAGGTAGTAGAGTATTGTATTTAGTAAAATTTATTGGTTACATATTTAATTTTTATCTGTTTTTGTTCTGTTAGTTACAGTACTTGGCCTTTTGGTCAAGATCAAAGTGTAATATCTGTTCTTCAGATGCTGCACTTCATTTTTTTGTTCTCTTTCGGTGGAGGAGCAGTCCTTCACGACTGAGACAATTTTTTTTATTTTTGTACCTTTTCTCCACGTTAAAAAACGACCCTGGTGTCTAACTCTGTCCCGTGGGGAGGCATTGTAAATAGGTACAGTAACAAATACTCGATTCTTAGTCTTTTGAAAGGGAATAAGTTTAAATGTATATATGTTACAGGGAAGGCTGCCCCTTTCCATGTAAATAAGAAGAATATTAGATAAGTGAAAATGAGATTAGGGTAAGCCAAGACTCGAACCTTGTAAGCAAGGTTTAGAAATTGGAATGTTAGAATTTAGCTATTGTTTGATTTTATTGGAAATAGTTCGATATCGTTCGTATTGTAAAAGAAAATGGATTTCTCGTTCTTTTTTTATGAAATTATGAATTAAAAATGTCAGCTGAAAAGAATGAATACAAATTAAAAATATATTGTAAAAAAATAGGTTAAAAAATAGGTTAGTTGAGAATTCTTTGTTTGTAGAAGTGTGTTTTGGACAAACGTGTGCTTAGCCACGTGAGTTTGTCACATTTTGAAACCACACATCTGACGTCATAGCAAAAAGGGAATTCTCAATATAGGAGCTAGAATTAGTCAGATTAGAGCGGTCGGGCAGTCGAGTTCGAGCAGTCATTAAGGTCGGGCGGAAAGAGCTGACATGGTCAGAGGAGGGTTCCCTTAGAGGCGAAAGGGTAGAAGTTTAACCATGTAGAACAAATGTGAATTCCTGACGTCATCATCATTCAACCGGTCAAATGAAATAAAGAATTACTATCGATTTTTGTAACTGCTGTCTTTGTGTTATCATTCCACAATTTTTTTATTCGGAAAATATTTCTCTTTGGAGTATTTTATTCAAGATTTTGATAAAACCATTCTGAGATTTTCATCTTATTTTTCATTTGCTTACAAAGCGAAGAAGTTCTATAAAACATTAATTATTTCAGAAGAAGCCGATGACAGACCCCGACAGTGTCCAGCCGGCACTAGTGAAATTTAAAATGTTCAGAGTATTTTAAATCTTTTAATGACCAAGTGTGAACTGCTTGTGAGGAAGCCTGTATACGTTTAGCGAATAGGTGCGAAAATGTTTACAAAAAGAATATGTTTAAGTTAACTCTCGGATGTTTTCTTTGTTTACAGTAACTGACAAATAAAAGAAATAAATTAGGCTTTGAAAATCAATCTTGAATCTGAAACGGGATTCGTAACCCACTCTGTGGTACTTAGTTTTATGTTGTAGATGAAAAACTTAATAAATAAATAAACACACACATCAAATCCGCTGCCAAGCCTGCTGGAAAATGGTTGGATCGTTCTACAACTCTAGTAGATGCATTCTCTACCTGTATAAGAGCCAAGTGCGTTCAAGGATTGGGTACTGTTGCCACATCTGGACAGGAGCTGCTAGAAGCAGCTTAACTTTCATGACAGAGTTCAAAATAGACTTTGTAGCCTAGTTGGGGATGCCATTTTCTCTGCTACCTCTTTCCCACAAAAAAGATGTTGCGAGCCTGTCTCTGCTTTATCGTTATTTTCATGGAAAGTGCTCGTCTGAGCTCCAATCTATGGTCCTCCTGGCCTTACTTTCATGAAAAACACTTGTCTATCTGAAACCACTATCAATAATTTCCCCCACTCTTTATTTGTGCCTAAACCGAAACGCAGGTTCCATGAACATAGTTTTTTTTTTTTTAGATCTGCATGCCTGTGGAATTCTGTTCAGTTTCCCTGCTTTCCAGCTGACTACAATATGGTCGTCTTCAAGTCCACTCGGCCATATGTCACTAGGACTAGTGACATATGGCCGAGTGGTCCTAGACGTTGTATCAAAGTTTACAGTTACCCAAAGGTGCTGAGTTCAATCCTGAATGAAGGCAGTGAAAAAGTAACATTCAAAACAGAGAATCAGCAACTATGTCCCAGAGCCTATCTGGAGTCCGATTACGGGCCACCCGTAATAATAATAAAGGGTTCGGTTCGAGACTCCTAACAAACGGTTCCCCAGTTCGAGACAAAACACCTGATGAAGGCCGGAGGGCAAAACGGCCGAAGCGTTATGACTCTAACAACTAGGATGAGGAAGTCAGTCCGACAATCTCAATCAATGAAAACACCTCATCTCAAAAATACAGACAATTAACAAGTTCACATTTATTTCCCTCCCCGAGAAAGTGTAGGTAATCGATTCTGGTAGTATATCGATTCTAGTCGTTGCCAAGTTCTTTCCCCTTGATTGTGCCCGAAAGAGACCAGAGAGTATTAAGAGTCCACAACAATCGAATCTTTTCTACAAGCTTCACACAACATGAAGATATCTGAGTTCTTCGTTAAATGATATATCTATCTTAAAAGAAAAAAGACTAAGGACTAAATATATTGCATTCTTTAGTGCATTGTACGTTGCAAAAAAAAAATGTGTTAACCGTACATGTGTTTGCCTTTTCGTTATCATAGTGGATATGTTTGGAATAAAAAAAATTGCAGTCATGTATTAAAACATGACTGCATTTTTTTTTTTTCAATTGTTTATTACAATAACGGAAAAATAACGTCAATATTCTGTTTTGCTTGTTGAAATGACCGCTATTTCCTTGTCTGTATATGATCGAAATGTTAGACACAAGGTCGTGTTCTAGTGTGGGATATCCATAAGTAAATGCATCGTTGTTTGCATGACGAAGTGTTGCTGCGGGTTTGGGTCCCAAGAATTTGCAAAACTATTTAAATAATGTTATTATAGTCATGCGTCCGGCTTTATAAACATAAATAAGAATTGCTGCAAAAATGTGTTAATCATACTTGGTTTTTGCTGTTCGCTCTAATGGTGGATATGTTTGGAATATATCTACTTTTATGTATAAGGCACTTTGTGTTTGTGTGTGAGAGAGATAGAGATAGAGGAAGGAGAGAGGGGGAGTTCATTCCCTGCGCACTCCAGAACGGCTGGGCTGATTTTTTTTTTAATTCCACGCAAATGTATTCTATGTGTCTGAAAGTGTTCTTATATAGTTTTTTATATCGGTTATTGATAGTGGTTTCAGCTAGACGAGTGTTTTTTTTTTGTGAAAGTAAGGCCAGGGAGGCATAGATTGGAGCTCAGACGAGCACTTGCCATGAAAATAACAATAAAGCAGAGACAGGCTCACAGCGTCTCTTCTGAGATTGCAGGGAAGAGAAAAGGGCATCACCGACTAGGCTACGAAGTCTATTTTGTCAAGGAAGATGTGGCAACAGTATTTCATCCTTGGACGTACTAGGCTCTTATACAGGTAGAGAATTGCATCAGTAGTTAGATATCTACTGGAGCGTAAGAACGATCCCACCATTTTTCTAGCAGCCTTGGCAACTAATTTGATGTACGTGTTTCGAATTTAGGAAAACTCGTCCCGGGAAAACTCGTCTCGGGAAAACTCGTCTCCAGAAAACTCGTCTCCGGAAAACTCGACCCCGGAAAACTCGTCCCCTTTCGCTAGGTAGGAAAACTGGTCCCTTATTGAATAAATATCGATTGAAAACACATTTTATGATCGTTCTTGAAGGAGATATTGTTTTTTTTTAAATAGACTATAGCTCCCATAATATTTTTTGAAAATATTTTTACTTGTTTAATTTTTTTTTGTTTTTGTTTTTTTAAATAAAATCGATGTTCTAAGTGTCCGTTTTCTACCTAACTGGCTAAGTTCTTAGTGGTTTCACTTATTTTAAAGTGTTTATTATGTTCATAAACGATACCGCATATTTTTTTTTATATTAATATACAAAGAATTTACTTATTTACTGTTGTTTATAAAAGGGTAAAATCGATTTTTCTACCTCGCCGACTATGTTGTGTGTTGTTTAATTTATTTGGAATCGTTTATTCGGTAAAGAAAAAAAAACACAGAAAACAAACAACAAACATGTCGAGTGTTACGTGAGAACGAGAAATAATGTCCGGTATATCACATCTTAGGGGTCTTGATAATCGCTAAAAAATAGAAAATTAAAGAAATTACTGAGAGAGATTTGGTTTTAAAAAGAAAATAATAAATTTTAATATTTTTTAAAATATAATTTAGAGAGAGAAAGGGGGGGGGTAAAAACTATATCTCCCTCCGAAAAACAACCAACAAAAAATGAAATTAAAAAGATTCTTGATAAACGATAGCGGAGTTTTCAATAAAATTGATTAATAAATTTATTTAGTGATTACTTTTTCTCGTAATGATTGATTTTAGAATTTGGAAGTAAAAATTAACAAAATTAAAAATGAGTTAACGAGAGATTGTTAGCACATGGGGCACATGGCATCTCTCGCGCCAAAAAAATATTTCGTTTTTAATTTATTAGTTAATTTTTGCAAAATTTGACAGGACGACAATAAATGTTGATAATTGATAAAATTATAATTTTAAATAACGCATGAGTGCATTTGGTATGAGAGAAAACAAAATCATAACAACAAAAAAAAACTATCATAATTAAAAAACCAAAGAAAAAAAGTACCGAAGAATCGAATCGCTCCCTGTTTTTTAATTTTTTGGTTTTGTTTTTTATTATTGTTTTTATGACTCCAAAAAAAAATCGTTAAAATAAGAACAAAAAAAATTGTAATTAACTTTGTATGAACATAATAAACGCTTTAAAATAAGTGAAACCACTAAGAACTTAGCCAGTTAGGTAGAAAACGGACACTTAGAACATCGATTTTATTTAAAAAAAAAAAAAACATTAAACAAGTAAAAAAAATTTTTTTTTAATTATGGGGGGCTATAGTCTATTTTAAAAAACAATATCTCCTTAAAGAACGATCATAAAATGTGTTTTCAATCGATATTTATTCAATAAGGGACCAGTTTTCCTACCTAGCGAAAGGGGACGAGTTTTCCGGGGTCGAGTTTTCCGGAGACGAGTTTTCCCGAGACGAGTTTTCCCGAGACGAGTTTTCCCGGAACGAGTTTTCCGGGCACCACGTGTTTCATCTTACATCAGGAGTAAAGGTCAACCCCAGAAGCTTGTACAAAACATTGGGCCTCCCCAAGACGAGAGCCATTCATTTCAATTGATGCCAGACGGGGATTAAAGCGTTGACGATGGAAAGATAGAAACTTGATTTTAGATGCATTAAAATAAACCAGACACCCGTTTCCCCATTGCACTGTGATCAAGATTAGAGGAGAGAGAATAGGAGAGAACGTGGTTATTTATGGCCTTTGAAGTGTTGCCATAGATGATCGTGTCGTAAGCATAAATGACTACGAATGATCTTAGGATGTGATTTGGGAGATCATTTATGCAGACCAGGAAGAGAGTTAAGCTCAGTTCTTATATAAAAATAATTTTGTACTGCATTGCTATGTCGACTGTTATTTATTGTGGACAAAGTCATTGCTTGAGCTTTGATGAATCAGGAATTTCCCCGATTTTGATGACAGTAAAAATATTGGAAGTGTGGAGCATTCAATCCCGAGTAACGTCGGGTCTCCTGCTAGTGTTTAATACATGAGCTGTGAAAGTATTTAAAATTTTTAAGCATTTTTTCAGTCCGCTAAAATACTGTGCTTCCATTTCCCCCCCCCCCTATTAACATGCATCAAAATTCCCTTTGCTCCCCCACTCCCCCAAAACGATTTGCTTCATAGTCTGTGGACTGATAGGAAGGTTTTGTAAAAACCTCTATTCATGAAAATTCTGCCTGACGGAATGGAAAAGGGTGAAAAACGAAATGTTCGTTTCACGTTTCTGAACTTTGAAGATAAGGAATGATTATTTGCATCATTTGGATTCTTTGGTTTAGTTGTTTTTGTTTTACGGCATATCAACCCTTTTCGGGTTATTTAATGCCGAATCCAGTTATTATGAAGAAATTTTTTTTTAATAGAATATATATTTTTTTCAAGTCGGTTTCTATTTAACCCATAGTTGGGACCCTAACAGGTACTACCACTCCGGTTCAGAGTGGACCTGTGAGCAATAGCAATTAAAGGGTAATTCCACACTCCCCAAAGACTGCAAAGCTGGGGCCTCACCATTGGATATAGTTTAAGGTCATATCCAGAACCTGGATTATTTGGATTATTGTTCTCGTCATAAGTGTCAGTTTTACAACGTTTCGATCGATTTAACTTCCGACCTTCTTCAAGTGTATCTTGTCGAACTCGGGGAAACTTTCTGTCGAACTTGGAACTGCACGGAGTTTCGAACGGAACTCTTTATTTAATCCATCAGGGTAGTATGATCTCGTTCCGTCAGTCATGATCATGTAAGAGTCCAAAGTGGAAAGTGTTCAACTGAGCTTCAATCTATGGTCCCCCCTCGCCAAACTTTCACAAGAAACACTCGTCTAGCTGTAAACACTATCAATAATTTCCCCCACTCTTTACCTGTGCCTAAACCTAAACGTAGATTCCATGAACAAAGCTTCTTTCTTAGAACTGCACGCCTGTGGAATTGTCTTCCGTTTTCCTGCTTTCCGGCTGACTACAATATGGTTGTGTTCAAGTCTAAAGTAAATAAGTTCTTGATGAGCCGTTCCATATAAGTTATTAAATTTACCAAATTTTCATTACTAATGATTACTATATTGACCAATTTCTACTGTACACTCTTTAACCCTTATCCTTGAGTGGCCTCTGGGCCTTGATAATGTGGTGATGCCTTTGTAAAAAAAAAAAAAAAAAAGTAATTAGGAAATACATTTTTTAGTGTCGCCTCCACTGAGGATTGAGTCTTCAATCTCCAGAAGAGTGTAACTTTACAACTGAATTTTACCAATTACTTCATGCACTATGTCGTAGAGTCCAGTTGAACGTTTTACATGGCAATAATGATAGAAGAAAAAAGTGAGAAAATGGACGTAGAGATCAGAAGAGATCATCTCTTGTAACAGAGCGCGTATCACAGTGACTGGAGGATGGATGACTAGCGAAGGTATTAGCAGCAGCAGCAGGCGTTTTGAGCGCATATACAAATTGGCAAATGTGCGCGGGCTTGCGTCAGAAGAAAAAGAAAAACAGGAGAATGTTGGTTGGTTGTTTTTGTTTTACGGCATATCAACCCTTATTAGGTTATTTAATGCCGAATCCAAAGATTTTGAAGAAAAAAATTTTAATAGAATATATTTGTTGTTTTCAAGTCGGTTTCTATTTAACCCATAGTTGGGACCCTAACAGGTACTACCACTCTGGATCAGAGTGGACCTGGGAGCCATGGCAATTAAAGGGTGGCTCCACACTCCCCAAAACCCGTAAGCTGGGGCCTCACCACTGGATATAGTTTAAGGTCATATTCAGAACCGAATAAACAGGAGAAAAATGCACCACGTAGCGAGGAGCGGAAAGAAAAACGCGGCCGGGTGAGATGGGCGTGTGACCCCGTAGTGGCGGCGAGAGACTTTTAAGTTGGTGTCGAGACGGCGGGGTTTTGTTAATCTCATGGCAGACGAAATGAACAGTTAGAAAAAATAAGAAGGTTTGGAAAGTAATTGTGATAAATAACTTTCGCTAAAACCAAAAGAAACGCCGAGTCGTATTTATTCGTTTTGTTTAGTTGTTCCAGACGACGTGGGGGTCCGAGAGATGTTTGAACTGTAACGAACTTGATTCGAGCGTAACGGCTATGTTACACTCACTAGATTACGAAGTTGGTTTCGTACCCTGTAAAGGCAAGAAAGATTTAGCAGCAATACTCTAAGTTGAAAATGCTAAGCATTTCTGTTACTTATTTTTACAAGAGAGTCACCATTTATCAAGGCCCGAAGGCTACTCGGGGATAAGGGTTGATGAATGTGAGGTGGTAGTGTAGTAACTATTTTTGGTGTAAGTTGGGTAGAATTTGATTATTTAAGGGGACGGTTAAACAAGAACTTGTTTACATTCAACTTGGAGGCTACGATATTGTAGTCGGCTGAGAAGCAGGCGAGCGGAATGGTGTTCCACAAGCGGATAGTTCTAGGAAAGAAGCTTTGTTAATGGAATCTACATTTAGAATTAGGCACAGACGTAGAGTGGGAGAAATTGTTCATAGTGGCTGTAGCTTGTCGAGTATTTTTTTTTTTTTTTTGTGAAATCCCGCAATGGGGCCCGCATTGATTGGAGCTCAGATGAGCACTTGCCATGAACATAAAGATAGAGCAGGGGCAGGGTCCAGACGGGTTAGGGTTAGGGTTAGGGTTAAAATTACGTTCGAATTACGCCTGAGTGTTGGAGAAGGAGACACGATATCTCTTGACCACCCAAAGTTTAACTGCAGATAAACTTTTGTATATAATTATCGGTTGCATGTTTACTGATTTTTTTTTTTATTTTGTTTATTTTATTTATTTTATTTTTTTTGCTCTTTCTTTTTTTTTGTTTTTGTTTATATGTTTTTGTTGTTTGTTTTATTTCTATGTTTTTTTTTGTTTTTGTTTTTTTGTTTTGTTTTGTTTTTTAGAAGCTTTATGTCGTAAATGATTTATCTTTGCCAACATTTCCACACATACGTAACAAGATCCGAGTGATGTCGAAACGGGATCAGCTTTGAAAAGGCGAATTTCATGTCTCACATTTGACATCCACGAATGGAAACCAAAAAGATCCTGTTACAAAGGAATTCACCCTTCCCGACCAAAACGTCGAATTACGATTCCTATTGACACGCACGGATACACAGCTTTTCGTACACGGTAAAAAGGGGGGGGGGGAATAACGATAGAGTCAAGAGAGACTAGCAACGCCAAAGTCATAATATTAGCAATTACTTATACAACCTGAAAGTATTTATTCCCCACCTTCACCACCGTCATTGCGAGAATATGTAACACAAGGTTCAGGAAATTGGGATGAAAGGAGCACTCCGAAGTGCAAAAATGCCTGGGCGGCCCTGTCGGCATTTACCGATATAGGAGATCAGGCAATAATCTAACACCTTCTCGAATAGAAAAGGGTAAAGCCTGGGAGGATTAACTGCCTAGAACTTCACAGTACCAGCATCATACTGCCATCAGCAGGTAAAAGGTCGTCACAATAATGATCTAGGCTTTGAGGTTGAGGGGAAAAAATCGCTGACAAAGTTGGTATTAATATGACCTGAATCCGTGTAAATTATCCGGCATTACGAAATTCCTTTCCTTCTACCACAAACTCTCGTATTCTATTTTTTATTTATTTATTTATTTTACCTCAGTTGAAATGAATGATTCGCTTCTTATTGAAGCTCAAAGAATTGACTTTCATCCCAGACTTGAAATGGAATATTTACATCCTTGATAGAGTTCAAAATAGACTTCGTAGCCTCGTAGGAGATGTCCTTTTCTCCTCCTTGCAACCTCTATCTCACAGAAGAGATGTTGCGAGTTTGTCTCTGATGTATCGTTATTTTCATGGAAAGTGTTCGACTGAGCTTAAATCTATGGTCCCCCCTCGCCAAACTTTCACAAGAAACACTCGTCTAGCTGTAAACACTATCAATAATTCCCCCCACTCTTTATCTGTGCCTAAACCTAAACGTAGATTCCATGAACAAAGCTTCTTTCTTAGAACTGCACGCCTGTGGAATTGTCTTCCGTTTTCCTGCTTTCCGGCTGACTACAATATGGTTGTGTTCAAGTCTAAAGTAAATAAGTTCTTGATGAGCCGTTCCATATAAGTTATCAAATTTACCAAATTTTCATTACCAATGATTACTATATTGTCCAATTTCTACTGTACACTCTTTAACCCTTATCCTTGAGTGGCCTCTGGGCCTTGATAATGTGGTGATGCCTTTGTAAAAAAAAAAAAAAAAAGTTGTTAACGCCTTCTCAAAGAGAAGAAGGCTAAGCCTGTGATGGTGGACCGCTGCGCATATTTACATCAAATTGGTCACCAAAGTTGCTGGAAAAATCGTCTGCATCAATCTACTGCTGTATAAATGATCTGATTTCTGTTGCAATCATCTACCTGTTTTTTTTAATTCAAAGAGAAGGGGCATGATTTTGCTGCTTGTAAGGTTAGTCTGGAGCATGTATGTTTTCGATTCAAATACGTCTTTGCAAATTACCTGGCATTATAAAGCTTTTCTCTTTCTACGACGAAGGCTTCGCTTTATCTTGTACATTAGTTGAAATGAATGTCCCGGTTCTTGTAGAAGCCATTTGCTTTGATAAAAGCCGAGGGTTTAAATGGAAAACTTACATCGAATGTGCTATTAAGGTCTCTGGAAAAATATTTCAGTTCAACCTACCGCTTATCGACTCCCGATTAAATGCTCACCCTGTTTAAGAGTCAATTGAATAACAAGATGGTGCCACATCGAAAGAGGTGCAATTCAAAGCACCCTCTCTTTTCTTGACCGGGTACAAAGTCAACTTCGCAATCTATCGAGTGAGATAACCCTATTTTTTTCTACAGCTCCTCCCTAGCAGAAGTAACGTTGTTATTCTTTCTTTGCTCTATCGTTATGTTCATGGTTAATGCTCGACCGAGCTCCAATTTCTAGCCCTTCTTCACATTAAGAACTTGTCACCAACACTGAAAAACCAAACTCTGCAAATAAATATTTATAGATATAAAGAACTTGAAGCATAAAAAAACGGTTTCCAAAATAACTGGATTTGGCATTAAATAACTCGAAAAGGGTTGATATGCCGTAAAACAGCCAAACCAAACCAACACTGAAAAAAAATTTTTTTTCTCTTCGTCTGTGTACTTAAAACCAAATCGAATTTCCTTGAAAAGTTTCTTTACAAGAACTTACTACTTGCGGAACCCATCACCGCAGGACTGCCTTCCTACAGTCTTCAGCGTGGTTGTCTTTAAGTCAAATACGTCTTAAAATGGGGCATTATTGACACATTTGTGGAGACCCGACGTTGTCCAGGATTGAATGAGGATTAGCAAATGTATCACACTCCCATACATTTGTCGTCGAAATCAGTGAAAGCATTCATCTTTAATCGAATCAGTGGATTGTATGTTCTAGTTAGGAATCCCTTTCACATTATACCGGGGCGGAGGGGGTTGGGGGCTTCACATGTCTCGCCGCAGTGACTTAATCCGCAATACATTGTAGTCTACATTGCACTCTAGAGAATCTATTGTTGATTTTATAAAAAAAATTATCTGTAAATAATAACGTCACTTAAAGTTTATAATGTAAAAGTCAAGTATCGTGTTTTATTTATTTGCGGACTATTATCCTTATCTTTTATAGTTGCTGTTTTTGACGACGTTTCGGCCAACTATTCCTCTGGCCTTCGTCAGGTGGTTGACCGCGACGGGATATGAATGCTGACTCTTCAACTTTATCTTCAGTGATTACTGCCTTCCATAGTTGTTGTTGTCTCACCACAGCAACTATAAAAGGTGAGGATAACAGTCCGCAAATAAATAAATAAAATATACAAATTACTCATCTCAAAAGCATTCCAATAATAAATAATATCAAGTATCATGGTTCAATTATGCTTTCAACAGAAACATTCATTTCGATTACTCAGGGGTCCATCCTGGGCTCAACTCTTTTCCTAATCTACATCAATGATCTCCCTAAACATATACCTAAATCAAAACGTAGATTCCATGAACAAAGCTTCTTTCTTAGAACTGCACGCCTGTGGAACTCTGTTCCGTCTACTTTTTTCCCACCTGACTACAACCTGGATGTCTTCAAGTCCAACGTAAACAAATTTATGATGAACCGCCCCCTTAAGTAGACATTTTTATTAAACCCCACACTAACGTACTGTACATGCAATAACCCTTATCCCTGAGTGGCTTCCGGGCCTTGATAAGAGATGATCACCTTGTAAAAAAAAAACACCCCTGTCTTATAAATAACCAACTGTTGATTTTATTAAATTATTTTTACATAATCGCTAGAATTAAAGTTAAACGTACAAAAGTCAAGTATCATGGTTTAATTGAGCTCTAAAAAGAAACATTTCTTTTGAATGCGCCCCTGTCTTATAAAAGAATCTAAAGTTGATGTTATATGCCGGACCGTTATACTTGTGCGGTGATAAAACTTCTCAAATGCATTTGTGATGTGAAGTTGTATAAAAGTATTAATTTTTATTAAAATCAGACTCCCTTCCTTAATTAGATTTTTTTTTTTTGATTATTGATTTTCGATACTTATTCCGATCGAAAACCTATCTAAGAACGCTGCCAGACACATAAAGTACATTTGTGTGAATTTTTTTTTTAAATCGGCCCAGCTGTTTCCGTAGGGAACAAACTGCCTCACACACATACGCACATAAAAAGTTTCTTTTATATAATATATAGATAGATAGATAGATAGATAGATAAAGATTATGGTTTTTGCATTAGGTAACAAGCTTAAAAGTTGCCAATATAGATGGATCAGACCAAAAACTCTAGAGTTTTGGGGGTTTTCACCGAATCTTGCTCAGTGTTCGGTTTCCTTCATTTTTATTGGCTGCTCAACAGTTTTGGGTTCTGTTCTGATTCGTGACCCGCTGAATTAAACGCAACAGATGTAGTTAATCTAAGGCCGGTGCAGCGGCGCCGCCGTCCTGGCTTGCAGAGAGGAAATTGCCGTCATTTTTTTATAATCGTCATATTAATATTAAAACCGCAAATATCTCGAATCTTAATGCCACACCGTTGTGGCTATGGTCTCGTGAGAGGGGAAAATACAAACAGGGGAAACATTTCTAAACTGTAAAAACATGTAAAATAAATTTAGATCACAGAATATATAGTAAAATACGAATTGTGAACAATATATCTATTTACAGGCGTCATTAAGACATGTGATACAAGACATATCTCTGCTTTCGATTGCTGGAAAGATTCTGGCTAGACTCATTCTAAACAGAATAATCAAACATATCTTTTGTTTTATTTTTTTTTATAGTTGAAGTTCTCAGGAATCAAGGGACCCACGACTTGGGACTAACACTTGAACTCAATATGAGATATATAGATATTCGAATGTTCCATTAAAGTTCTTTATTTCTCAAACACTGAGTTAGAAAAAAGAATTGAGAACATAATTTACTTCTCCCCAATTAACCATTTTCATATGTTGTAGTTTATCTTGTGTTTTGATTCTTCATCTTATTGGATTCCCAGACTATAATTTATCTAGTCTAGTGAATTATCCAGCTTCGTGTTATTACTTGAGGTAACATCACTTGGAGAAGGTGCGTTATACCTCATAAAAAGCTAATGTGAGTTACCCATAGAAATGAGATCTTATTTGGGCTGCGAATACGGTGTGATTTTGAATGTTAAGTCAGGGTTTACTTCTAAGGAAAAGTATCCTCATGCAAGGTTGTTCTGACAAATCCCTGTACAGAGAGACCTTAGACACTCGAGGATAGTGTCTAGTAGGCATTCAAGTTCTCTCCAGTGAGCATTCAAGTTCTCTCTCATATATATATATATATATATATATATATATATATATATATATATATGTGTGTGTGTGTGTGTGTGTGTGTGTGTGTGTGTGTGTGTGTGTGTGCGTGTGTGCATGTGTGTGTTTATACGTAATTATAAACCTCTCTTGATAATAATTCTGATAGTGCCCGTAATGATATTATCCTCTTTATTTTTTCAGAAATAATATACACACACGTATATATATATATATATATATATATATATATATATATATATATATATATATATATATATATACATACATATATATATATATATAGAGCAAAATATAATATTTTTATTTATATAGACAAATATTACATAATCGCTACACGGTACATGCTAATGTTTCGGACAAATTGGTTTATTAAAAAGCCAAAAGTTTCTCGTCAGGCGACAGAAATAAAGTTTATCTGCTATTATCTTTATTTGTCTGCCGTTATCGGTTAAAATACGTGAGAAACGGAAAGACAAACCTAATATAGGCGGTCCAAAAAGCATAAAGGCTCACTCGATGGTAAATCGAAGAAGCGAAGAAAAGTTCTTTTTTTTTTTAAGAAACAAATATTCAGAATTTCAATGTCGCGCATTTAAGAACCGGCGCATTACATTTGTTAATGTGTCGAATGGATGGGTGGCCTTATTCTAGCACGTGCGTCATTTAGAATAATTTCTTTTCTGCTTATTCTTTGCTACTTTGAACGTTCATTTACTTTATTTATTTGTTATGTATACAGTTATAAAGTAATGTTTATTCTATGTCTATAGTTGGTTGCTATTTTGTATCTACAGTTTAGTCTTACTTAAGTATTAAGCTCTTTTGTAGTAAACACTGACAATTTCGATAAACCATATTACATTTTAAAAATTATGTTATCTTTATACATTTACTAATTTAATGTTTTATTGAAAGTTCAAATAACGGGAAATTTTAGAAAATATTAAATAAATATTCAAAATTTAACAGCTAGAAGACCAGACAAGTGTAGATCTTTTTAATAAACATATTTATTTAGTTAGTTTGCATTCGAATTTTCGACTCATAAAAGCCTTCATCAGGAAAATGTAGGGTACTAGTGCTCTTATTGACCCGTGCTGAAATAATAATGCTATTATTTAGAAAGCCATTCTTAACATAGGAAGGGGGTTGTACCTATTCTGTACTTTAACCTTTAATAAAAATAGATATCATAAAACTTTAATTAAACTTGAAAATAATATTTAAAAATTAGCGCGGATCAATAAGTGACCTAGCACCAAATGTAGATTATATTTTCTCTTTTTTCTCCTACGTGCTCTGATGGTAGTATTGTTTCGAAAGTCCTAAGGTGTTGAGATTGAGGTTTCAAATGTCCGAGCTTGTGTAAAGCGCTCAGTCATTCGTTATATGTCAAAATAATAGAAAGCTCCGGTTTCGATCTTCAATATTTGAGGATGTGTAAAACTCGAATTTAAATTTAATAAATAAATATGATTAGTAAAAAAAAATCTGCACTTTTCTGGTCTTTTAACTGTTAAAATTAAAAAGTTTATGATGTTAATACAAACCTGGACTGATATGATAGGAGTCCAGGACTAAAGACAGAACCGTATTAATTTTTTAAAAACAGAGAAAAGGGAACTACACGAAGTAAGTACAGACCAGTAACCTGCCTACATCTATTTCTTTATATATATATATATATATATATATATATATATATATATATATATATATATATATATATATTATTACACATTACCAGAGTTCTACCAGCATGACACGTACGAGAAAAAGAAAAGAAAAAATATTATCTGGATTTTCCTGATGAAGGCCTTTTTATAAGTCAAAAATTAGAATTTCAAATTAATAATTTTTTAATGAATAGTGGATTACTTTGACACGTGCACATGACCGAACGCTACACACTAAATCGGAAATGTAAAAGTGTATGATGTTAACACAAACCTGGATTGATATGATAAGATTCCAAGACTAAAAACAGCCCCGTATTAATTTTTAAGAAAACAGAGAAGAGGGAACTACACAAAGTAAGTATAGACCAGTAACCTGCCTACCTCTATTTCTCTTTTTATCATTATACATTTGCACATTTGTTTGACGTGCGTATCTGAAAAGACGGAAATAAACTGTTACTTTAACCGTGCAAATTACTACCCCATTGCATCCGGATAGACTTTCTACGTAAGCGCGGAGGCGCGGCTAAATTAACATGCATTTCCGCCCCATCTGTGTTGTTGTTTATATCAACCAGACGTTGGGTCGTAAAGGTTAATGACTACACTTGGACGACATTACGTCGGTTTTTGCATTTATGCTGTGACACAGAATTCTTCATAACATGAGATCTTTAGAATCTGCACTGAATTTCGAACGGAATCCTTCATTTAATCCACAGGGTAGTTATGACTGGATAGAAGTCCTAAATAATTCACAAGTGTATTTTTCAATGTGGCTCGCACTGAGGATAAACCTTCAGCAGCCAGATGAGTGTAGCTTTACAACTAAATTTAACCAAGTACAATATCTACCATGCCACGCACAATTCTAGTACGAGTTTTAAGGGTCTTAAACCAATTTTGTTTCTAGAGGAACAAACCCACTACTTATCATTTTATATATATATATATATATATATATATATATATATGTATAATTTACTAAAATAATTATTAAATACCTACTGTTTCATCATCAGTGCCGGGTGTCCCGATTAACACCAATCGATAGATTCGAATCCGGCGATAGAAGCAATTTCTGGCTTCATTAGCAAGGACCTAATCCATTCGGCTACCGTTAACCACAAGAAATGCTGTTGAATTTTAAATATTTAGTTTTTAATGTTTTTCAACGTGTATATATATATATATATATATATATATATATATATATATATATATACGTTGAAAAGCATTAAAAAAAACTATATATATATATATAATTTTAATCATTCAATGAATTTAAAAATTTATGACGTGAAATGTTTGAATTTAAAATCCAAAGATTTTTATTATTCTATGTCAGACAAAGAATACATTTGCAATATTATAACTCCTTATCCTTATTATATATATATATATATATATATATATATATATATTATTTTTAAAATATAATTATCCACTGACACGTGTTTCGTCGTCTACGACTCATCAGAGTGGCTGTATCTAGAGAGATTCGAAATCGGGACCCAACGGTAATGAGCCTAAACCCTTACCCCTGAACCATCTCGTCGACTGTCTGGATATATCGCGATTTACTTAGATGTTGTTTTTGTTTTGGTTTTAGCGATATGTTTTGAATGAATTCAATTATTTACGAAAGTGCATTTTTACCTAATATATAAATAAATATATATCTATATATATAAAAATGTCACTCTTGGTTCGTTCGCAATTAATAGTCTAAAAAAACACTGGACGGGTGGCTTCCACGTTTTGGTATAATATGTTTACTATATCCATGTGTGTTTTTATACATTTCTTTTTAATTATAACATTATACTTAATTTTTCTATGATAAATAGGTGGTTTTCTTTGTACCGATAGAACATTTTTTTATTTAGGGACAATTATTTATTACCGCTTCCTGTCACGTGACCAGTATGTCCAATTTAGCGGTTTTCCTGCTAGATCTGGAGATTTCGTTTGCAATCTAGCCGGGAATTCTAGAAAATCTGGAGATATTTCGCACCCACACACCCGCAATTTTAGATTAAAAAATAAAGAAAAGCGCTTGAAAATACTTTAAAACATAAAATAAACTCATTCATGTAAGTAAAAGAAAGAAGCATTTATTTATTGCCTTTGGTAACAATTATTTATTGATTATTTGTTTTGTTTTTCACCTTTTTTTTCGACTAACCATTCTTAAATCTCGCTATCAAATCGATTTTTCCGATTACATTTTAGGTGGGGAGGGCATTCCAACCTCCGAAGTTTAGTTTAAAATACGATCTAAGCAATCTTGATTAATTTAGAAGTATTTAGTCGAAAATTGTTAAAAGCAAGAAACAACAGCAAAAAAAAACTTACACCAATACAGTAGAATTTAATTATTCACCAACCTAAATACTTTTAACATGCTAAAACAAAGGTTTTTTTTTGTTTTTTGTATTTTTCTAATTTCAAAATATATTGCACCATTATTGTGATGTTTAATTTGCAATAAATTTCAATTTAACTTTTATTATAAAAAGTTTGAGTTTATGATTTGTTTCTTGCAAAAGAAAAATACCCTCTCTGAAAAAAACAGGTAAAACTTGCTGATAAAATATGTAAGCCTTCTCGGGAGCTAACAGCTTCAATATAATTCCAGAAACATATAGTGAGAAAACACGGAACATTTTATATATTGAATATACTATGTTTATAATTTTTTTATTGTAGGAAGTTAAAGTATGGAGTTTGGGGGGGGGGTGAATTAGTGATTTTTGAAAATTTCAGATGATGAAAGTTAAAAATCTAGCGATTTTCTGGACATTTCTTTCTCCTGATCTCGCGTGTTTTTTTTAATCTCAGAAAAGGATATTTTGATCTCACAGGCTTAATGTAAACATAATGTGTTTACAATATCGGTAAATTTTCAATGGGTTTAATCACATGATTATTGATAATGTAACCATGTGATTGAAATTTGATTTAAATTAACCACACGTGGTCGCTTATGAATGCCGACGCTCAAAGTGTATAAACATTTTGACCCTTCCCTTTACTTAAAAATTCACCAAAAATCAGGAAATTAACGAATTTTAATGAAAAGTGCAGTATTTGTCAAATAATGATCGCAGAATATAATGAACTAATTATTTTTACTTAACTCTTAGTGAAAATGTTTTATTTTGTTTAAACAAAAAATACCTTTACTAAAGTTATGGTTTTCAGTATTAAATAAAAAACGCAAGAATTTATTTTTCCTTTTTTTATATAAATAAAGCATCCTAATTTGTAACAATAGAAAATAATTTTTACAGGAACATTCCGAAAAAAGCCCCTAAAGTCCGTATTAATGAATTCGATATAACTCGAAGAAAAATAAATTTCTCACATACTATCAGGAAATTAAAGATTCAATTAGATTCCTATTTCAGTCACCTAAATTATTTAGGGTGAAATGAGTTTAGGAATTTATAGCCAAACCTAAATATTTTTTTTTTGCTTAAAAAAAATAGCATTAATACAGTAAGTTATGTAAAATTTGCATAGAATGCTCTGCTTTACGGTTGTTGTAAAAGTGGAACGGAAATTTGAATTTCGTTCCCTTTTAAATTCGGTACATTTTCACATTTGACACGTCAACTTTTATAGCTTTTCGGGTATGCTGGCAAAGTTAGGGGTGTCTATTCCGAAAGCCGTTCTAACATGGGTAGATTGGTAGGTGTGTCAGAAATTTCGTGAAAAATAGTGAATAATTCCACCCCGTTTTTCCAAGCTTATAACTCCTCGAAAAATGTAACTCAAGCCCTAATTTTTTTTTTCAATTAAAGGGGCAAAGACCAAGGTTTCATTAAAAAAAAAGAAAAAAAAAGTGTTTTTTTTTTAAGATTTTAAACTTCGGACTTCACAGTTAAATTTCTAAAAACACTACTTTTTTTTTTTAATTTGAATATATTATTTATTGACATGTTCTCTTCAATTTGTGATATATAACACTTTGGTGAGTAAATTAATTATTTACTTTTTAATAGACATTTCAAAATGGGAGGCGTGAGTTATTCGACCCCCTGTCTTTATAAGCTTATGACTACTCGAAAAATGTAATTCAAGCCCTAATTTGTTTTCAATTAAAGGAGAAAGGACCAAGGTTTCATTGAAAAAAAAAACAAAAGAAAAAACAAACAACGTGGTTTAAAAAAAAAAGAACTTCGAACTTTACAGGTAAATTTCTAAAAACACTACTTTTTTTGTTTTAAATTTGAATATATTATTTATTGACATTTTCTCTTCAATTTGTGATATATAAAACTTTGGTGTGCAAATTAATTATTTACTTTTTAATAGACACTTGAAAATGGGGGGGCGTGAATTTAAAAAAAATCGTTTGTCTAAAATATTATATTCAGTTTATTGGAAAGAGCATAACATTTCACATTGATCCTGAAAATATCGTAAAAATAGAATCAATAGAAAAATTTTGATAGATTTTTAAAGTTTAAAAATTGAAAAATATTGCGTTCGTAAAATTCATTACTGTTCTTTAAAAAATAAAAAGATATTTCTATTACTTTTAAAACAACTTTAATAGTTTATTTTGGAAGTATAATCCATAAAAAAAATAAACAACCCACTTTTAAAAGAGAAATTACGAGTTTTTTATATTTTATTCGCAGTTTCGTGGTAGGAGGTGTCAAAAATTCCTACAAAAATTCTGATACATCTACTAGATTGGAGTGTTTATTCGTTGTAAACGTACCCGACAACCTATAAATGTCGACATTTCCAATGTGAAAGCTGGACTTATGTAAAAAAATAACAAAAAGATATGCCAAACTGACTTTTTCGTTTAAAAATGGAATTATTTCCTTTTCGATATTAACTTTTTTTTTTAATATTTTGTGTTTTATATACATAAAGTTCAATTGTTGAATGTTACTGTTTTGATTATATTCGTTTGGGGGGCACAATTAAAAAATTAAGAAAGATTAAAACGGAGCGAAATTTAAGTTTCCGTTCCATTTTTACAACAACCGTAAAACAGCGCATACTCAGCAAGTTTTATCGTAATTTATAAGCATAATGTTGAAACACTAAATCAGCATTTTATTTATTTTTCTGCATAATTAATGATGGAAGTATTTTTCTGTTTATTTTCTGAACATCTGTTAAAAAAATAATTTGTACATTCTCATGAAACAAAGAATCAAACTTTTCTCTACATTCACATAACTATTTACAGTGTTCATGTAAAGCATTCATCTGTTCTTTTTATAATAAAAATTCCGTTTTCAAAGAGAAACCTTTACTGCCAAATTTCTTTAAGAAAAAAAAAGTGCAAGTTTTCCTGAAAAAAAAAAAAACTTTCACCTAACAATTTATGGTAAAAAATTAATCTTTTTTTTTGTGGGAAAAAATAACTTTTATTGATTAAAAAAATTGCAAAAAATAATAAAAGTAAATAAACGAACAAAACGCAATTTTTCTTGAGGAATGTGTTCCATTTTAACAAACTGAGCCACAGCAACGCGTGGCCGGGTACAGTTAGTATATATATATATATTCATGTAATGGAGTAACCTAACATCCCTTCATAGATGAAATGACCTATAGATATATTGACCCTCTCACGTGACTGAGAGAAAAGAAAAAAAGACAGAAAGAGAAT
>NC_136508.1:40274512-40332012 GCF_053919585.1 Euprymna scolopes | reverse complement strand
TTGGCATGGAAAAGTGTGCGCTCCTTATCATGAGAAGGGTAAAAACTGGAAGCAACGGAAAGTATGATACTACCCAACCAAACGGAGATGAGGGCACTAAGTGAACATGATAGCTACAATTAGTTGGGTGTTCTAGAAGCAGACACCATCAAAACAACAGAAAGGAAAGGAAAATTGAAAGGAATACCTCAGAAGAACAAGAAAACTCCTCGAAACGAAACTATATAGAAGAAACCTAATTAAAGGTATAAACACGTGGGCAGTGTCACTAGTAAGATACTATGGACCGTTTATTGATTAGACCAAAGAAGAACTGAGGAATCTCGACTAGAAGACCAGGAAACTCGTGACTATGCACAATGCACTACATCCAAATGATTATACTGACCGACTCTATGTGAAAAAAAAGATGGAGGCAGAGGGCTGGTGAGTATAGAAGATTACGTAAATGACACAAGAAAAGAATTAGAAAAATACATAATGCAGAACACTGAAAGAATATTTACTGCAGCAAAAGACAATAAAAAAACAGAAGAAACAAGGGATAAGAAGAGAAAAGAAAATGGGAAAAGAAGCAACTATATGGACGATTTATAAGAGTGACAAAAGATGAGACTAACGAAAACGCCTGGACATGACTACAAAAAAAACTTAACAGAGAAACTGAATCCCTAATAACAGCTGCACAAGATAACGCAAGTAGAACCAACCACATAAAAGCAAGGCTCGACAAGACATAAGAAAACAGCAAATGCAGACTCTACGGAAAAGAGACTAAACAATAAACCACATAAGTGAATGCATCAAAATAGCCCAAAAGAATATAAAAACAGACACGATAGACAATAGACAGTGGAGAAGGCAGTACACTAACAATTATGCAGACAACTGATTCTTGAACACCCAGACAAATGGTACACGCACAAACCCGTAGCCGTACTTGAAAATGAAAGTCACAACATCCTATGGTACATGGATATACAAACAGATAAATCCATCCAAGCAAGTTGACCGGATGTCATACTAGTTAACAAGAAGAAAAAAAACTGTGAGATTGTAGATTTTGCCGTTCTAGCAGACCACAGATTGAAGCTCAAGGAGACGGAGAAGCAGAGCAAATACACAAAACTGACCAGAGAGCTCAAAGGAATATGAAAGATGAAAAAAGTCAAGATAACACCACTAATAGTAGGAGCGCTAGGAACAATGGCTGAAAACTTTGCAAAGAGAATGGGGGAGATTGGAATCAGAGGGATGGCTGATAAGATATAACGATGTAATGAAAATTGATGAAATATTAAGTAAAACCCTTGAATGCGGAGACTAACACACATTCCTACAGATACAAGCCAGACATGCAGAAAATGCTACAGATGTAAAACACAAAGGAACATCACATGGAATCATTTTTGTAAGTTAACCCCCTACCTTTCCCAGATTATATTTGTGTGTGACTCACCAAAAACTGACGTCACCCCAAATAAGCTAGGAGGGTCAAGGAGGATGGAAAGGCCGAGGAGATAAAGCACTAGTCAGACCTCCGCTGGATGAGTGCAAAAAGGACTGGAACCTTGGGGAAGCTTTTGCCACCCAAATTTCAATGAAGACCAATGGTCGCTGCTAACGAGAAATTAATGGTAAGCTGCTATTACGATAACGCAAATTCATCTGCAATGGTTATCGAAAGAGTTGGAAAGTACTGGAAGTCTGAGGAGATTTGTGGTCATTCAGACTCCAGTGAATGTTACAAGTTGTTCTCAAAGAGAAATCTTTGGTGACTGTGTGTCATGCTGAGTGTCTACTCCTAGTGATTAAATGATAATAAGTTGAAGAAGGTCGAAACGTTGTAATGATGACACTCAAGTCTAAAGATTACATATAATACGAATAACGAATCATCATATCATAAATTCAGACTCGTTATATCTAAGTAAATAATGCATTTATTAATGCGTTTGAAAAGAGTCGTATTACTTTATGAAATAACGTATTTTTTAGGTGAAAAGGATGATTTTCTTTATTTTTTAATAAAATCAAGTATAATATATGCTAAACTTCTGTCCCAGCTGTCCCGATATTGTGGTGGGAGTCCTTGGGAGTGTAACAAAAGGATTTTACAAGTGGATTGAGAAAATTGGGATCCATAGTAATGTTGAAGTACTTCAAAACACTGCCGTGTTGGGAACCACGAGAATCTTGCGAAAAGTGCTGGAAGGATTAGAAAAGCAGATGTTGAAAGCCTATGTTCATTTGTTATGATCCGCCTATCAGTATAAAATCGGCAATACCAACAGCAAGACGCAAAATAATAATAATAATAATAATAATAATAATAATAATAATAATAATAATAATAATAATAATAATAATAATAGCAAATGCAGACTGTGTGGACAAAGAGACGAAACGATAAACCATATAGTAAGTGAATGCAGCAAACTGGCCCAAAAGGAATACAAAAACAGGCATGACCAAATGGGGAGGGCGGTGCACTGGGAATTGTGCAAACGACTGCATTTTGAGCGTACAAACAAATGGTACAAGCATAAAACCGCAACAGCACTCGAAAACGAGAACCACAAAATCCTATGGGACATGGACATACAGACGGACAACCTCATCCAAGCAAGAAGACCAGATGTAATAATTAACAAGAAAGAAAAATCCTGTCAAATCGTAGACTTTGCTGTCCCAGCTGACCACGGGGTGAGTATGAAAGAAAAGGAGAAACGAAGCAAAGACACAGAGGTAGCCAGAGAGTTAAAAAGGATTTGGATGATGAAGAAAATCAAAATAGTACCGATAATAGTAGGAGCACTAGGAACAATTCCGAAAAACTTTGAAAAAAGAATGTCAGAAATTGGAATCAGAGGAATAGCTGCAAAAATACAACGACTAACGATAATGAAAACGACTGAAATATTAAGGAAACCCCTTGAATGCGGAGAATAATACAAGAAGACAATATAACGAATAAGCGTTACAAGGAATGAAGGACACAGAAGCTGCATATCTACAAGTTCTACACCCCATCATGCATCCCCCCCATTGTCTCATCACCGTTCCTCCCAATAGAAAAGTGATACCAAAGAGCCGAGAAGGGTCAAGAAGGATTGAAAGGCCGAGGAGAGAGCGCCAGCCAGACCTCGGCTGGACAAGCGCAAAGAGAACTGGAGCCTTGGGGAGGCTTAGTGCCACTCAAATTCCAGTATAAACCAATAGCCACTGCCAGCGAGAAATCAATGGTAAGAGGCTGTTGCGATGGTGCAAATTCATTTGCAAATGCTATCGAAGGAGGTGGAGAGAACTGGACGTCTGGGGAGACTTGTCACTCAGCTTCCAGAGAACACCACAGGTTTCCAATCAGATCGTTTGTTGACTTGTGTGAAAGCTCCATGTGAGCTAATAATAATAATAATAATAATAATAATAATAATAATAATAATAATAATAATAATAATAATAATAATACGTAAATTAATTTGCAAATGGTATCGAAAGGGGTGTAGAGTACTGGAAATCTGTGGAGCCTTGTTGTCACTCAGACTCCAGGGAACACCACAAGTTGGTCTCAAAGAGAATTCTTTGATAATGACCCGTGTAAAAACTCTGAGTGAGTGAGTGAATAATAATAATAATAATAATAATAATAATAATAATAATAATAATAATAATAATAATAATAATAATAATAATAATAATAGCAATAATAGTAATGATAAAAATAATGACAACAACAATAATAATAACAACAATAATAATAACAATAATAATCATAATAATAATAGCAATGATAACAATAACAACAACAATAATAATAATAATAATAATAATAATAACGATAACAACAATAATAATAACAATAATAATAACAATAATAACAATAATAATAATAACAATAATAATAATAACAATAATAATAATGATAATAATAACAATAATTACAATAATAATAACAATAATAATAATAAGAAGAAGAATTACAATAATAATAATAATAATAATAATAATAATAATAATAATAATAATAATAAACGCTTGTTATTATTAATAGCTCCAACCTTAATCCAATATACAATGAGATGAGTGAGTTGTATAAAAACTTGAACATTGCGCAAAAAATATGAAATTAGGCCCCGAACATTTCAGCTGGTCGGTCATTACGTACAAATCAAAAGTAAAACGCCATTTAAAAATAAAGAGTTCGGGTTAACAAGTGCTTTGCTTTTAAAATAAACATTTTCTTTTCGGTTGCACCAAAGGAACTAATTTGTATCTTGCAAGAGAGTACAGTTATCAAAAAACTTCATCAGTAAAAAGGTTGGGGGTGATTAACTGATGATAATGATGCTGCTTGTTGTTGTTGTTGTTGTTGTTGTTGTTGTTGTTGTTGTTGTTGTTGTTGTTGCTGCTGCTGCTGCTGCTGCTGCTGCTAAGCGTTATTCCTTTTTGATGATTTTTGTTGGCATTCGTTTCCCCGATATCTTTCTAGTAAGAATTCTTTCTAGAAGGATATCGGATCCTTACGAGAGGGACCAAGTTAAGGTTGCAAACATCCTAAGTGAAAGTCATTGTATGGAACGAATTGTAATCAAACTTGGCACACCCATGTTATAAGTCCAAGTGATTAACCACTGAACCACCATCACCTTCTTGCTGCTGCTGTTGCTGTTGCTATTGTGATGCGAGTGAAACTTCTGCATTGACCTCACGAAAATTGTGCCTAAGAATTGTCTGGTTTTTACATCAAGTCCTCCTCGTTGGATTGCAGCTATCCGTTAAGCTGCACCCATGCGTTTTTGTTTTTTTTTTTGTTTTTTGTTTTTTTCCTGATGCCGCGATCAACAGGATTGAAAGGTTGCATATGAAGTCGGTGAAGGTTTGGTCTAGCACACACAAAGGAATGACGCATAAGCACTATTATAAAACTCACTGCATTTGTCGTCCTAACATGTTTTTGCTTGCTACATGCAAAGGCAATAAAAAAGAAGAAATTTTAATGTAGTAGACCCTTGCCATGCGGCATTTAAAATTAGTAACAAAATACAGTACAGTATATAATACACATGTATATAATCAAATAACATTATAAATAACACCGTAACGCAGGGCAAATACCGTAAACGGGCGCTGGAAAAACATCGTATTCCACAACGTAACCTGAAGAAAAAAACTATCCTAGGGTCACCGTATCCCGGGGTTCTATTGTATAAGGAATTCAATTCAAGTGGTGTCCTGCCTTCATTGACAGCTAGGTATTATGATATGAATTCGTTGTTGCTCATCATTTTTGATGTTGCTCATGTTCAGATCGCCAACGTATGTTTCTCGTTGTCGTTCTCTGCTTCTTCCGCCCACGATACTTCACGTCAAGCTAATCTATATATCTGGAAATTGTGTCAGGAACCAAGTTTCAGTTGTCTCTAGTCTCTTACTCGTGCTGTTGGTGATTGCCCAGCGCCCACAACCGTATAAAAGATCAGACCATACATACGTTCAGAGTATTCTGAAATTGGTGTCTATTTTAATGTTTCTGATGGACATAATTGATGACAATCTCTTGAAGACAACGTTGTATATCAGTAGTGCACCTTCTATCAGATATGATCTAACATTCTCATTATAGGAACAATGAAAAATGGTGGGATCCTTCTATCTATCCAGTAGATATCTCACTGCTGATGCAATTCTCTATCTATATAAGAGCCAGGTACGTCCAAGGATGGAATACTGTTGCCACATCTGGGCAGGAGCTGCTAGAAATGACTTATCCTGCCTTGATAGAGTTCAAAATAGACTTCGTACCATCGTAGGGGATGTCCTTTTCTCTTCCCTGCAACCTCTTTCTCACAGAAGAGATGTTGCGAGCCTGTCTCTGCTTTATCGTTATTTTCATGGCAAGTGCTCGACTGAGCTACAATCTATGGTCCTCCCTCGCCAAATTTTCACAAGAAACGCCCGTCTAGCTGAAAACACTATCACTAATTTCCCCCACTCTTTATCTGTGCCTAAACCTAAACGTAGATTCCATGAACAAAGCTTCTTTCTTAGAACTGCACGCCTATGGAATTGTCTTCCGTTTTTCTGCTTTCCAGCTGACTACAATATGGTTGTCTTCAAGTCTAACATAAACAAGTTTTTCATCAGCCGTTCCATATAAGTTAACAAATTTACCGAATTTCCATTACTAACGATTACTATATTGTCCAATTTCTACTGTACACTCTTTAACCCTTATCCTCGAGTGGCCTCTTGACCTTGATAAGTGGTGATGCCTATGTAAAAAACAGACTCATGAAAAGGAAATCTTAAAACTACCTGGCAAATATACCCAGTGAACCAAGTGCAAGTGAAATACAAATAATTGCAATTGAATGGATAGTTAGAGTCTTAAAAAGATCTCTCGGCTGGAATGTATAAGATAGCGGGTGAATATCTAGCATCCGATAAAAATGCCCCATCCCCAGCTAGAACAAAATAAGAAATTTCTTTCAAAATGGGTCCACGGATTCTGATGCTGATACTTTCTTCATTTAACTCGAGCCACGTAAGTCGAATTTCGACCCTAACACTGCTCTATGTTAAACCTACTCACCATTTGTGGGCATGCCAGGAACTGGAGTTTAAGACGGCATAACTCTGACACAACTTGCAAGCGCATCTATCACGGGGAGAAAGGGTTCGATTTTAGTTATATCCCCAGATAAGTTAAAATTAACATGTGTTAAGGTGGCAATAAAGCGGATGATGATGATGATGATGATGGTGGTGGTGGTGGTGGTGGTGGTGTGTCGGAATAAAAAAGAAAAAAGTAAGATTGAACAAACATTTGGCTTTGCATACACAGAGGTCAGTGTACCCAATGATACAGGGCTTAACAGAGTTGAGAGGGAAAAGATAACAAAGTATCAAGGACTTATGTATGATATGAAACGAAATTGGAAATTAAAAGACGTTTCAATTATACCAGTCATCATAGGAGCAACTGGGCTTATGAAAAAGAACTTTAAAAAGTACATAGCAAGCATACCCGGTGAACCAAGTGCAAGTGAAATACAAACGATTGCACTGAAAGGGACGGCTAGAATCCTAAAAAGATCTCTTGGTTGGACTCACTAAAATAGGGGTAAATGTCAGACATCTGGTTGGATGTCCCATCCCCTAGAAGAAAAAGTTTAAGAAAAATGAAAAAAAAAGGGAAAATTTATTTTCACGTATAATAGTTTGTTGAAAATATAAAAGCGTTTACCTGAACGCGTACAGTGGGGCTCGTTATAAAGCATGAAGAAGAAAAAAAACAACAACGGAGATTAGTACTGCGGAACGAATGCATTATTGCCCCAAATATAATCGATAAAGACTACATGTCGCCTGGGTCGTAGTATGCATGCGTGAGCAATGTTAAAAGTAAATGTCACTTTTTGCTTTGGCATCCTCGTGGAACTTGTAACTTCTATCAGAAAGGGAGGTTGATGTATACAGTGCCAGTGTTTGCAAAGGCCATCTCTGTTTGCAAGGGATATATTCCGATATTTCTGAACGATAGAGCTAGAAAGAGAATTATATCTTGTTTTAAAATGTAGGTGGAAATGAGATTCACAACTGCTGGACAGGGTAGAGTATTATCCCTGGCGCTGGATAGAATAAATCCAACGTAGATAACTATGGTGTCAATTTAAGGCAGATAAATCTGATAGTGTTGTTTCATACAACGATATATTTTGGTATAATCATGTTGACACACCGGTCCCTGTCAGATCACCGAATTTAAGCAACGTTGAGCCTGGCTACTCCCAGATGGGTGACCATTTCGAAATTCTAGGCGCTGTATGTGCTTTCCTCTTATCTCGGCATTGTTTCCAGTCGTCCGAAACCTCCACTTGCCACTGGTATTCAACAATGTCGACTAAGGAGAGGTTTGGTTGGTTTTTTTACGCAACTCTTGCCACAAAAATTTCACACACAGGCATAACTCCCTCATTTTTTGTATACGTTTTTGTGCTTTAAGGTCATATTTTGATATACGTCTTTATGCTTTAAGGTCTTAATGTCATCAAATTTGTATTTATAATGTTTGCGTTAATCCATAATTTAAAGGACTTTTTTTATTTTAACCATGGATGAAACTTTGGAGCAGAATTTATCGCAACTGTATTTGAGATGCCGTTTGTTCGACTACCTTGACAAAAATAGTAATGCGCATCTGAGAGCAAAATTCCTCCGCTACAATTAGTCAATCGACCTGTTGAATGCCAAAGTAAACTCTTCTAGAAAATGTAATATTTTATGAACAAAAGTTGTTCGCGTGTGACACTATGTTCGACTGAGTGCTGGGGGTAGGAAAAGAACAAAGGATGACAAAAGAAAAGGAAGTAGATTTAGCGAGTAATAAACTGACTTATCAATAGACAACTTAACGCACCTAAATAAAAATAAGGGTAGAGTTTAGATAAAGGTGTAACGAATTACGATAGCAAAAGGACTGAACAATGGATAGATATATATTTAGTTTTATGACATTGAGGAGTAGAGACAATAGAAATTATTGACGGACGACAAAGCTGGACTTAGCGACAGTCAGTGACTTTTACGACAGTCGGAGGCGAGAATATAGTTGGAGACGGATCATGGTTGTGGCCAGATCGGCAAAACTTTGAGAGATGAGAAAATGACCAGGCGGCAAGAAACAAACCCAACCTCGAGATGACGTAGATTTGAACCTTAGCATTTAGATACACAAACCCAGGACTCAACCGACATATATGTGAGGGATTGGTTTTTTTTCTTGCTTTGTATTTTGTTTTATTTTCTACTTGTGGATCCGTACGTCCCCATCGACGGTCGCCAGTGTGAATATACGACGACGAAGACACGGCCAGAACAAGAACGATGAAAGATGAAGATTAACGAAAAGAAATCTACGGCACACGACATCTGGGGTCGGCGGCTTCTCAGTGGAGCCACCTGGTGTAATACGCGCACGCCGTTTCCAATAAACGTGTACTTGTGGGCGATCAAGAAATTAATAAAATAACATAAGTCCCTTTACATACGTGCGAGGTCCCTTGTCTTTCACACATTTTTATCATCATTTTTCTATTTGTGAGTCGCGATTCCCTCGCGGATTTTGATCTCAAGACGAATCTACTCATGTATGGAAGACAATGGAGACTTGTTGGCTTTTCGAATGGTTTATTTCGAGAACGATTGTTTACGGTAAAAGAGACCAGTCTAATTTTCATTGCTTCTTCGTTTGTTTTTTCTACTTAGGGGTTGAGAGACGCAGATGGCATCATCGTCGGGGCGACATTCGTTTAGTTTCTCTTTACAATTTCAGAACGTATATCGTTTCTTTCGTTTTCCGAGTCCAGAAACCCTGTTCTGTGTCTCGAACACGTGACGTAATTTCTAAGCGATATCACTCAACACCTGACCTACTGGCGCGTTTTGTTTAGGGAGCTAACCTTTGAACCGTTGCTTTAATTACGCTAGCTGCAAAGGGTCTATTTCCATCTGTCGCCAGGTTATTCTGACATGTACTTATGCAACCCTCGCCAGAATTTATACTAGTTAATATAATCTTTATTTATTGGCGTAGGGTCCCAATAAATAAAAAATGATTGGTGTAATCATCCCTAACAGGTGAAACAATCGAATAACTAACTAGGTTACAACACCGTTGTCTCCACAACAAAACAAGTAATGTTTTTTCCACCTGCAGATTCCTGCAAGTTTTTCAGAATCGTGCAGTTTTTTTTTGTTAGTTTTTTTGTTTTGTTTTTTTTTTTAGAAATACTACTGCGGTTTAAATTCTAAAGCACTAAGTATGAGCAACCAACCACATTAGATGATCAACAAACAGCATCATTCACTTGACCAAAGATTCGTTGAATTCCTTCTCATGAAAACAAACTAGCAATTCAATGGCGATCTAAACTGCTACCTTATTAACTGACACGTACATCTAAGTAAACAAAAATGTCCGTTTATATAAAAGGAGCACAAAACATATTTTACTCACCTCAAACATCTTTCCCAATAAATGCTGTATTTTAATCACGGGATTTATTTATTAATTCGATCATTTGTATTTTGAAATTTTATTTTATTTGGTTTTTGTCTCATCAACAAAGCTGGCGATCCGACGTGATTAATTAATGAATTTGATCCCACTGCGCCTAAGACATGTTATTATGTTAACATTCTGAAATGATTCCGGAAAGATCCAGCACTGATGATGGTATTTCCAAGACTGTCATTTTCACCGATCATCGTAATGTCCCGAAATTAACAAGAAATACCATTGTTGAGTCGATAGCTTCTCTGAAAATTCCACTAAAAATGTCCCAGCATGGACAAGGAAATATTTTATCGAACGATCTTGGATAGATCTGGTCGTTAGGCAAATAGTCCAGTGAATTTCGGAGACAAGCGCTACCATCATATTGGGCGTCAACAACAGAGTGGGAGGTTACGATACGGGTAGGTACAATCGAGAATGGACGTCTTAGTCTTATCAGCTAACAAAGTTTAAGGGTAGCTGCACGTATAATTGTGAAGCAAGGGTCGCGCAATCTGCAACCGCACCCCTCCTAAATCGGCACTGCTTGTGCCTAGTAACAAGGGAAGACCCAAAATTGACTGTCAACAATGCCGAGAGCACATGTGGCACCTTTAATTCCAAAATGGTCACCCACTTCTGTTCTGACCAGGCTCAATGTTGCTTAACTTCGGTGATCTGAAGGGAATCAGTGTGTCAACGTGATTGTGCCGTACATAGTGTATCCAGAGTATAAAGAAACCTACTATATTTGCAACAATTGTAGCAGAATAATATTCCGAAAACTCAAGGAAAATTCTTATAAATTTCAATCAAAAGAACGCTTGATATCGTATAACATTGGCGCTGATGAAAAACAACTGGAATATTTTTTTTTTATTATTGCAATCCTTTGAGATGAGTAATCTATTTATTTACTAGACTACCCGTGACCCGTTGGGTCAGTATGCTATATTAGCTATGGAATTCATGTATGAGCGTGACACTTGTGACGTAAAGAAAATAATTTTTTTGACATAACAGAAACATTTCTATGAAAGTATATTAAAATGAAAAAAGAATATAGATAGATTTCTGTGAGTCGTTCTGTTTATTATAATTGATTATTTAAAAAAAAAATTTACAGTTACTGAATTATAAGTGGTTGGCCATACTTATAGGTAAATGTGCACTAAACAGATACCATAATAGTTATTATAGCGAAATTCAAATTTTGATATATCTGCTTTTTTTTTTACATCGTTCATTTCTGTATTACGTTTAAGTTATTTTAAACCTCACTCTTCCCATGTTAAATAATAATTTCGAAATAATAACGTTAATATTTCAGTGTCCCAATTGTTCTTTTGTTTTTTGTTTATTTTAAACCTCACTCTTCCCATGTTAAATAATAATTTCGAAATAATAACGTTAATATTTCAGCGTCCCAATTGTGCTTTTGTTTTTTGTTTATTTTAAACCTCACTCTTCCGATGTTAAATAATAATTTCGAAATAATAACTTCAATATTTCAGCGTCCCAATTATTCTTTTGTTTTTGTTTTTTTGCTTTTTTGTTTTGTTTTTTTCGCGTTTAAATTATCCAAATAAACAATTGTTAATACTGTCTGCTTTTTTTACATTGTTCATTTCTGTATTACGTTTAAGTTATTTTAAACCCCACTCTTCCCATGTTAAATAATAATTTCGAAATAATAACGTTAATATTTCAATGCGCAGGTCATGCGCGCATGGGAAACCGGATGTCGTAAACCGGAAAGTGGGTTACATACATCGTTACAATATCATTTGCGTTTTATAATTAGAGAGATTTATTTATTTCTGGACTTTTATCCTCATTCGGAGCCCGTAGTGCAGTGGATAGAGGCGTTGAGCCCCTACGGTTGCAGGTGTCTGAAGATAGCGGTTTTAATCCTATCCAAAGACGGCCAGAGGATTAATTGGGCAAAACGTGGTGAGATGGTAACAACTATGGGAGGGAGTAAAACATTATTACGTACTTGCGTATCATGTCGGTATAAGTATAAATTTTAAACATTACAAAAAATGACCCAGTAGAAATTAATTACAAGTAAAAATAGAATTTATCGAATTATCAAATGTTTTAATGTGGAAGAGTTGTGCGACTAATTAAGTATGACAAACCAGCAAGATAACCCTTGACTTAAATTGGCTTAAATTAAGGGTCCGCCATTTTAAAACAAAAATAAATCTCCTAATGTAATTGTGGGGTTTTCCATCATTTTGTTCTTTTTTTTTTTTTTTTAATTTATACTAATTTCGACATGACACGTAAGTACGTAATAATGTTTTCACCTGAAATGCGTTGGTTTAAAAGATCACTAATCTACATAAGCACCAATCCTTACGAAAGGCTAAGATAATGAAGAATAACATAATTTAACACGTTTACTCGGCTATAGCTGATGCGGAACCAGAACAATCTTCGGCGCTTCTACACTATTAGGACGAAATTTTGTAGTCGATAAATGGAGTTTTCAGATAAAAAAAAAAAAACAAAGCAAAGGTTTCAACTGATTTTTTTGTCAGTTCTAATAAATTCCAGTGATAGCTTCCAAATTATGCAGTAGAAATTACCTGAATATTAATGAATCATTAAAAACAACAACTTTAATCATGTTAGCAGGTGAAAACATTGCGGCCATCTTGCTTAAATTGAAACGGAAAATTACTTTCCTTTTTTAACTTTCCTGTGTCTTTCGATCGTTTTCTTGAAATTCTATTTTTCATTTTCTTTCATAAATAATTTTCTACCTTATCGATTTTCGTAATTTTTGGATATAATCATCTTAACAATACGAGGAATATGTAGATACCATTGTTTTCCTGTGAGATTCAGTATTACGATTTCCGAACTTTTGTCCTAATAGTGTAGAAGCGGCCAATCTTCTTTTGTAGATTAAATAAAGAACACGGCATAAAGATTCCCAAGTTCCACGTGAATGTTCCCAAGTCCAAAAAAATGCTCAACAATGACGTCAGAGGTTACATTGCTGCGTATAGAATAACCAAGATAAAAATAGTAGGCCATATAATCCAAAGGTAAGGGTTCCGAAAGTATGGCTTCGGATTTGAGCCTATCCGTTCCGCTTATGGCTTAAGGCCCTTCCATTTTTTTGCCCGAATATTTGCCTTAACAACATAAAGACTCGACTGGTTTAATCATTTTCTCATAGAAAAAAAAAAAAACGACTTCGCGGAGCGGCGCCTTGATATAAGGACTATGATTAATTATTTTATTCTTTGATATAGTGCTATGTCACGACCATAAGCCGGTGTCTCTACAATAGGGACCCCTTGCTGAGAGAGTTCCACCAACCCATGACGTTATGGCCTTTGTGGATACGTTTATGATATCAACGCGAAACGAAGTTCTTTAACTGGTGTAAATCTCTGTTTTTTTGTTTGTTTTTTAACGATGGCCGATTCAAAACATCTCGCAGATGACGTCTGACGAGCGGGAAAATTACATGGTAGCTTTAGCAAATCTGAAGTTTCGGCATGGAAAACTCATCCGACGAGAGAATATCACTATTACTGCAATACACAGGGGCTCGAGCTTCTTGATATAACGTATAAAACAGAATTGGTTGCGTGAAACTCTAGACAACATACATGCAGCGGATAATTTAAGCATTTTTTTGAACTAATCATTTTTCGGTGTTCTTTTTTTTTTTTAACTATATCTTTTAGTGATGGAACGATTCCACTTTTCCTTCACACCCCCCCCCCATTTTCCAATGCCATTACCGATTCTGTTCTAAATTCCTGATTCCAATCCAAGTACTGATTCCGATTCTAAAATCGCATAAAAAAAACAAAATTTCATTTTTTTGGAAGGAATGTAAAGAACAGTCACTGTCTAATCTTAAACCTTCGTCGATTATAATAAAATTTGATACCTGTCTGTCTGTCTGTTTGTTTGCTGACAATTTAATTAATAGGCACAAAAGGTACACTATTTCATACATTAATTTTCATACTAAAATCGGAGTATATACACTTTTATTCAAGTATGATTTCTATATATACTATTTATTCAAAAGAAATTTACACTGAATGAGTAACCTCATTTGCATATTACATTAAAGAAAATCTATTTTAATAATTAGTTCGATGTTGTTAATTAATTGTTTGTTATAATATAATCGTTTTAATTGTTCTATTTAGATATATTATTTATAGTTAATTTATTCAATTTAATTTTAATTTAATTTATATTGATTTTAATTTAATTTGAATTATAAATAGTTGACAACAGTAGCTTTTAAAATCGGAAGTAGCTTATTTATTTAGGCTGTGATAGTTATTTTCCCTTTACGCCATGAGAGTTTCTTCACGTTTGATTTTCATAGACCAAAATGAATGCGTTTTATGCTTCTCTAAATCCAACATGTGGTCACTTTTGGTAACAAGTTAGGATATTCGGTGTATCTTAAATAATATATGACTAATCCTTCTGCCCAGCAAAATGTTTCGACCGGGAAACGCCTCGTATATACAGCTAGTATATATATATATATATATATATATATATATATATATATATATATATATATATATATATATATATGAAATAAAATGGAGGTGGAAGGACCTGGATACTCAACGTTTCGCCCGATTTATGCGGGCTTCTTCAAGAGGGATGGTCATTGACGAGAGAGTCGGAGGATTTGGGCTATATATAATGATGGGGGAGAGCAGCGTGTTTTCCTTATGTAAATTAGATGTCATATATACATGTATATACATTTTATGAGAGAAGAACTAATTAGAGTAAACTAGTGTAGTGGATTACGTCTAAAAGATAAAATATCGTAGAGATTAAAAATTGTGTTTGGAAATATAGCGGTGATAGATTAAATAAATAAAATGACACGAGATTACGAAAGAATCTTTTTTTTTTCTTTTTTTTTTAAATTAGAAATAATTGAATTGGGATAAAATAGCGCAGTAACTTAAAAGATGGTGTCTAAAAATAAGAATAGGAGGTGATAAAATGGAGTCTAAAAATAGATAATGATAAAATACAGTAAATAAGTAAAATAAAAATAAAATTAAGTGAAATTACGAATTTTATTTTATTTTTTTCGCGTTTAACCGGTGTCTAAGTTGTTTTCTTTAATAATTATTTTCGACAGAAAGGGAGCAACGTGGAAAAAACCTTTTCTTTGCTTAATTATATTGCTGGAATGGGAGATTATAGCTGACTCAATTAAACGTCGTGTGGATCTGTTATGTATGTGTTTAAGGAAAGTTGCTTTGTTAAAATCAAAATGGTGGTCGTTTTCCATGATGTGACAAAATATGGCGTTGAGTGTATTGTTGTTTTTTACATCTCTTTTGTGTTCATATATTCTTTTATTTAAATTACGTTGACGGTCTGAGACTCTAAGAAAGCAACTCAAGCCATGTACGTGCGTCAGAAGCAGAGATGCGTCATTGAATTCGTCCATGCAAAAAAAATTTAACTGATCAACATTTATCGGCGCCTGTTGAACTTTTTCTGACGCCGATGCAGTAGATGTCAGAGCAGTTAGGAGATGGGTTCGTCGATTTCAGAGTGGCAGCAAAAATATGAGCGACAAAGGGCCTTCCAGACTTTTACATGCATCAAAAGAGGCTGGCAAAAGTGCATTGAGAACGGTGGTGACTAAGTAGAAAAATAAATTCTGGATCACAAAAGGTCACTTGGTACCACTCCCATCATTGTAGCTCTTTAACTTTTTGAATTAAAATATATGAGATTTTTAATTTTGGAACGACTTTCGTATTTATTCATCCGTACACAGCCGGTTCCTTGGTGAGCGTTTTTAGCTATGATTCGAAACCAGATGTTCTTTAGTTTCGGAATTGTATGAAAAGAGATTGTTTTTTGGACTAAATAACTTCAGCAACAATTGTATAGCTTCACTCTTGCCAGATAAATTGTAGTTTATAAATCACGTATGATTCACTGAAAACGTAGAAGATTTCAACTACCTGAGTGCAGTTTTCACAAACAAATTAGATGACACCAAATAATTAAGACGACGTATTGCAATGGCAAAGACAGTAATGATTGCGTTAACCAATACTTGGAAAGACAGATCCATTTCATAACGCGCAAAGAAACGACTTCCTGCAAGCTTTGATATTCTCAATAGCAACATACGGAGCTGGGTCTTGAAGAAAGTCGACAGGAGGGAAATTAATGCTTTTGAATTTTGGTGCTACCGTAGACCTTTTCGTGTAAACTGGGTGGACAAATGTACAAACTGATGGATTGGAACATGCTGAAAACTGCTAGACAATATCAATGACCGGAAATTACGATTTGGAAGACATGTGGTCAGAACAGACGTCCTAACAAAAGATCTGCTCTTTAGTACAGACTCTGGCAAAAAAGGACGTGGAAGACCAAAAATAAGAATGTCAGACAATGTTAAGGACATCATGGACATTAACATGGGTGAGTTGCTCAGAATGACGCAGAACCGGAGTTCATGGCGATGATTCGTGAAGAGGGTCAGTAATAATTATTCCCTCAAAGAGAGATGATTTACTATGCCGGACTTCCTTAGCAGTAACCGCTTATTTTGGAATCAGTCCAGTGTTCATAGTCTGAATTACATATATATATATATATATATATATATATATATATATATATATATATATATATATATATATATTGATAACGTTTGAATTACAAGCAAAAGTAACTTCATTGTCCTGATTTAATTATCTGATTGTCTTCAAGTCCAACGTAAACAAATTCTTGATGAACCGTCCCCGTAAGTAATCGAATTTACAAAATTCTCACTACTTATGTTTACTACGCTATAATCACATTGACTAATGTATACACATTAACTCTTATCCTTGAGTGGCCTCTGGGCCTTGATAAGTGGTGATTCCTGTGTAAAAAAAAATTTTATAAGTTTTTTTGAAGTCCCAATCGTACACCAGACTCTATTAGAAGAAAACATTTTTTTTTTTTATAATTCTGACCCCATTTGATAATTCGAATAATTTTGGCTGTTGTATTTGAGTCCGAACACATCCTCGAACCTTTTTTTTGATTAGTTCTGTAGAGGAGCGATATTTTGGCTGCGGGATTGAAACGAGAGTCCCTACCTACAAAGAGAGAGAGACACACAACTTACTAGAGACTCGTTCGTCGCGAATACTAGTAAACGTACTCTCGACGTCACAGCTTACAAGCACACAATCGACACGACACACTCAACTCGACGACTCGCAAAGAGACATAATGGACAATTACAAACTTATTACACTTCCTTTTGTAAGTCTAATTTTTCTGTTTTAATTCTTTTCTGATAAGCTGCGTGTTCTGCCTGCAAACATAGTTGTTCATGTTGCTAATGTTTTTAAAATTCTATAATTACGTCATAAATTCTTCCATACCCGAAATATTGACTTCCTACTACAGTTTGACCCGGATATAAGACTTTTATCCGGTCTCTACAACTCTCTTATATTCGGGTTACACTATATCCGGGGGAGTTCTTTTATCCGGGTTACACTGTACATTAACACAGACTCTAATTTGGGACCAGAGAAAATCTCTCTTGTATCCGTTTATCTTATATTCGGGGTTCTTATATAAGCACCCTTCCCAGTGTCTTTTCAGCTTTACTATTCAATATAGTCTAAATTTCTTGCTGTCTTGTTAAACAAATAAGTCTTCTTTTTATTTGAAACCAACAATGTAATTGTAGATAAAAAAATTTTTTTTTAACAAAACAGTTTTTCATTGCAAGCATGTGTGGAATTTGAGTTTATTTTTGTGTTTTCAATCAATTTGGATTTATTGCTGCTAAAAATCGGGCAATTTTTCGAAAGAAATAAAAAATGTTGGATTCAATAAATTCGGATATTTTATCTCCGGAATTGTGGAATGTAGATATTGAAGCATTGCTTCTAATAACCTCATTGTCCTGATCGGAGTTGAAAGCCTTAATAGTACTCGCCATTTTGTTCCCATTTGATAGTTCGAATAATTTCAGCTATTGTATTTAATTTGATTGAATATTTCCTAGAATCTGTTATTTTGTGCAAGCTGCATTAAAATATAGGAAGCCTTACTTTTGGGACGACCCTCGTATTTTTTTTTTTTTCTTTGGGTTTTTTTTTTTTTTTTTTTAGTCAGAGACGTCGAAAATACATTTTACCTTTATTCTTAGTCGTTACGGACCTTTTCAGTAATCAGCTCAACCTGAAAGCATATGTTTTAAGAACAAGTTGAATTTCTGTAAAACTAAAATCATGCATGAAAAGGTTGACGTTTTTAAATTGATTGTTAGAATTTTTAGCTCTCAATTTGTTATCGTCACGTTCACTTAACCAAACACAAGTATACAAAAATGGCTGCCAATTGTTTCTTGTTTTTTTTTTTTGTTTTTTTTTTTGTTTTGGTTTTTTTCTTTTTCCTGTTAGTTGCAGTTAAATAAAGCCTACTTTATTAATAACTCTAAATCTCAGAGTTGGAGTTAAGCTTAATGGAAAAGTAAATCACTTGAAACTCATTTAAGGAATGAACTCATTGTAATTTGATTGGTCCCCCCACCTCTATTTCGCGGACGTGGTGTTGCTGATCTCAGGCTTTTTTTTTATTCATTTATTTTTAGAAATACTATAATAGCATGTATTGATTTAATTATTCCCTGCTCGCTTTGTTCCAACTCGTTTGTCTAGTGCAGTGGTTCCCAACCACTGTACCGCGACACACTAATGCGCTGCGGGATGATTACTGGTGTACAGTGAAAAGATAATCGCTAGGAGCCATTTTATATAATTTTGTTTAATAAAACGATTTAATTTCATTTTGTTTAATAAAACGATTTAATTTCATTTTGTTTAATAAAACGATTTAATTTCATTTTGTTTAATAAAACCATTTAATTTCATTTTGTTTAATAAAACGATTTAATTTCATTTTGTTTAATAAAACAATTTAATTTCATTTTGTTTAATAAAACCATTTAATTTCATTTTGTTTAATAAAACCATTTAATTTCATTTTGTTTAATAAAACCATTTAATTTCATTTTGTTTAATAAAACGATTTAATTTCATTTTGTTTAATAAAACCATTTAATTTCATTTTGTTTAATAAAACCATTTAATTTCATTTTGTTTAATAAAACCATTTAATTTCATTTTGTTTAATAAAACCATTTAATTTCATTTTGTTTAATAAAACTATTTAATTTCATTTTGTTTAATAAAACCATTTAATTTCATTTTGTTTAATAAAACGATTTAATTTCATTTTGTTTAATAAAACGATTTAATTTCATTTTGTTTAATAAAACGATTTAATTTCATTTTGTTTAATAAAACCATTTAATTTCATTTTGTTTAATAAAACCATTTAATTTCATTTTGTTTAATAAAACCATTTAATTTCATTTTGTTTAATAAAACCATTTAATTTCATTTTGTTTAATAAAATGATTTAATTTCATTTTGTTTAATAAAACCATTTAATTTCATTTTGTTTAATAAAACCATTTAATTTCATTTTGTTTAATAAAACCATTTAATTTCATTTTGTTTAATAAAACCATTTAATTTCATTTTGTTTAATAAGACGATTTAATTTCATTTTGTTTAATAAAACCATTTAATTTCATTTTGTTTAATAAAACCATTTAATTTCATTTTGTTTAATAAAACCATTTAATTTCATTTTGTTTAATAAAACCATTTAATTTCATTTTGTTTAATAAAACCATTTAATTTCATTTTGTTTAATAAAACGATTTAATTTCATTTTGTTTAATAAAACGATTTAATTTCATTTTGTTTAATAAAACGATTTAATTTCATTTTGTTTAATAAAACGATTTAATTTCATTTTGTTTAATAAAACGATTTAATTTCATTTTGTTTAATAAAACCATTTAATTTCATTTTGTTTAATAAAACTATTTAATTTCATTTTGTTTAATAAAACTATTTAATTTCATTTTGTTTAATAAAACGATTTAATTTCATTTTGTTTAATAAAACGATTTAATTTCATTTTGTTTAATAAAACGATTTAATTTCATTTTGTTTAATAAAACGATTTAATTTCATTTTGTTTAATAAAACGATTTAATTTCATTTTGTTTAATAAAACGATTTAATTTCATTTTGTTTAATAAAACGATTTAATTTTATTTTGTTTAATAAAACGATTTAATTTCATTTTGTTTAATAAAACGATTTAATTTCATTTTGTTTAATAAAACGATTTAATTTCATTTTGTTTAATAAAACGATTTAATTTCATTTTGTTTAATAAAACGATTTAATTTCATTTTGTTTAATAAAACGATTTAATTTCATTTTGTTTAATAAAACGATTTAATTTCATTTTGTTTAATAAAACGATTTAATTTCATTTTGTTTAATAAAACCATTTAATTTCATTTTGTTTAATAAAACCATTTAATTTCATTTTGTTTAATAAAACGATTTAATTTCATTTTGTTTAATAAGACGATTTAATTTCATTTTGTTTAATAAAACGATTTAATTTCATTTTGTTTAATAAAACGATTTAATTTCATTTTGTTTAATAAAACGATTTAATTTCATTTTGTTTAATAAAACCATTTAATTTCATTTTGTTTAATAAAACGATTTAATTTCATTTTGTTTAATAAAACCATTTAATTTCATTTTGTTTAATAAAACCATTTAATTTCATTTTGTTTAATAAAACCATTTAATTTCATTTTGTTTAATAAAACGATTTAATTTCATTTTGTTTAATAAAACGATTTAATTTCATTTTGTTTAATAAAACGATTTAATTTCATTTTGTTTAATAAAACCATTTAATTTCATTTTGTTTAATAAAACGATTTAATTTCATTTTGTTTAATAAAACGATTTAATTTCATTTTGTTTAATAAAACCATTTAATTTCATTTTGTTTAATAAAACCATTTAATTTCATTTTGTTTAATAAAACCATTTAATTTCATTTTGTTTAATAAAACCATTTAATTTCATTTTGTTTAATAAAACGATTTAATTTCATTTTGTTTAATAAAACGATTTAATTTCATTTTGTTTAATAAAACCATTTAATTTCATTTTGTTTAATAAAACCATTTAATTTCATTTTGTTTAATAAAACCATTTAATTTCATTTTGTTTAATAAAACCATTTAATTTCATTTTGTTTAATAAAACGATTTAATTTCATTTTGTTTAATAAAACCATTTAATTTCATTTTGTTTAATAAAACCATTTAATTTCATTTTGTTTAATAAAACCATTTAATTTCATTTTGTTTAATAAAACCATTTAATTTCATTTTGTTTAATAAAACGATTTAATTTCATTTTGTTTAATAAAACCATTTAATTTCATTTTGTTTAATAAAACCATTTAATTTCATTTTGTTTAATAAAACCATTTAATTTCATTTTGTTTAATAAAACCATTTAATTTCATTTTGTTTAATAAAACCATTTAATTTCATTTTGTTTAATAAAACCATTTAATTTCATTTTGTTTAATAAAACCATTTAATTTCATTTTGTTTAATAAAACCATTTAATTTCATTTTGTTTAATAAAACCATTTAATTTCATTTTGTTTAATAAAACCATTTAATTTCATTTTGTTTAATAAAACCATTTAATTTCATTTTGTTTAATAAAACCATTTAATTTCATTTTGTTTAATAAAACGATTTAATTTCATTTTGTTTAATAAAACGATTTAATTTCATTTTGTTTAATAAAACCATTTAATTTCATTTTGTTTAATAAAACCATTTAATTTCATTTTGTTTAATAAAACGATTTAATTTCATTTTGTTTAATAAAACGATTTAATTTCATTTTGTTTAATAAAACGATTTAATTTCATTTTGTTTAATAAAACGATTTAATTTCATTTTGTTTAATAAAACGATTTAATTTCATTTTGTTTAATAAAACCATTTAATTTCATTTTGTTTAATAAAACCATTTAATTTCATTTTGTTTAATAAAACCATTTAATTTCATTTTGTTTAATAAAACGATTTAATTTCATTTTGTTTAATAAAACGATTTAATTTCATTTTGTTTAATAAAACCATTTAATTTCATTTTGTTTAATAAAACCATTTAATTTCATTTTGTTTAATAAAACCATTTAATTTCATTTTGTTTAATAAAACGATTTAATTTCATTTTGTTTAATAAAACCATTTAATTTCATTTTGTTTAATAAAACCATTTAATTTCATTTTGTTTAATAAAACCATTTAATTTCATTTTGTTTAATAAAACGATTTAATTTCATTTTGTTTAATAAAACGATTTAATTTCATTTTGTTTAATAAAACGATTTAATTTCATTTTGTTTAATAAAACGATTTAATTTCATTTTGTTTAATAAAACCATTTAATTTCATTTTGTTTAATAAAACCATTTAATTTCATTTTGTTTAATAAAACCATTTAATTTCATTTTGTTTAATAAAACCATTTAATTTCATTTGTTTAACAAAACCATTTTTTTTTTGTTTAACAAAACCATTTAATTTCTTAGTTATGATGACACCGCTCAATTTCAACTCCAAGTAAATCATATCAATTTTTAATGTTTGTGTAAAATTTCAAAAAATTCCATGGCTTAGTTATTGAGAAAAGGGAGGAGTGACGAACGGGCGAATTTACAGGTCCACCCTCATTTTGTTGGTGGACCAATAAAAAATTGTGAAAGACTTAAAATATTGAAGAAACGTCAAGAATCTCTCACTCTCTCTCTCTCACACACACACACACACACACACATTGCATCAGTAGTAAAAAAAAAACGCTCAATTTCAACTCTAAGTAAAACAAAAGGCATCAAAATCTGCAATTCTCAACTTCATCTTTGAACTGGGAATGCCTTACCCAAACAACATCAAAAATAAAAAAACCTGAAAGTCTTAAAAATTTTGAAAAAGAGTTGAGTGTGTCTCTCTCACATTCGCCCACATATTTCATCAGTAGTTAAAGACACCAGGCACAATCGTCCCACTAACATTCACTATTATTCTTTTCGACCAGATATTGAATACAAGGTCTGTTGATTTATGTGGATAAAAATTCTCATTATATAATCTTTAGGTTTTTTTTAATTATTTTATTGCAAAAGGGCTTTATGAGTAGAAAATACTATTTTTTTATGATAGTGTGGCGCAAATTTAAATAAACTCAATAGTGTGCTACTATGTAGAAAAGTTTGGGAACCACTGGTCGAATGGAATTCATCAATTCGCTGTTTTAATACTAAGCTATAATGCAGCTTCTTATTCCAGTCATTGGAAATAAGTTACTTCAGATGTATCATGTCAAATTCTGTGAATCTTTTTGTGGAAATCTGTGAATCTTTTTGTGGAAATCTGTGAATCTTTTTGTCAAAATCTGTGAATCCTTTTGTGGAAATCTGTGAATCTTTTTGTCAAAATCTGTGAATCTTTTTGTGGAAATCTGTGAATCTTTTTGTGGAACTGTGAATCTTTTTGTCAAAATCTGTGAATCTTTTTGTCGAAATCTGTGAATCTTTTTGTGGAAATCTGTGAATCTTTTTGTCAAAATCTGTGAATCTTTTTGTGGAACTCTGTGAATCTTTTTGTGGAACTCTGTGAATCTTTTTGTCAAAATCTGTGAATCTTTTTGTCGAAATCTGTGAATCTTTTTGTGGAACTCTGTGAATCTTTTTGTCAAAATCTGTGAATCTTTTTGTGGAACTCTGGGAATCTTTTTGTGGAACTCTGTGAATCTTTTTGTGGAACTCTGGGAATCTTTTTGTGGAAATCTGTGAATCTTTTTGTGGAACTCTGAGAATCTTTTTGTGGAACTCTGGGAATCTTTTTGTGGAACTCTGTGAATCTTTTTGTCAAAATCTGTGAATCTTTTTGTTGAAATCTGTGAATCTTTTTGTGGAAATCTGTGAATCTTTTTGTGGAAATCTGTGAATCTTTTTGTCGAAATCTGTGAATCTTTTTGTGGAACTCTGTGAATCTTTCTGTGGAACTCTGTGAATCTTTTTGTGGAAATCTGTGAATCTTTTTGTGGAACTCTGGGAATCTTTTTGTGGAACTCTGGGAATCTTTTTGTGGAACTCTGTGAATCTTTTTGTCGAAATCTGTGAATCTTTTTGTCGAAATCTGTGAATCTTTTTGTGAGACTCTGTGAATCTTTTTGTCAAAATCTGTGAATCTTTTTGTCAAAATCTGTGAATCTTTTTGTCAAAATCTGAATCTTTTTGTCGAAATCTGTGAATCTTTTTGTGGAAATCTGTGAATCTTTTTGTGGAAATCTGTGAATCTTTTTGTGGAACTCTGGGAATCTTTTTGTCGAACTCTGGGAATCTTTTTGTCGAACTCTGGGAATCTTTTTGTGGAACTCTAGGAATCTTTTTGTGGAACTCTGGGAATCTTTTTGTGGAACTCTGTGAATCTTTTTGTCGAACTCTGTGAATCTTTTTGTCGAAATCTGTGAATCTTTTTGTGAGACTCTGTGAATCTTTTTGTGGAACTCTGGGAATCTTTTTGTGAGATTCTGGGAATCTTTTTGTGAGACTCTGGGAATCTTTTTGTGGGACTCTGGGAATCTTTTTGTGAGACTCTGGGAATCTTTTTGTGAGACTCTGGGAATCTTTTTGTGGAACTCTGGGAATCTTTTTGTGGAACTCTGGGAATCTTTTTGTGGGACTCTGGGAATCTTTTTGCGGAACTCTGGAAATCTTTTTCATGTTTTTTAGCATGTTGTCTTTTCGTCAACCATGAGTGCATAGAAGCTCTAATTTATTCGAAATTATATTTTGAATGTCGCCCTTAGTGAGGGTTTAATTTCCAGAAAAGTGTAAACTTACAACTGAATTTTACCAAGTACGTTATGCACTGCGATACGGATCCTCACAACACGCAAAACACAATTGCGAATTACAGTCACGTTACTACTACATATGCATCAAATCTGTTGCCAAGATCACTGGGAAAATAGTTTGGTCACTCTACCGCTCCAGCAGGTATCTCACTGCCCATGCAGTCCTCTGCCTGTATAATAGCTAGGTACGCTCTAAAATGGAGTACAGTTGCCACATCTGGACAGGGACTGCTCGGCTCATCCTATCCAGTTCAAAACCGGCTTCGCAACCTCGAAGGTGATGCTCTTTTCTCTTCCCTGTAACCACTTATCCACATAAGAGACGTTGAGAGCCTGTCTCATGGCAAACGCTCAACTGAACTCAGTCTATGGCTCTCCTTGCCAAACTTTCACAATAGAAACACTCAACTAGCTACAACCACAATATACGATTTCCCCCACTCTTTAACTGTGCCGAAATCTAAACGCAGATTCAATGGACAAAGCTTATTTCCCAGAACTGCCCGCACGTGGAACACTGTTCCACGAGCCTGCTTCTCTGTTGAATACAACATGGTAGCCTTCAAATCCAATGTAAACAAGTTCTTTTTGAGCCGTCCCCATAAATAATCAAATTCTATCCAATTTACACAATTAATGATTACTACACTGCCACCTTACATTCATTAACCCTTAGCCTCGAGTGGCCTTCGGGCCTTGACAAATGATGACTCCCAAGTAAAAAAAAAGTCTCTTTCGGGGACGTGAACCTGGAAAATAAACCAATTTAAACCTATCCTATTCTGGGCAAATTATACCTTGTAATATATAATCGATAGAGAATTGGCTCTATAATAATACATACGTAATCTGTATAAATTAAAATATCTTGTTTAAGCGTATTGTACAACCGGGCAACGCCGGGCGACCAGCTAGTATACCTATACTAGGAACAGAATACTTAACAGCCTAAAAGTTGTAAACCAGCATAATGTCTACCAAACTTTGGGTGGTTATTAGCATCGAGACTTTTAATTAGAATCGGAAAAATTTTAACTTTTCTAATTGGAATCTGAAAAATTTGCGTCTATTTTCTGATCCCAAAAACGATTCTTTTTTATTTTTATCTACTTTTAACTTAATTTTCCATTGTTGTCACTAATAAAAAAAAAAACGATAAATATTTATTGAATTTAAATCACCAAGAAAATTATAGTCTACCACCCCATAAGTTTATTACGTTTGCAAAAATATATGCACATATTACAAGTTTTTTTTTTGGGGGGGGGGTCGGTAATCCGAGCTCTCTGCCATAAAAAATAACAACTCTATGTTTACAAATTTAAAATAAATAGTAATTGAAATCGGTAAGTGTAAGTCAACCGGAAATTTTTAACAGAATGGGTAATTATATCGGAATCGAGGAAAAATTTATAGAATCGTCCTGTTGCATAATAAGCGTGCCTTTTCCAATGTTGTATAAAAACCAGCCATGGCCAAGGGAGATAATAAAATCTCAGCGAATCATTTCTTCTTAAAAAAAACAGTATTGTCATCTGGAGATATAGCTTAATGGTAGAGCATTTATCTATATATCGAATGATTCTCTGTTCAATCCCAGCATTTTATTTTAATTTTTTTTTTCTTATTAATGAGTTAAATTTAAGATAAAAGAGGTTTCATTTAAAATTGCCGCAAATCATTTCTTCGTTTGCATATGTTAAGACTAAAAATTAGTTTTCTGGATTAAAATCTATCCGTATAACATTTACCGCTAACCCGTTTATTTGTTTGTGTGTGTTTGCTTTGTTTTATATAAATATGGTTGCGATCTGAAAAAGATTGGAGGTTACATCGACCGAAATAACACTCAAGATAAAAGCAGTAGTCCGAAACCTCTAAATAATATGCGTAAGAAAAAGATTACTCTTCACAATTGTATTTTTTTATAGCAGGGACTGATATGCATATGTGAATATAACTAATTTGCATATGTGGAGACCAACTGACTCAAATGAAAATTTTTGTTGTGTTAGGCATTTTTCTTAATGACGTTATTATTTCTTTCTTCACTGTTCTTATTTTATACTAGCGGGGTTACCCGATGTTTAATAATGATCAACGAATGTTTCCCACACCGATATTTTTATTGTCACCGAAATCGATGAAATAGCCCATTTTTTTAATCAAATCCATTGATTGAGTGCTCTAGTTGGGGACTCATATCGATGTACCTGGAGGAAGCTTCACATGCCTCTTACAGTAACTGTATTCACAATATATTATGGTCTACATTGCACTGTAGAGAACCTACTAGTGACTTTATAAAATTATTTTATATATAATAGCTTGCATTAAATTTTAAAATGCAAATGCCAAGTATCATCTATCTATATAAAAGCCAAGTACGTCCAAGGATGGAATACTGTTGCCATATCTGGGCAGGAGCTGCTAAAAACAGCCTGCCTTGACAGAGTACAAAATAGACTTCGTGGCTTAGTGGGGGGTGCCTTTTCTCTACCCTGCAACCTCTCCCACAGAAGAGACGTTGCGAGCCTATCCTTGTTTTTATCGTTATTTCCATGGCAGGTGCTCATCTGAACTCCAATATCTAGTCCCCCCTCGCCAATCTTTCACGAAAAACACCCGTCTAGCTGAATCCACTGTGAAAAATTTCCCCCATTCTATATCTGTGCCTAAATCAAAGCGCGGATTCCATGAACAAAGCTTCTTTCTTAGAACTGCACGCCTGTGGAACTCTGTTCCGTCTGCCTGCTTCCCACCGGACTACAACTTGGATGTCTTCAAGTCCAATGTTAACAAATTCCTAATGAACCGCCCCCTTAAGTAAACACTTCATCAAATCTCCACACTAACGTAATGTACTTGCAATAACCCTTATCCCTGAGTGGCTTCCGGGCCTTGATAAGTGGTGATCACTGTGTAAAAAAAAAATCATGCTTATGTAGTGCACTTGTGATATTAGACTGTGTACGGTGTTAAATTTAGTCCAGATCGACTGTACCTTCTCTCACTGAATTATTTCGATTGCCAATACTTAAAGACATTCCCATACAAAACCTATCTAGGGACACTGCCAAGCACATAATGTACCTTCATGTGAAATTTCATAAAAATCAGCAAAGCCGTTTTCGAGTCCACAGAGAACGAACTCGCACACATACACAAAGTTCCTTATATATAATATTGAAGATTATTTATGATTTGGACAGGATGGAGCAAACATGTACACAGCGTGGGTATCAAATGATGTTGTTTGTTTTGTTTTTCTTTACTTTTTTTCTTAAATATTTCGGGTATAAAACCTTTCCTCAAAGACAAATTGGATGTTTTTGTTTTGTATTAGTAATAGTCACCATCTTAGTAACGTTTCTAAACACACTTTGTTGCTGTCGTTCCCTTAATGTAACTGAACGGTGTATTTGAACACCTTGAACCGGAACATGAGCAGGTGGTATGATAAGAAGTTTAATAAAAATTCAGAAACGCATTTTCTTTTTATTTTTTTATATTTTATATAGTTGAGGAACAGAAAAGAAATTAGCTGTTATTTATCAATCAATCTAACGATCTATCTATCTTTGCATCTGTTTATCAATATATCTATCTATTAATCAATCTATCTAACGGGATCAATGTTTTGATAAAGTTGTCAAAACTGTAAACTGGATAAGTTGCAGTGGAAACTCTAAAAATACTTGACCGGAAGGACGTGTCTGTCTGTCACGTGTTCTAGTTTGCTGGACATAGAGTTGAAGTTGGAATTCAGACGTCAAGTAGAGCGGATGGGTTAATGGTTGCCTCTTCACCACCGGGAGGGAGCTGACGTGTCTCAAAAGGGAGACTAAGTGAAACCCACAGGCAAATATTCACTTTCCATTTTTTTCTGTGATCTACATCTGGAAAGTAATAAAAAAAATACTATATAAAACCAACCATAGTCTTGGACTTGAAATGCCTTCGTCCACATGTTCCAGCTTTCATCCAAGACCAGATGAAATTCTCAGGTTGAACAAAAGACAGGGTCAACGACACACACACACACACACACACATAAGAACACTTAGACAGATCACGGAACATAAATAGACTAAACATGATATGTAGTTAAAATTTTTAGAAATACCAACTACGAAGTGCCTTTAATAAGTTTCCAGACTTTTTTCGTATAGGGTACTTTTATTGATAGTACACACATGAAACTCTAGTCCCCTTCGAAGTAATCTCCTCTGGTTGTAACGTACTTGTTGTACCGTCCTCACAACTTCTGGAAGTCCTCTTCTGTGAGCCTGTGAAAGACCCTCATCACAGCCTCTTTCATCTCCTCAATTGTCTCATAACGACATCCTATTAGGTTTTCCTTTAGCTTAGGAAATAATCAAAAGTCACAGGGGGGGCAAGGTATAAACTATAGAGAGGGTGAGGAACTGTCTTGATACCCTTCTTTGTCAAATAGTCTGTTACAAGGATGGAGTTTTGGACATTTGGTGCATTTGTGCAAATTTTCCGCATCTTCAGTTCTTCGCATTAATTGTGTATGCAGTTCCCACACTGACATCAAACTGTGCACATATTGTCTCTATAGACACACGACGATCCTTATCCATGGAATTCTTTATTTGGACAATCAACTCTGATGTTTTGACTTCCTTGCTCCTCGCACAACTTTCATAATCCCTTAAACTTCCTGCCTTCTTTGAATCTCTTATGCCACTCAAAAACTGATGCTCGATTCATGCAAGATTGCCCAAAAACGATCTGTTACATGCCATACGTTTCTGTGACAATTTTTCCAAGTTTAAAACAGAATTTTATTGCATATCGTTCTTCGAAAGTGTCCTCACGTCCAGATTGCATTTTTTTAATTCATCAGCTGTGACAATCGGGCTTTAGTAGGGTGTATTCCAATTCCTGTTGTAGCTATTCATTTGAACCTGAAATAAAAAAAAATTGTTAAGTCATCTCAAAAGATGTTTAGCAATAACATACTGAATTTTCAAGAGTCTGTGACAATTTTAAATGCTTGTACAAAAAAGTCTTAAAATGTATTAAAAGCACCTTGTATCTTCAACACATTGCAGATTGAGCACTTGCTTTAGCCGAATTTCTTAAATATTTCATCCCTTTTTTTAACTTTCCAACAAGGTATAATGCCACTTGGGCATAAGGGGCTACTATTTGCGATTATGTCTACAGGAGACTGTAAAAGAGATGAGCGAGATGTCGGTTTACATTGCATTTAAGCTTCTACGTTTCAGTACAGTGTGAGTAGCAGAAAACAGGAAGGGAAATCCAAAGTTCAGCAGTTTGAGGGAAGAAGCTACTGGAGTAGAAGGTTTCCCGGCATCTAGGGGCTTCTACAATGAAGAGGTGAAATTTTGTTGCTAAACGGTTGGATTTTTTTTTTGTTTTTGTTTTTTTATTCAGGGGTATGTGCGTCGAGGGGGTCCAAGTGCGAGGAGTTCATCAGTTTATATTGCATTAAAATATTTGTCAAACGGACACAGAAATTGCGGCGGTAGAACGGGGGTTGGAGTTTAATTTACAGCGTGGGGCCTATTAGATTGGGGCCTTTTTCGAACCCTGTCCAAGAGGGAAAAACTAGTGACGGAAATCGTCTGAAAATCACCTTTTCTCATGTCTGTGATATCATAAACAGACTTAGACACCTGCAAGTCGTGTGGATTTTTCTATGCGATTATTTTCTCTCGAATGACATTTAAACCTGTGGACTAACAGCAATTAAATTAAAAATGGCTGCAATTCAAAATAATTGTCAGAAACATCACAAATATATTTTCTTTTGTGCATTCATTTTTTATTTTACTGTTATCTTCATCTTTATAATTGTTGTTCCCATCGTTTCAGCTAACTCATCCTGTGGCCTTCTTCAGGTGGTTGACCGCGACGGGATAAGTACGTTGAGTCTGACGACTCTTATGCCATCGTGGTTAACCACCTGAAGAAGGCCACAGGATGAGTTGGCCGAAACGAGGTGACAACTATGAGGATGAGGATAATAGTTCGCAAAAAAAATGTATGCACAAGCATCACATTTAGTTGTAGAACTAATGTGAACCAATTCTTTGATGCCAGATTGTAAAAACATATCTCTGGTTGGTGCTTTGAAGTATACAACTGAAGATTTGTTGATTCTTTGTAAGTTATTATTCGATAGATAGTGACGTCATTATTTCACTTTGTCATTTTGTTGCAGTCGTGGCTTTCCTTTTAATAATAGTAGTTATAAAAGTTGTTAAAATGGCAGCACAAGATTATTACGGTTCAAGAGTGTTTTTGAGAATTTTATTTTATTTTTTATAGTATATAATATAGAGACATAATACCTCAACTATTTCCCATAACTGTGCCAACGCACAACAACTGTGCGGAGAAAAGAGAAAGATTTAATCAGCTTATCCAATAATTGTCACTGTGATATTATCAGTATGTTGTTTCATTTTCGAGTTTTGAACAATTATTGAGTCTCCAAAGGGAATCATCTTATGTCGGTGACCTTGTTCATGTTCTAACTTAGCAGCTAAACATTACTTGTGTTCCAAACTTTAAAAAAATGTTTTAAAATAAATTAAAACGATGTTTCTTTACCATTTTTCGGTTTGTTGTCTGTATGCACGTGAAAAAAATTTATAAAATTACTAATAAAAATATGTATAAAATTACTAACCCCCCGCCCCCATCAACACTTCCAGGAAAGTGATGTTAGCTCAATTGTTAACGACATGGACTGAAAATCTAGGTGTGCCAAGTTCGAATCCAGTTCGTTCCGCAGAAAAAATTTTCACTTAAGGACGTTGACAACCTTCACGTGGTCGCAGCCGTAAGTATTCGATATCTTTCTAAATGAATTCTTAATAGAAATACATCGGGGAAACTAACACCAACAGAAATCATTAAAATTGGTGCTCGACGACATCGACACCAACAACAGAATCAAGGAGGTGGTGGCGGGTCAGTGGTTAAAGATGTGGGTTCACAACCTGGTTGTAGCAAGTTCAAACTCAACTCGTTCCACAGAAACACTTAGTCCATTGGCAACCTTAACGTGATCGCTCCCGTAAGTACTCGATATCCTTCTAGAAAGAATCCCTAATAGAAAGATATCGAGGAAACGAATGCCAACAAAATCATTATGAACGATGCTCAACAGCAACAAAAACAACAGAGAAACGGACTTAAATAAAAGGCCGCCAATAAAATGATTTTTTATAAAATTCTATTTTTTCCATACATTATATATATTATTATAAAAAATTAATTCGGGAATCTTAAGTAGAACAACCCCTTGTGTGTTTGTGGTATAAAGGTGAATGAGAACTCTAGCTAGGATTAGCGTAGACCTGTAACATAGTGAGGAAAGTATCAGCAGCAGTGAAGGACGACCAGCAGCAGCAGCCGATAAAAAGCATATGCAAATTAGAAAGTGTGCGCAAGAAGAAAAGGGAAAAAAACATGAAAAAATTTTGCCTTTGTTCGTGAGGGATTTCCGGTAATAAAAATAATTGTCAAAAAAAATTATTGTCTTAAAAAACAGTAAAAAATCTGTAAGAAATAAAATGAAGTTATTTCCCCAGTATGTAAATAAATATTTGATTCATCTTGCCGCAAAATACGTTTAAATATATGTAAACTCATGCAGATATTCGCATGTATTAATACAAAGACATAATGGCAAAAGTTAAAAAAAAAATGAATTGGTGCCATCAGCTAGAATCGAAACCAAAACATAAGTTCTCTACTGAAAACGCATGAGCAATACTAATTACTCGGTTTTGAAAACAAAATGGCAAAATGGCTGAAAACAAAATTACATTAGCTTTTACATTGGGTATCATGTTTTCATATCTTGTAAACGACTTATCAGCCCTAAATTTTAACTGATATTCGTTTTCAGCATACCTGAAACCTATAAAAGTCGAAATTTAAAATCTAAAAACCGCCACCAGACTGAAATCAACCAATCAAATCTTGGCACGGAAGAAATCATTCAAACATAAATAAAGTTCTCTTGCCCATTAGTTTTTAACGTAATTCAATAAAAATTAAATTTGCTCAAAAACAATAAATTTTATACAGTTTATGTTCATCCACCCCGCGCCGGAAGAAATGCTAAACAGCAGTTGCCAAGTCATTACAATATTGTAAGTATAATTCTATTCTTTTTACATTGTATTCCGAAATTATCATGAGCTAGGACGTTACATTATTAATATTTAATTATCATATTACTATAAGTTACCCTTAGAATGGTGAAAAAAGAAAATATAGGACTAAAAAACGGTACAGGCTGCAATAAGTGGTTTATCTATTAAACGAAACGTTGCTATCTTTGGGAACCGAACGTTTGATTCGGTCCCGAATTTTTTCCACATTTAAAATGTGATATGAAATTCCGGCACTTCTGTAATACTGAGTGGTGATCACGTTTTTGGTTTTCAGTTTGGAGACTATTATTATGAGGACACATTTATTCAATGATTAGTCTGCAGCACTTTTCTCTAATCATCTCCTTTCGATTGGCAATGATGGTTCAATAATAACATTGAATAGAGATCTCCAGTTGCACAAATTACCATGTGACCAGACGATAAATTCATTTGGTGACCTGATGACTAAGGTTTTTCTAGATATTGCTAAAAATTTTATAATGTTGGATGGCTTCGTGAAAGAGCAATCATGGCCCCTAGAAATGATGCTGTTGGTATGATCAATTATAATCTTTTACAAGAGTTATCGATCCATTGATTGTGTTATTAATGAAGATAAGGCAGTAGAATTTCCTGTAGAATTCACTATAGCTGCCTGGAATGCAACATCTTAAACTGATATTAAAGGAAGAAGCTCTGGCTATATTATTAAGAAATCTTTATCCATCCAAACTGTGTAATGGCATACGGTTAGCAATAAAATCTTTGAAACCTAATTTTCTGGAAGCCATTATAATAACTGGAAATTTTACAGGCGAAACTGTTAATTCCTCGAATTCCCCTTTATTCCTTCTGACATATCATTTCAGTTCAAGCATTTACAATTCACAATAAAACTTAGTTTTGCTATGTCTATGAGTAAAGCTTAAGGACAAAACCTCAAAGTTCTTCAACTTAATCTTCAGACACCTTGCTTTTTTAATGGCCAGTTGTATGCTGGTTGTTCACGCATTGGAAGTCCTAAAAACTCTACATTTACATGTTGTTTATGTAGAGGTTCTTCAAAATTAAAGCTATATGTACGTTTATATATGCACTGGTGGAAACTGAATTTAATTATTTCCTTAACGGAATAGATTGCTAATGTCATCTTTATATATATTGTACATTAAATGGTTAGAACAAAAGATTTAAGTTTTCAGATCTGCACTAAAATATAAAACAGTAACTGCTATTCTTAAATTATATTTTGAATTATTTTAAAAGATAAAAGATTAAACTAGAAAAGATGATTATGGCTACTTGGAAGGAATTTATGAAAACTCGTCTCTGGAAAACTTGTCTCCGGAAAACTCGTACCCGAAAAACTCGACACTGGAAAACTCGTCCCCTTTCGCTAGGTAAGAAAACTAGTCCCTTATTGAATAAATATCGATTGAAAACACATGTTATGACCGTTCTTGAAGAAGATATTATTTTTAAGAGAATACACATCCCATAATATTTTTAAAAAATATTTTTACTTGTTTACTCTTGTTTTAAAAAAATTAAATCAATGTTTCTAAGTTTTCGTTTTCTACCTAGCTTTGAATGGTTTTGGTCTTTCAACTTATTTTAAAGAATTTATTTAGTTGAAAAAAAAAAAGTAATGTCGAGTGTTACTTGTGAACAAAAAAAGTCCAACATAGGAGGATCACGTCTTAGGAGGATAATTGCTCAAAAATAGAAAATTAAAGAAAATATTAAGGTAGATTTAGTTTTAAAACGAGCCTCCCCCTCCAAAAGAAAATAAATTTGTATATTTTTAGATAATAATGCACATCCCATAATATTTTTTAAATATTTTTTCGTTTATTGTTTTAAAAAAAATTAATTGGTTTTTCTAAGTTTTCGTTTTCTACCTAGCTTTGTAAGTTTTTGGTGTTTAAACTTATTTTAAAGAGTTTTATTTAATTAAAAAGAAATAACAAGTAATATCGCACTCGACATTACTTAGTAAATAATTTTTAGCAAAAAAAATGTCCGAAAATTAAAGAAAATACTGCGGTGGATATAGTTTTAAAACGAGACTCCCCCACCTTCAAAAGAAAATAAATTTGTATATTTTTTAAGTACTTCACAAGTGCCCCCGAAATTACTTTTAAACGATACCCTCCCCTCCCCATGTTAAGAATGGCTTTCGAAATAATAACGTTATTATTTCAGCGCGGTACCAAAATTACATAAGACCGTGTTTTCCTTTTTGTTGTTTTTTTAATAACACAAGAATTATTTAAACTGAATTAATTCTTCTAAATAAAATAATCGCTTTCTTTGAATACACGTGTTTTCTTTTTTTATTTTTGTTTCGTAATGACACAGTGTTAAAACTAGAGTATTTTTTTAATAAATATTTGGTTTCGTTTTTCGTATCCAGACTCCGTGATCAAGTTTATTTTTTAAGCAAGAGTTAAAAATATTTTTTTTTTAATATTATGGGGATGCATAGTCTCTTTTAAAAACAATATCCCATTCAAGAACGGTAATAAAATGTGTTTTCAATCGATATTTATTCAATAAGGGACCAGTTTTCCAACCTAGCAAAAATAGGATTTTTCCGGGTACGAGTTTTCCGGAGACGAGTTTTCCCGGGACGAGTTTTCCGGGCACGACTTGGAAGACCTCCATGAAATAAAACGCACTTACTGCTCCTACCTTATGAGGGATGTGGTAAAAGAAGCCATTATGAATTAATGATTAGTTAATGAATTAGATACTTGTGTTTGAGGACGGTATATTCAAATAACTGCACGCCTGTAGAACTCTCTTCCGATTGTCTGCTTTCCAGCTGACTACAACCTGATTGTCTTGAAGTCCAACGTAAACAAGTTCTTGATGAACCGTCCTCCTAAGTAATCCAATTTACAGAATTCCCACTACTTATGTTTACTACGCTGTAATCACATTGACTAATGTATACCAATTATCCCTTATCCTCGAGTGGCCTCCGGGCCTTGATAAGCGGTGATTCCTGTGTAAAAAAAAATTAAATACAACCTGGCAATGCCGGGTACTTAAGCTAGTAAAATATATAAATAAAACAATCGCCACTGTCCAAATTCATATTTCTTTCTCTAAAGGTGTCACATGATAACAAGAGGATTTCACTATTATTATTTTCGGTGCAGTTACAAGCACGTTGGTCGAACTGGCGCCTTCGAAGAAGAACGATGAATGCTGTGCGACGCCAGCGAAGGCATCGGCATGTAGTCTGCCTGTCTGCATATTACAAGTGTTGTTGAGGGTTTGGATTAGTATTGAGAACGTTAATAACGTCAAGAAGTAATGATGTTGTGTGAGTTCCAGTCATAACAGGTTTTATTTCAGACCTGAAAATACCAATAAAACACTCAGACAAGCATGTACCAATCTAGACATATTTTTTTCGAAAAATATAAGGGGGCCAAAGAAAAAACATATCAAAAATGATTTATAGCTCTAAGCAGACACACATACACACACACACACACACACACACACACATATATATATATATATATATATATATATATATATATGTGTGTGTATTTAATCATTATAGTAAATAATTGTCAGCCCCTTTAAGAAACTCGTTTTTTTTATCGTTGAGCACTTTCTATTGAATTAAGTCGGTCAATTTAGCTCTTATGCAGAGATCGTCATATAATGATTAGATCACTCTGACTGACGTAAAAAAACATTTAAAAATAAAATGTTTAAAATTTCAACGTTCTTTCACGCGATTAACGGTAGCCGAATGGATGCAGTCCTTGCTAATGGAGCCAGGGATGGCTTCTGTCGCCGGTGTTAATCGTGACACCCAGCACTGAAGATTCCCGAAATGATGAAACACTAGTGTCTGTAAATTATTATAGTAAATAATTGTGTGTGTGTGTTTGTGTGTGTTTGTGCATAAATATACACGACCACACACATACATACACACACATATTAGTGAAACCTCTAGATACGAAATTAATTGGTCCCAGCTTGGTTTTCGTATCTTGAAATTTTTGTATCCTGAAAGACGTTTTACACGTAAATCGTCTAATCCATTCCAAGCACTATGAAAACGCTCATTAAATTTTATAATAAATGTAAAACCAGAATGAAATAAGAGCCAAATAGTACATAACCTGGCCGTTAATATCTGTAAATGTGCATATTGGAACATAATGTATTTTTTTTATATATAATTTCAATAGGAAAATGTAGAACCTTAACTTTTTGAACCAGGTGATGTCCGAATTTTACAAAACCATAAATAAAGATGAATAATAATACATACAAATTGTATTTAGCTTTGAATTGTCATCAATTGTTTCTTATATATATATATGTGGGGGGGGGTTTATGGGAAAATGTTTATTTAGTTAAATTTGATCTTTTATTTATACCGATCCTTTGACTTACGAAGCTCGATATTTAATACAGAGCATGTACTTTCAACTGGCAAATTCTATTTCTTTAATCTTCACATTTTTGCACAGATTTTCCCCGCCTAAAACCTAAAAATATAAAGTTTCGCATAGGTTCAAATACCCTATATATTAAGTTTCATGTCTGTAGACCAAAAACTTACAGGAGTTTAAGAGGCAAATTTTAAAACAAACATATATACACATACATAAATATATATAGAAAGAGTTTTGTGTTTACTATTTACTTTTTACGCAAATATTGCGCAAGTATAAATCATGTAGAATATCTGCATGAATATAATTACACGTAATAGTTAACTAAAGATGATCATCTCATAAGAAAACCGAAGAAACTATTTAGGAATTAAAATGAATGTTTAAAAGAATATACAAATTATCTAGATCTTTTGTAGATGAATGTTTGTTTGTTTGTTTGTTTGTTTGTTTTTTCTATTTTTACATCAAACAAATTTTTGACATTATATTTCTCAGTTTTAATATCACTTTTACTCTATTTTTAATTTCATGATAAATATCACTTTTCCTTTCTTATTTTCTAATTAATAATAACCAATGAGCCACATTCTTTTTCCATAAACTAGATCATACTGTATCTTCCCCAATTCTTTATTGCATAATCAAGTTGACATACTTTCATTAGAATTTCGTGGCCCTTAAAAGGTCCGTTTTTGTAACCCTCTGGGGGATGCAATTTGTTTGGATGTGACGACCCTCATATACGAAAATCCATGTCTTCATAGTTATAGTTAATTTTCAAAAAGAGGATAACAACTTTTTGTAAACCGCAACTGGCTTCGGTATCTTGTATTTTTTGTATCGATTCTTTAAAGCATTCTTTATGTACTGGTACATGGAAAATTTATACATTCTAAAATAAGATTTTTAATTTATTTTTAAAGATTTAAAAGTATGCCTATTTTAGCGTTTTCGTAAAAAAAATATTTTTTATCCTCATCTAAAAGATAATAATTATTGAAAACATATTCAATGAATCTCACACTTCAAAACGCAAAAGATAAAAAAAAAAATTAAACACCTTCAAATTTCGGATTTAAATTTTCGATATCGAAGGCACCCTGTGAAAAAAAATTTCTACACTCGCTCACCCTCCTACAATAAAATAAGTGTGTGTTTAATGGATCGCTTAGACTTTAAGGGGTCCAACAAGAGACAAATGAAGAGGGGGTATGAAGTCCCCAAAAATATATTCATGCAACGAATATGAAAAAAACTCCATTCGTTACTTAATAATCGGTGAAAATTTTATATTGATTAGATAATTACCTGATTTTTGGTAGATTTTTAAAGACACTCTGTTACAAAAATTAAAAACACTCCATACATTTGGCGGTCACTACATATATCATATGTGTTTGCTGTTATTAATAGCTATAAGTTTGGTGATTGTATTTGCGTGTACTTTTATCTTTTTCGGGCAAAGATATCTTCACCTTGAAAATTACGAATATTAGTCGCATCGTTTATTGTTTCAGACTTCGGCCAACTTCAGTCAGCATTACCCGGTAGAGGAATCTCATGCGATTAGCTATAATTTAACCTCTTCTCAGAGAGATAAGGCAAATCTTGGGAGAGTAGACCTCTTAGAACTGCACAGGACCAGTAATACACCGCATGCAACAGGGAAAGGGTCTTACAAGAATGGTCTAGACTCTGATGATTTTGGGACCGAGAGGGGGGCGGTTCCCACCGATGGGTCAGCTCAGTTCTAGTCCCCTGAATTGCCTTCTCCTTTGAGAACGGAGAGATTGGTTTATTGTCGATCGCTTAGGACTACTAATAGGTCGGATCGATATTGATCATTTTTTTTTCGCTGGTTGAGCAGAATTACCCTTGCTGGAGGCAATAACAATGTCCTTTTCGTTGATGTAGTTTACCCGATATGTTTTGTGAACACGAGTCCCTGCTTCAACCCGGACTTTCACTCCTCTTTCAATACTTGCACCGTTTATGGCTTTAGCTCCTTTTTCTCTCTTCGCCGTTAAAAATCTTGTTCACATAAAGGACAGGTTTCTCCATTGGCTGAATTCAAATTTAATCTGGAAATACATGCAATCAGTTTATTCGTTTATGCCTGTACGTGAGTCGGGTTGAGTGCAACAATACAGAGGGGGGGGGAGAAGAGAACATTCTCCTCTTATTTCCAAGGGGACCAGGTTTTAATAGCAAAATCACATAATATAACCTGGGATCGATACTGAAATTACTGCACTCTGTAAAAGTGGTTGAGGGAAGAGGTCGGGGGCAACCATAGATATGGTATAAGGAGGGATTCAACATCATAGGGAACCATTTCATGTGAAAGATTGACCCTGAAAACATGGGTAAAAATGCAAGATGTATTGGTTTATCATGAAAATTGATCGAGTTAGAAATTTAAAACGTAATGGAAAATGACTCTTAAGTCCAAAATGTTCAATTTTCGAAATTTGAAACTTTCCTCTGCTCGAATCTTGTCCAACTTTTAGTATGATGTATAGTAGACCCAACCTCACATAAAACCGATAAAAAATGCATTTTTTATGGTTGGGGTATTTTGGCGTTGTATTGACTGGACTACACAGTGTACACTCGTTATACTGGATCCTACTCCCCCACCACACACACACACGTAGAAATGAATTCATGTCTGCAGTGAGAAGTGGGAAATACCTCATCCCCATCCACTTGGTATATTCAATTATATGCACTACCATTCTTGCTTAGCTAAATGGATCGAACAATACGTATAATGGTACGTATGAATGGATAGGTGTGCTCACACACGCACACACACACACACATGCACGTATACGCAATCATCTTAGCGGATAATTGCAGGGGTAGGTGAGTAGGGTGTTGCCCGCCAACTTCTATGCACTACCCGTGGTGAGAAACTTGAAAGCAGTACTTATAGACGCGAATCACTTAACTGGTAAAATACCTTAGCATTTGCCGGGTCTGGTTTGATGGGCAAAATTGAGACATATTTGCTTCTTTCGGCGTCGTATCGCTACCCCCAAGTGATAATACCAGATGTGAAGTGGGACTCGAAAAAAGCGCATCAAGTGGCTTCATCGTTGTTTGTGGTGCCTTGTTTTCCGCGTAAATATCTTGTAATTCATAATATTTGAATTAATCTCTAAATCGTCGGAAGGCGTCTTTCTTTGGTTCGTGTCGCACCGTGGAACAAGCTGCCGTAGTTAACCTATAGACAACCAAACCGCGAAGTACTGCTTATCTTTGGATAATTATTTCTTCATATGAGCAGTGTTTGTAACGTAAAACATAAGCCAGAATATGAATATACCTTTGTAGCAAGACCTGAAAGCCACTCGAGGACGAGCATAAGGTAGTCAGCGAAACAACAGCGTAGGGATCGGTAGTGGTAGAAATTGTATAGAACTTGATTATTTAAGAGAACGGATCAACAAGAACTTGTTTACATCGGACTTGAAAACGAATATGCAGTCAATTGGAAAGCAGCCCCCCGGTACAGAGTTCCACGGGTGGGCAATTCTAAAAAAAGAAGTTTTGTTTGTGGAAGTTTCGTTTAGGTTTAGGCACAGATAGTGAGGGAAATTGTTGACGGTGGTTGTAGTTAGACAAGTGTTTGTTGTGGATGCTTTGCAGCAGGGGTGAGGCAACCATAATTTAAAGCTCAGTCGAGTACTTGAAAATAACGATAGAGAAGAGAGACTCGTAACTTCTCTTCTGTGAGAAAGAAGTTGCAATGAGAAGAAAAAGATATTCGAAAAGTTTATTTCACTTCCGCGCCAAGTCTTGATTTCCATGGGATCTAGCAAAAGATTCACCACAGTCGATTTCGTCTTCTTTAAGAAAACGCAGCAATCTTTGTCCATGGTTTTGCCAGAGGTAGTGACGATTTCTATACATGTCCAGGTTTCAATGATAAAACATCCAGACGGTATTTAAACGTACATATCTTCTAATAGTCCTTTAACGGTGCTTTTTTTTTTTTTTACTACGAGAAGCGTTCAAAAATTAATGCCCCCTATTTTTTAACGTGGCTTTTTGTCTCATAAAAAAATGTGAAAACTTTTGTACTACGATTGACGTAAATTATGAACTAACAAAAAAAATCATGTCCGACACGGATTTTTTTTTTTCAAATTTGCTACGCTTATAGATCTCCATGAAAGGAAATGAATGGCACTTGCTAAACATCTCAAGGTCAAGGGGTTCCTGAGATATGACCTTGACCTTTTACAAAAATGTGAATTTTTATGAAGAAGTGACCGATTTTAAAAGACGATATCTCTGTTGTTTATGGGCCTATACAGTTCATTCATATATCATTTTGAAGTACTTGGATGGATCTATAATTTTATCTGGAAATATTTTTTCAAGGTCAAATTAAAAAAGTTGACCTTAACTTTTAACCTGAATTCTCTCAAAAACCGTTCTTTCAATTTCTTTTAAATTTTGACAGAAGATTTGTCTATCTTATGACAGTATATATTCCAAATTCCATGATGGGCTTTTCACTCGTTACATACGTTTTAAAGAAGTGAGCAAATTCAAAATGGTGGAACGTAGTACCTGTGACTTCATATAAAACATTTTGTCAAGTTTGATATCTTTGCAAAGCTATTTTGATGCTGATTAATATTTACATGAAGACCATGGTCAAAAAGTTTTTTAAAAAAAAAAAAAAAGTAAAAAAAAAAAATTCTGTTGATGAAACTGAATTTTCTTCATTTGTTTTATTTTTTGTTTTTATTTTTTTAATGCAACACAGATTTTTTTATGGAAAATAATGATATAATTAGTGCTGAGGCAGTTAATCAGAATCTAGAACATCTAGAACTTTTTTAGGTATCGGAATCAGAAAACTTGTGACAAACCAATGAAAATTAGTATTTCAAACTTATGTGACAAAACGATTCCAAGAAATGTTAAACATTTCTTTTGCTTGTATTAGAAGATAATATGTAGAACATTTATTTTTAAGCTACTAGTAAAAATAAAAGCTAAGAACATAAAAATATGATTGTAATTGTCTGTATTTTTGAGATGAGGTGTTTTCATTGATTGAGATTATCGGACTGACTTCCTCATCTTGGTTGTTATTGTCACTGAACGTTTCGGCCGTTTTGCCCTCCGGTCTTCATCAGGTGTTTTGTATCGAACTGGGTCCTAGTGGCATATAGCCGAGTGGTCCTAGGCGTTGTATCAAAGTTTACAGTTACCCAAAGGTGCTGAGTTCAATCCTGAACGAAGGCAGTGAAAAAGTAACATTCAATATAGAGAATCAGCAACTATGTCCCACAGCCTAGCTGGAGTCCGAACACGGTACCCCCGTAATAATAATAAAGGGTTGGGTTCGAGACTCCTAACAAACAGTTCCCCAGTTCGATACAAAACACCTGATGAAGGCTGGAGGGCAAAACGGCCGAAACGTTGTGACGATAGCAACCAAGATGAGGAAGTCAGTCCGACAATCTCAATCAATAAAAAATATGATGTGGATTTATTTCAGCTGTGTGAAAACCCCAATAAAACATGACCTTTTTCCTGCCCAGTCCTTCAGCATTAACAAATCTGACAAGAAAGTGCTAAAAGATATTAAAATACTTTGGTTTTTCAGTAAGTGAAACTTTTATCACCTCTATGTTAGACATCTTTTAATTTTGGAAGTCACCATCCCTTTACTTGAGACAACTGCTTGTTATAAAAATAAGTTCTCAATATATGTAGTAGAGGGATTGGTGAAGATAAAAATCAATAAAAAAAAATAATAAAAAAAAACTAATATTGAAATCGTTTTGTCAGTTGAGTTTGACTTGGAACAGATAGGCACGAAAATTCATGCTACAAGATTGACATTTTGCCAGTCACCATAAAAATGTAAGTTCTATTTTCATTAACTTTATGTAGAATTTTAGTAGATATTTTTATTAAAATGGTTAACCTATACTCCTACTAAAAATATGTTTCTGTTTGGTTTATTGCTATTTTTCAGTGGATTATTATTGAATGGACACTTATATGTAAGATTATTAAAGAAAAGAATTAAAAGTTAATATTTCGACATTTGTCAAGGGTGCTCACTTTTTAGTTGCAACGTTATAGTAAATCGATACCCTACTTTGTAAACACGGAAATGAATTTGTTTCTTTTACCTATTTTTTGTACTTATGTATTTTAGGTACTGTGCTGAAATAACGTTATTATTTCGAAAGCCATTCTTAACATGGAGAGGGGAGGGTGTTTTGTAGGGACCTCCAAACGTTTGTGAAGAATTTTGTACATAATCCCGTGACGTCAGACTTGTGTTTACTTTACGAAATATGGAACGGCAGAAGCGACTGAATGCTTTTTTAAAAACCTTTGTTTATTTTCTTCAAATGCAACTAATAAATAATCTTTGTTATAATTTTGTAAGGTTTTAAGTTTTACACATTTTAATGATTAGTAATATTATAAATATTTATATATTAACTATAAAATATGGTTTTACTAACTATTTACGACTGTTCCTTTGGTTAATTATGGATTTCCATACTTTATTTGGTAAAAAGGGACAAACTAGAAACCGTAGTGATCTTTGAAATAGTTTATTTTTCGCACAATAATATTTTTCAATCGTCTTTAATCTGGCGATGAAATAGATGGTAAGAGTCGTATTTAAACAGTTTTTTTTTATCTATGTTGTAACGGAACATTTTGAAATAATGGAGTTTAAATCTTTTAAAAATTGATTAACTTTTTAAAAGTTTGTTTTTCATCGCAATTCAGCAGGAGAAAATAAACTTTATTTTAAAAAAGGATTAATTTTTTAATTCCAAATTCAAGGTAAGTTGTTGTCCAATTTGTGCATTTAAAATGTAAAAAAAAAAAAATATTTTGTATTTATTGGAACTCTTATCTTTCATAATAAATAGTAATTTCGATCGATTTAAATATATTTCGTTAAAATTGTGAATGAGGAAAGATCTTATCTTTGCCAAATACACGAAAAACTAGATTTCCACACGATACAATTAATAAAGTAAAGCAGTTTTACAAAAGTGAAGAAGTCAGTCGAGTGATGCCTGGGAAAAATGATTACAAAACTGTTTTAAAGGATGGAGAACGGGTTCAGGAACAAAAATATCTTGTTCTCTGTAACCTGAAAGAGGCATTTAAATTATTCACATCAAAGCACCAATAGAAAATAGGCTTCTCTAAATTTGTCGAGATTAGACCAAAAGAATGCGTGCTAGCAGGTGGTGCCAGGACTCATACTGTTTGCATTTGCACAATCCATCAGAATATAAATTTGATGATTTCAGGATCTCATCTGACTAAACTGACTGAAGGAGAAAGTCATCATTTGACAGATTACAACCAATGCATACTTGCTGTTACATGCAATGAAGCATCGACAAATTGTTATTTGGGTGACTGCTCATTTTGCAACAAACTGATGGATGATTTTGTTATGCAAGAAATTTTTCAAAAAGACTCAATTGATGATTTTGTTATGCAAGAAATTTTTCAAAAAAACTGTATGATTTTGTATACAAACAGTGATTATCAACTGATAGAACCATTCTACAAACTCTATCACAATCTTCAGAGGAATTTTTTGAAACTTTCCATGCAGGCCTTCAAAAATTGAAGAAGCATAATTTTATTGCCAAAACACAATCAAAATTTTGTTCTGATAGAAAAGGTTCTTTAAAGTTTGGTGAAGTCTTAGAAATGGCAGATTATTCTGAGAATTATTCATTTATTTTGCAAGATTCAGCTCAAGGATTCTACTGGAATAATGATCAAGCTACATTGCACCCATTCATCTGTTACTATAGAAATAGAATTGACCTTGAGCATATTAATTTTGTTATAATATCTGATTGTCTTAAGCATGATGCAGTAGCTTTCCATTTGTTTCAAAAAAAGGTTATAGAAAAATTAAAAGAACTTATAAATTTTAATATACAAAAAATGGTATATTTCTCTGATGGGGCTGTTATACATTATAAAAATTTTAAAAACTTTATAAATCTGTGCAACCATAAATCTGATTTTGGTATTGATGCAGATTGGCACTTTTTTGCTACTTCTCATGGGAAAGGACCATGTGATGGGTTAGGTGGCACTGTAAAAAGGTTAGCAGCAAAAGCTAGCCTGCAGCGACCCTATAATGAACAAATAATGACGCCAAGGCAGCTGTATTTTTATGCAATAAAAATATTTCTGGAATACATTTCTTATATTCCTCAACTGCAGAATGGACAAAGGAAGCAAACATCTTAGAAGACAGATTTAGCAATTCCTCCACGATTATAGGAACACAAAAATTACATACTTTCATTCCTGTCTCTCAGAGAGAAGTGGAAATAAAAACAGTGTTAACACAAAAGAAAGAAAGAATAGTTCGAATCACAAATCGGAACAATATGGAGTTCAAAGACATTAACGGATTTGTGACAGTACTTTATGATAGGAATTGGTGGTTAGGATGTGTACTTGACAAAAATCCAGATAATGGTGAGGTGAAAGTGACATTTTTACAACCAAATGAACCCTTTCCATCTTTCTATTATCCATCACATCCAAATATATCAATTTTGAAATATTCTGATATTCTTAGCTCAGTTGATCCAATAACTGAAACAGGAATATCTTATAAACTTTCAAAAAATGAGATGAAAAATGCATCATATATTTTAGAAAGAAAGATTATGAAAGAAAAATCTAAATAAATACTTTAATGTTCATTCTTATAAAAATGTTTCAGTAAAACAGATTTTTCATTTTGAAATGTATCCTAATGAACACATGTTGATTTCTTGTATATATAGTGTATACTTAAGACTTCAAAAATGTCAAAGAAACTGTTTACCATCGCCATCAAATGTTGTTTATTCTTTTGATATTATAACCTAATTAAATCTCAACGCATTTTTCAGAAATTTTTATCACATCACTTTCTGTATCAAAATCTGTTGTATGAGAAAAGTATGACAGTCATAAAACAGTTTAACTTCACAACCAGAATTTGCATAAAATTCAACATACCAAGAATTTTTAACAACATGCATTTTTTAAAAAATTTCATTGAAAAAAAATTACCAATAAACAACAGAAATTGCCTTTTAGTAGATTTAGAATATTAATCATCGAGAAAGATTTGTTCACGATTGAGATCACATATGTTTTATCGTATAATTTAATAAACCCTTAACACCTTTCAAAATTCTTTTTTATTATATATCACTTTTTCCATAACAAAATCCGTGATGCGTTTAAAAAAAACGGTGCTTATGCACTTTTTGAACCACACTATTTTTAAAATTGTATTTTCAGTTTAATTTAAAGTTTTTCAAATTAATTTAAAGTTTTACGATATGTTCTTTTTTATTATAAAATTATAAGGTGAAAGTACACATTAGTTACAAAACACCCTTCTCTCCACATGTTAAGAACGGCTTTCAGAATAATGTTATTTCAGCATGGTTCAAAAAGTGCACAAGTACCAGAAAACAAATGAAGAAAATTCAGTTTCATCAACATTTTTTTTTTTTTTTTAATTTTTTTTTTTTTACTTTTTGACCATGGTCTTTATGTAAATATTAATCAGCATCAAAATAGCTTTGCAAAGATATCAAACTTGAGCATATTGGGAAATATCAAAATGTTTTATATGAAGTCGCAGCTACTAGGTTCCGCCATTTTGAATTTGCTCACTTCTTTAAAACGCTTGTAATGATAGTTCTAGTGAAAGGCCCATCACGAAATTTGGAATATATACTGTCATAAGATAGACAAATCTTCTGTCAAAATTTAAAAGAAATTGAAAGAACGGTTTTTGAGAGAATTCAGGTTAAAAGTTAAGGTCAAGGTCAACTTTTTTAATTTGACCTTGAAAAAAAATATTTCCAGATAAAATTATAGATCTATCCAAGTACTTTAAAATGATATATGAATGAACTTTGTAGACCCATAAACAGAGATATTGTCTTTTAAAATCGGTCACTTCTTCATAAAAAATTCACATTTTTGTAAAAGGTCAAGGTTATATCTCAGGAACCCCTTGACCTTGAGATGTTTAACAAGTGCCATTCATTTCCTTTCATGGAATGGAGATCTAAGAGCGTAACAAATTTGAAAAAAATCCGTGTCGGACATTGTTTGTGTCCCCCCCCCCCAAAAAAAAAAAAATTTGTCGATTTGACATGGAATGAGTCATGTATATGTAGGTAGGTTCCAACTCATGGTTTCCTAATGAGAAACTCCAGTTGCATTCTGTATTGTATGTTAAACAATGTTTTTTCATCGTTTGAAGAGGGTGCTGTTATTGAGAATATTTTCAAACGACATAATGCTTGAAATTGTTCGAGTGGTCACAAAACGATTGTAACGTATTATGAAAACACACTGTACTGTTTCGCTCTTTCACAGCTCCTCAATTCGGCTAGACAAGCAACTACCTCAAGCCAGGATCGAAACCCGACCGCCCATATGACAGTCGGAGCTTCTAGCCGTTTCGCTATTCGGCTGCTGCAATGCGGGCAGTGAATTAACAATGTTTTGACATTGTCCAAATATATATATATATATATATATATATATATATATTTATAATTTATATTTATTTTTATGTCCAAATATATATATATATATATATATATATATGCCGACTATATTGACAATGTTACGTTATGAAGTCTATCAGATAGGATGGCTGCGACAACACTCTGTATAGAGAACACATAAAGAGATTGGAAGCCGTCCAACAGAGACCCCTGAGAAGGACCATGAAGATCAAATGGTGTGACTACATACCAAATACGGAAGTTCTCAGGAGAGCAAACCTAAATAGCGTGGAAGCTACCCTTGCTACTATACAACTACGATGGACCGGGCATATTACTAGAATGAAAGACAACCGAATTCCAAAGATGATATTCTACAGGGCACTGGAAAATGGAACCCGCAAGGTAGGAGGTCAGAAGCTTCTCTACAAAAATGTAACAAAGCGGCACGTGAAGGCAATGAACATCAATGTTGAGAGTTGGGAGGAAGAAGCCAAAGAAAGGAGTGGTTGGCGTAACAGTCTCCACAAAGGAAAGAAATAGAGAGAAAGATTGGAGAAGCCTTAGAGCTGAGACACTATAGACGACACAACCCTGGCACTCAAATATGCAGTGCCTGTGACCGGATGTTTCACACAGAAAGAGGAGTATGTCAACACCAAATGATAAAGCACTGAGGCCCCGACTAGTCATCGTCAAGACTGACGGACTGCATGATGATGATTTGTAGGTAAAAGCATCCTCATACTAGGTAGTCCTAGTCAAAGGTGGCTTTTTGACATGGTTTGAATCCTCTGATTAGTATTGATCGCTCTCCCCTGTACTGATGATTGCGTAAGCATGAAACACTAGTGTCTGTAGGCATAAAAATTATTTATAATTTATTTATATATATATATAATTGTTAGGAGCCTTGACTGTCGTACAGACGGTCGGGTTTCAATCCTGGCTTGAGGTAGTTGCCTGTCTAGCCACACTGATGAGCTGTGAAACAGTACTGTATGTGGATGACTATAATGCTCCTCATCTTGAGTTGAGCATATTGAGAAGTGATGCACAAATTACCATTAATGCATAAAGCGATGCTCTTTGTGTAAACAAATAGAGCTTAGGTATTTCGGACGATGTCAAAACATCATTAATTCACAACTCGCACAGCAGTTGCCGATTAGCGTAATGGTTAGGAACCTTGACTGTCGTACAGGTGGTCGGGTTTCAATCCTGGCTTGAGGTAGTTGCCTGTCTAGCCGCACTGATGAGCTGTGAAACAGCAAAACAGTACTGTATGTGAATGTGAAGATATACATATATATATGTATATCTTTTTGTATCTTGGGTTTACTGAATTCCAGGAAAATAATTCATCTAGTCTGGTGGAGTATCTAGATTCGTGTTTTTACTTGCGATGACATCACTTAAGGAAGGTGCATCATTCCTTGTAAAAGCCAGTGTGCATTAGCCATACATAACAGATCTTATTTGGGCTTGAAATATTTGTGGATTTGAATATTTAATCAGAAGTATCCTCATACCAGGTTGTCCTGACAAACCCTTGTACAGAGAGACATTAGTCGATTGAGGATAGTGTCTAGTGAGAGAGAGAGAGAGAGAGAGAGAGAGAGAGCAATTAAGCAAAGCACATGTTGATATACATGATGCCAAAAATGTACAAAAAAATATTTTTTGAAAAATTGCACTAATAAAACTTTCTTAAGTAAAGAAAATGCAGAAAAGTCTTCATGATGTACGTACCCGTCACAGAACAAAGATGGCATAGTCCAAAAATCATGTAATTTGATTTCCAGAAAATCAAATTTTATGACTTCCTCGGATGCAAGAGAAACCAGTCGCCATATTTGATTGAATTTGAAATTCATGCCTGGTTACCTCCCCCTTAACAACTTCTCTAGAAACAAAGGTTCATCAATGGCTACTAAAAAATACTTTAATCGCTAAAAATCGTAAAATTTAATTTTCATAAATAAAAAACAAAACTTGATCAATTTTTGTGATTTTTAATATATACAGAAAAGTCTTTGTAATGTACGTACCTGTCACGGAACGAAGATGGCATATTCCAAACATCATGTAAACCCCTGTACAGAGATACCTTAGACAGTTGAGGATAGTGTCTAGTAAGTATTCTGTTCATGTAAATTCGTGTTAGTAGTCACGTGACTTAGAAATATGTAGATAAATATATTTATAGCGTGAATATACATGTGTAAGTAATATATGTAAGTATTTGGCAACATAGAATTGTGTATGTGTGTGCGTTGGTTTACCTTGATTTTGTTAATGTGTGTATAGTTGTAAGTAGCAGCTTGTTTCTGTTCGCCTGACTCTCAGTAGTGTGTAAGAATTTTTGTGCAGGATGAAGAAAGCTGGTATGTGAGTCATTGAAGATTTCTTTCTGCCATGCCTTCCCCTCCTCCTGCTGGTCAAAGACATGTGGGGGTTGTTGATCGTGTGTTTGTGAAGTCTTGTTTAAGGTGTGGCCAGTGGGTGTCATCTGGGAAAATCTCTAATCTTATAGGAATTTGTAAATTCGCATCAACTTAATACTTTTGCATAGAATTGTTAGTTTTGGGTTTTTTGAACGATTTTCATTGTTTAGAAAATAATTTCAGTTAACATGTTCCTTTGAAAACTTACTTGCTTTGGGAAGTGACGAAGAAAGCAAATTCAAATGAATCAAAGAAAATAATAGTGTAGCAATTAGAGCCATTTGCTTTTTAACGCTCATTAGAATCACTTCGTCATTCAGTCGCCATAAACGAAGATGACTCAAGAAAGTCGTTTGAAATGTAAAAATAAGAGTTTGTCTTTGTATTCCATATACTCGAAGTATAATATGAAGTGCCTTCAATAAGTTTCCAGACTTTTCCGTGTGGGAACTTGGATAGTACACACGAGAAACTCTGGTCCGCTTTGAAGTAATCTCCTCTACAGTTGTTGTACCATGACCCTCATCAATGACCCTCATCACAGCCTCTTTCATCTCCTCAATCGTTTCATAACGATAGCCTCTAAGGTTTTCTTTGAGCTTAAGGGATTGCCAAAAGTCACAGGGAGCAAGGTCTGGACTATAGGGAGGATGAGGAACTATTTCGATGCTCATTTTGGTCAAATAATCTGTGATGAAGATGGAGTTGTTGACTGCATCCTTGCAACAAACTTTGTGCAAATCTTCTGCATCTTCAGTTCTTTGCAAATAATTGTGTGTACAGTTCTCACACTGACATCAAATTGTGCACTTATTGTCTCTATAGACACGCGACGGTCCTTATCCATGAAATTCTTTATTTGGCCAATCAACTCTGGTGTTTAACTTCCTTATTACTCTTACACCTCTCATCATCCCTCACAGACTCCCTACCTTCCTTGAATCTCTTTTGCCACTCAAAAACTGGTGCTCGATTCATGCAAGATGGTCCAAAAGCAGTCTGAAGTACTTTTTCCAAGTTTAAAACATAATTTTATTGCATATCGTTTTTCTAAAGTGCCCTCGTATCCAGATTGTATTTTTTTAATTCGCTAGCTGTGACAATCAGGTTTTAGTAGGGTGTATTCCAATTTTTGTTGTAATTGTTCATTTGAACCCGAAATCATAAAATTGGGCAGAAACCTCAAAAGATGTATGGCAATGACCTACTGAATTTTCAAGAGTCTACGACAAATTTAAATGTCTGATCAAAAAAGTCTGGAAACTTATTGAAAGCACCTCGTAATAATAACAATTTGATTTTTAACAAAATAAATTTATTGTTTATATTTAGTCTAATCTAATTTATAAAATGCACTCTGTCTATCTGTCTTCATTTTTTCAAACTGCATCTCCTCCGAGATACAGTCATTGAGCTGCTCAAGGCGTTGCATTTTTGTTGACCATTGTTTTATATAATATATATATATGAATATGAATCTTTTATTGCTATCTTTTGGATCTTCACTTAAACACTTCCATTTGCTTTATCCGTTACTTTAAAAAAAAAAAAAACGTTTTATAAAAAAATGGAGCTTCACTTCTCCATGATCTGATGTTTTTTCTAGAAGCTTTAATTTACTCTGGACATCTATAATACTATTTCCTCGATCCTTATGGATTACCAATGGATTTTCAATGGACTCATTTTGGATTTATCCTGTTCTGGATTTTACCTTATTCATTGGATTTTTACCATATCCTTTTTTCTCCTTTTTTTCCTGTTTCCTTAATCATTTTGAATCCTTATAAACCTTCATTAACTGTTAAATAACATTTATACTAGCATGATTAATATCATATTTTTAGTTTGTTTCAATGCATTAACCTGAAAAATTTATTGTATTTTTGAAAACCTCTTTCCTCTGATGAGAAGAATTGCATTTTTCAAAACTCCATGGAATATTTGTACTCCTTGTTAGATTATTAAAATTTTGCATACCCTCCCTACGGGTTTATAATGGAGAGTAGACAATGCATTGTGGATGCATTATCGGCAGCTCTCGTTACTCTTGGTTCTCCTTATTTGTCCCTCAGTCCTCATTTCCAATGAGTGATTTTTCTGACAAAGTGTGAAGAAAAAGCTGCTTTTCAGGATGGCATTACTTCATGAACAGTAGCCTAAGATGTCGGAAATTTTCTGTTTCTATGTCTATCCTTGTGGCCATGTCACTAGTAAGGGTGCTGTAGGTAAACGTTTCATCTGGGCTGATGTTATCCGCCTGATAGTTAGGGACCCGAACCTTGGATTAACCACTAAGGAGACTGTCCTATCAGTAGGTGCAAAGTACTGGGGCTGCTGTATTGCCATCTGGTGAATGGATTCGGGACCATGTAGTAGTTTCTGGTGGGGCCTCTCGATGCCATACTAGTGGGTAATTGTTACGGCTTTACCTTATCATATGCTACAAGAAAAAAAAAATTCCTGTCTTTTTCTCTCCTGCGTTCTCTCTCTGTCCTGTTCTAACCAAGTCTTTCGACCTGTTCCACAAATCCCAAATCCTCAACATGAAATATCTCCAGAAAAAAATCACGAATAAACCTAGAACCCCATCTTCCAACATAAACCCCTACTACCATGTTTCCTTCTCCAACATCAGGGGTCTATGTTCCAACCTTCCAGGGGTTGAAACCCAATTACAGGAGACGAAACTAAACATATTCTTCCTAAGCGAAACTGGCATAGGGCCGACCACTTCCCTAGACGAGTTCATAATTAAAGGATACTCTAACTTAACATCTAAATCTGACCCCCAAGATCGCCATGGGCATGGAATATGTGCCTACATTAAAGATGGCTTTCCATGTGAAAGGGATATCTCCAGTAAAGACTCTAATTTACCTTATATGTGCTTCCGGGTTGCACTGGCTTATATTTACCCTCTATTGCCCCCACAACAGCGGAGTTGCTCTCTTTAAGAGCATATCTGAGAAAATTGACCACATCCTGTCTGCTCATCCTTCGGCTAATATCCACATTTGTGGTGACTTCAATGTCCACAATGTGGAATGGCTGACCCACTCAAACAAGACAGATGATGAGGGGAAGTTCTGTCATGATTTCGCCATTGCCTATGACTTCACCCAGATTGTTCAGGAACCCACCCATGTGCCCGATACTTCCGGTTAGTACGCAAGCCTTCTAGACCTTTTTCTCACAATTTCCCCTGAGCTATGTTCATGTTCTGTTCTGTCTCTTCTGGGATCTTCCGACCGCTTGGTTGTATCAGTTAAGATAAAAACGAAATGCAATAAGTCTTCAGATGTACCCCTCCACCGTACTGTATATCGATACTCTACGGCTGACTGGGATAGCTTCCATACATTCATATCTGATCTACCTCTGTATTCCATGTTTAAAAAAGCTGTATCCTCTATAGTATCAGACCTGACCGAATGGTTAATTGTAGGCATAGACCGATTCAAAAAATTCCAACAAAAACCTAACACCATAGTTCTCTACAGAATGTGCTGCTGCTATCGCGCAGAGAAATCACTTTCTCCATTACTACCAACGTAATAGATGTACTGAGACTACAGCTGCTTTCAGCACTACTAACAACCACTGTAAAAGAGTAATAAAAAATGCAAGAGAGCTATATGCTCAATCCGTTAAATCCAAAGTAGCTGAGCAACGGCTTGGTTCCCACCAGTTCTGACAAATAGCAAACAGGATCCTGAACAGAAGTGTGCGTTCTATCCCAACCATCATCAATGGACCTGAGGTCATCTCGTCAGCATCAGACAAAGCCAAACTATTTGCCAAGAACTTTGCAGCTAATTCTACCCTATGCGATGAAGGCCATCAACTCCTCGTATTTCCTCCTATAACAGACAACACGCTATGCAACATACAAATATCTGTGCATGAGGTCACCAAGCTAATCAAGAACCTTGATTCCAGTAAAGCAACTGGCCCTGACGGCATTCCAATTATAGTGTTGAAAAAGCTTCAACCAGAACTTGTCCCCATACTTACAAAATTGTTTAAGTGTTGCCTTAAGGAGAAGTGCTTCCCACACCCTGAAAACCCTCATCAATATGAATTCAAGTGAAAAGTCATCTCCCTCTCAGTACAGACCAATAAGTCTCCTGTGTGTCATGAGTAAGTTGCTTGAATCCATATTAAATAGAGAAGTAGTCAACCACCTCAGCAGAAATAACTTTCTTAGCGATATGCAATATGGTTTCCATTCTGCCAGATCTACAGCAGATGTGCTAACGGTTATATCTCATAGGATTAGTGAATCACTTGACAAAGGCTTCCTCTCTAGGGCAATTGCTCTTGACATATCAAAAGCCTTCAATAAGGTATGGCATAAGGGCCTACTTCACAAGATTTCCAGCGATGGTATAACTGGAAATGTTTTCTCAATAATTAAATCATTTCTCTCTGATAGGCTCATAAGAGTAGTGGTTGATGGGTAGAAATCAGAGGCCCTCAGTATTAATGCTGGAGTCCCTTAGGGGTACATCCTGGGCCCAACTCTCTTCCTGATCTACATCAATGATCTCCCAAAACACATACTTAAATCATTTGTCAACATCTATGCTGATGACACGACCATCTATGGCAACACATCAAAGGCTGTAAATGACAATGTTCTCTCTGATTCTCTCTCCTCTGGTCTTAAGCGCATGGTACAGTGGGGGAAGAGCTGGCTGGTTACTTTTAATGCATCTAAAACCGAGCTTCTATCTTTACATCATCAACGCTCTGATCCTCATCTGGCATCAATTGAAATGGATGGTTTTTGTCTAGGGGAAGCCCCATGTTTTGATAAGCTTCTGGGCTTGACCTTTACTCCTGACCTGAAATGGAACACGTACATCAAGTCTGTGGCCAAGGTCGCTGGAAAAATGGTGGGATCATTCTACCACTCCAGAAGATATCTCACTACTAATGCAATTCTCTATCTATATAAAAGCCAAGTACGTCCAAGGATAGAGTACTGCTGCCACATCTGGGCAGGAGCTGCTAAAAACAGTCTATCCTGCCTTGACAGAGTACAAAATAGGCTTCGTGGCTTAGTGGGGGAGGCCTTCCTCTTCCCTGAAACTTCTCTCCCACAGGAGAGATATTGCAAGCTTGTCTTTATTTTATCGTTACTTCCATGGCAAGTGCTCGTCTGAGCTCCAATCCCTGGTCCCCCCCCCTCGCCAATCTTTCATGAACAACACCTGTCTAGCTGAAACCACTGTCAAAAATTTTCCCCACTCTTTATCTGTGCCAAAACCAAAACGTAGATTCCATGAACAAAGCTTCTTTCTTAGGAGTGCACACCTGTGGAACTCTGTTCCGTTTGCCTGTTTCTCCCTTGACTACAACCTGGATGTCTTCAAGTCCAACATAAACAAATTCCTGATGAACCGCCCCCTTAAGTAAGACACTTTATCAAATCTCAACACTAACGTACTGTACACGCAACAACCCTTATACACAAGTAGCTTCTGGGCCTTGATAAGTGGTGACCACCTTGTAAAAAAAATAAATAAATAAAAAAAAATTTTTTTTTTAAATTTGAATAAATTTTCAATATTAAGATTTCTCTATTATATATATATATATATATATATATATATATATATATATATATATAGCCAGTAAAAAATATTTGTTTCGAGTTCAAAATTAAAACAAAATAGAACTTGTCAGGCATTAGTTAACTTAAGGTGCTCTTGTACGCATGTGCAAATATCCGTTCAAGTCAGTTCATTTTTAACCATTTTTTATCCATTTGATGATAGCTCAAATGGTAACGACTAAGGCTGGACACTGAATGTTTTGGTTTCGATTCTAGCTGATGGCACTAAAGTCATATTCTTATTTTACTTTTGAAATCACTATAATGTATTAGGTACAATATAATATTCAATGGAGAATTTGCTCTATAATTATAAATCTTCATATTACAAAATATCATATTTAAGCATATTTTACGACCGGGTGTCTCGCTAATAAAGTCGGATGTCTTGCAAATAAAGCTATAAATGAATTGAAGAAAAATAATTAAAAAATTTTGCTGGGTCGTAAAACATACAGTTTTAATTTTAGCAGATTTCATATTATTATAAAGTCAATTATATATATATACTAGCAAAAGTACCCGTCGTTGACTGGGTTCAAAAACAGCCTACAGAAAATGGACTCTGATTTATGAAAGTATGATAAGTTATGAAAAGGAAGGGTTGTAAATTTTGGTTAAATTTGAGGGTATCAAAACCAAAGCAAAATATGATGAAAGTAAAAATAAAATAGATAAACCCCATCATTTATTATACCATACCTGTTCACACTTAAACACTTATCACAATATTCTGTGGATCTATATTAAAAACCTTGTTAAACTTTGACATATTTCCATTCTATGGAGGTCAGGCGCAAACGAACACCCCATAATTTTATTATATCATATTTCTTTAAACTGAAACATAATTATCAAAGTATACTTACGCAGATAGATATGAAAAGTCTTTATTAAAGTTTGTGCCTATTTCCATTCTATGTGGAGGGCAGGCGCGAACGCAGACCCCACAATTTTATTATACCATCCCTATTTAAGATAAAACATACTTATCAAGTATTATTATGTACATCTATTTCAAAAACACTTGTAAACGTGTTTTTTTAAATTTTTATTTCCATACTTTGCGGACCAGAATGAATCATCATTATGCCAGATCAAAAATACCCATTCCTGTGTCTCGATACATCTATCATTATATGTGATCAGTTTTCTATAATAGTCAACCATATAGGAGCCTATTCATGACCAGAGACACATACAGACGTTCAGCTTTATATTATATATATATATATATATATATATATATATATAATTAGCACTGATTTCAAGTTTTTTAAAAAGACGACTCAGCTAGA
>NC_136508.1:40147012-40269512 GCF_053919585.1 Euprymna scolopes | reverse complement strand
TATTTAATTCACCATCTTAGGATTTTACTAATTATCTTTGAAATAGACCCAGAAAACCAATCTTTCAAATTTAACTGAATTGGTTTGCTCACCGTGAAAACATTTATTATAATTTTTTTTTTTTTTTTCACATGTAAAAATATTTTTCCCCCTTTCAGAAATTAACTTTAGTCTTTAATCTTTCAAATACAATCAAAAAAAATAGTCGGAAACCTACAAAAAAATTATGATAAATCGACTTTCAAAACTAGGTCCCCTTATCTTTATTTCACCATTTTTGCCCGTACCTAGTTATAAAAAATGTCGTGACATGTGATCATCTGCCGACTTTCTTTTCGGAGGAGGAAGTAATAACTAGGAGTGTAGTCTTCTCGGACCAAATAGAATCCAACATTATTATAGCACACGGTTTGATTCTCGGTTGCTAGAGTTTGTCTTGTGTCAGGTAAGTAAGCGTCCTTAAGCGACTGTAGACGTCACGCTGTCATTTTTTTCTTTTCTTTTTTTTTTTGTATACAAGGGACTTAATTATGAATTTTTAAAAAAAATAGTTAATTGTAGTTGTGTCCCTTGAACCATTCGTTCTACATGTTATGGGCTCAAAGGCGATCACATAAACTTGTCAATGAGAGGGCGAAGCAAACAACGTCAACATGATACTGATAAAGACGGGTCCATTAGCACCAATGAGGGGGGGGGGCATCAAATAGATTATAGAAGTCACTGATAGAAACTCGTTTGCTTACATATTTTGCAAATGCATACTTACTGCCCACTTTATAAAAACAAAATTTTCCATTTCGGCGCTTTTCTACAACTCGTCATTGGTCTGAGGGAGGTAACTCCATTTTTCTAAGAGATTCGTCCATTTTTTTTCATAAGAAAATTTAGGACGCTAAAACTACAACTTCGAGGAAGTGTAAGAAAATAAAGCGGCGAATTTTTTTTTTGTTTTTTTGTCTTTTTTTTTTTTTTTTTGTCTTTTGTTTTTCGTTTTTGGGGGTTTTTGGGGTTCTTTTTTGGTAATCGAAACAACAAAAATGTCGCATCATCGCAGTTTGTTGCATCAAAAAAGATGCCGTAGGTTTCTTTTCTTTGGTAATATTCATTCTTTGCTTTTAAGATTTAGATTTATTTAAAAACAATGTAGTCATATCTTTTTTGTTTTTATTTATTTTTTTTTAAACAATTTCTCAAAGTTGCGTTGTATTTTAGCGTCCTCAATTCTCGTATGAAAAAAAAAATGAATGAATCTTTTTTCTAAAATGGAATGGTCTCTCTCTAACCAATGACGAGTTTTAAAAAAGCGCCCATTCTGCCTCCTTCCCCAAATATTATCCTGCTTCTGTTTCAATTGTTTACTAGCAGGTGGGAGGAGACCTCTGACCTCGTAGGTTGTAAAATACGCTCCAATATATTTTATTGGACATATACTAAACATAGTTAGATCCTTCTTAGACCATAGGACCATCCAAGTTGTCATTGATGGACGTAAATGCAAACAGCATAACATTAATGCGGGAATGCCTCAAGGGTCGATCATTGGACCACTATCATTCCTGATATTCATTAACGCCCTCCTGATAATATTGTGTCCGAGATGAGTATATTATGATACAATGCTATTGCTCCATAACATGCACGAGGGAAGAACGGTGCATTTATTTGCTTCCTCAGAAGAGCAAATTAGACACAAGGTCGTTTTTTAATGTGGGAGGAAAACTAGCTCCCCCAAGGGGAAACTCTGGCAGGGTCTACGAGAGCAGAACGAATGTACACAAATCTAAGACAATGACAGAATCGTTAGAAAATGACCTCCCGACCGTAATGGAATGGGGCCATAAATGGATGGTAACATTTAATGCTAGTAAGACTAAGCTTCTCTCCTTTAACAATTACAAGATGCCTCGCCAACCACCGATATCCATGACAAATAACACTCTACATGAGAATTCTTCCTTCAACCTCCTCACCTTAACATTCGCTGGCAATATGAACTTGAACAAATACATTGAGGACATCACAAAGATTGCCGCAAAGAAGGTGGGTTCCCTCTAGCATGCTAGAAAACTAAGAGTATCCTGTACCTCTACAAGGCCACCAGTCGGCCATGCATGGAGTATTGTTGCCACATTTGGGCTGGTGCATCTACCACTAGTCTCTCCCTCTTAGATAGTGTCCAAAAAAGTCTTCAATCTAATAGATCCCACTTTGTCAACTAAGCTTCAACTCCTGTCCCATCGCCGCAATGTTGCATCTCTGTGCCTGTTTTAAAAATATTTTAATGGAATATGCTTTGAACTCGTTGCATTTGTGCCCTCTCGGCGTACATATCCCCGACAAACTCGTTTAGTAACAAAATCACGCCCCTTCACTGTTGAAGTCTCTAGATGCCAGAAAGCTTTCTACTCTAATAGTTTCTTCCCTCGAGCAGCTAGACTTTGGAATTACCTTTCTGCTACCTGTTTTCCTGGCTGTACTTGTATGCAGAAGTTTAAATGTAACGTAAACAAACATCTTGTTGATCTTTCCTGGGCATGGTCCAAAATAGTAGTCCCTTACGGCCAAGTGGCGATATTATGCAGATTTCGTATTCATTATTACAGTCAATTCTCTATTAAATATTATATTGTACCTAATATATATTAGTGATTTCAAAAGTTTAGAAAAAACGACTTGGGTGCCATCAGCTAGAATTGAAACTAAAATATTTAGCGCTCCAGACACATTTTCTACTGTTTGAACTAACCCGACAGACAGATAACAGAGTCTTAAAATTCAACCAGTTTTAGCTCTGATTAATTTTACGTATGCGCAAGCAAATACAAATATTACGGCTTGTTAAAATGAAAATTTTGCACTTCAACTTGATGTTCATTTCAACTTGCTGACATATTTCTGTGCGCGTTATTCACTCATCCAAACAAAGATTTTACTTGTTATAAATCATCCTTGGTATATGATTACTATTTCCTGTTAATTTCAGTGTTATGTGACCAGTAGTTTTAAAGTTTATCGGTTAAATATTTACACACACATGCATGCATCTATTGTTTAATTTATATAGAATTTATTGAAACAATTACGTCAGTACTATAAAAAAAAAAAAATTAAAAAAAGCAATTATGTATCCGAAATCTTTATAACAATAAAATGTTTTTTGGATTATTTGAACTTTCTTGTAAGCAATAATACTATACAAAATAATATTTTTTTTATATAAAATGACTTGTTTGAAGTTTTGTATACTGAGAGAAGTCATAGAAGTAAGGGTACACAATTATTCACGAGGAAATAAAGATGCAGAAGGTTTGCACGAATTTTGACTCAAGGGTGCTCCATCCTTGTCACATACTATTTGACCAAGATGGGCATCAAAACAGTTCCTCAACCTCCCTATTGTCCAGACTTTGCTCCCTGTGACTTTTGGTTATTCCCTAAGCTCAAGGAAAATCTTAGTGGCTGTCGTTATGAGAGAATTGAGATGAAAAAGGCTGTGACGAGGAACATTAACGAGGAAACTTATTGAAGACACCTTGTGGAATTTTTATTTATTTTTCTCTACCCTGCAACCTCTCTCCCACAGAAGAGACGTTGCGAGCCTATCCTTGTTTTATCGTTATTTCCATGGCAGGTGCTCGTCTGAACTCCAATCTCTGGTCCCCCCTCGCCAGTCTTTCACGAAAAACACCAGTCTAGCTGAATCCACTGTGAAAAATTTCCCCCACTCTATATCTGTGCTTAAATCAAAATGCAGATTCCACTAACAAAGCTTCTTTCTTAGAACTGCACGCCTGTGGAACTCTGTTCCGTCTGTCTGCTTCCCACCGGACTACAACTTGGATGTCTTTAAGTCCAATGTTAACAAATTCCTAATGAACCGCCCTCTTAAGTAAACACTTCATCAAATCTCCACACTAACGTAATGTACTTGCAATAACCCTTTATCCCTGAGTGGCTTCCGGGCTTTGATAAGTGGTGATCACTGTGTAAAAAAAAAAAAAAAAAAAAAATGTGTGTGTGTGTTTATACATTTGTATATATGTGCATGCGGACAATTATAATTATGCATTAAATTATTAAACTTCTCACCCATTTTAACTCCTTTCCAAATTTCAAATTTAATCTTCCTGTCTGGGTCAAACTAACCTCAACTGACCTATATTTATCTGTTCTAAAAATAGATTTACGAAGATGATTTTCTATCTGCCCCTTCTCCATGTTTTACTCTCCTTTTCTCTCAATTCTTCTCTCTCTCTCTCTCTCTCTCTCTCTCTCTCTCTCTCTCTCTCTCTCTCGTTTTCATATCTCATCTCTTTTTTCTTTTCTTTTTTACCACCCGCTTTTTCAATTTCAATTTCAATCTTATTGCTACCTTTTGAATCTTCACTTCCACACTGCCATTGGCCTTGTCCGTTAAGTCCTGGATAAGACCTTAAACTATATCCGATGGTGAGGCCCCAGCTTGCGGGCTTTGGGGAGTGTAGAGCCACCCCTTAATTGCCATTGCTCCCAGGTCCATTCTGACCCGGAGTGATAGTACCTGTTAGGGTCCCAACTATGGGTTAAATAGAAACCAACTTGGAAAAAACAAATATATTCTATTAAAAATTTTTCCTTCAAAATAACTGTATTCGGCATTAAATAACTTGAAAAAGGTTGATATGCTATAAAACAAAAAACAACCAACCTTGGGCGTTACGTTAAAAAAAAAAAAAAAAAAAAAAAAAAAACACTGGAACTTTTTTTTTTTTTTTTTTTTTTTTTTTTTACAAAGGCATCACCACATTATCAAGGCCCAGAGGCCACTCAAGGATAAGGGTTAAAGAGTGTACAGTAGAAGTTGGTCAATATAGTAATCATTAGTAATGAAAATTTGGTAAATTTAATAACTTATATGGAACGGCTCATCAAGAACTTATTTACTTTAGACTTGAACAAAACCATATTGTAGTCAGCCGGAAAGCAGGAATACGGAAGACAATTCCACAGGCGTGCAGTTCTAAGAAAGAAGCTTTGTTCATGGAATCTACGTTTAGGTTTAGGCACAGATAAAGAGTGGGGGAAATTATTGATAGTGTTTACAGCTAGACGAGTGTTTCTTGTGAAAGTTTGGCGAGGGGGGACCATAGATTGAAGCTCAGTTGAACACTTTCCATGAAAATAACGATACATCAGAGACAAACTCGCAACATCTCTTCTGTGAGATAGAGGTTGCAAGGAGGAGAAAAGGACATCTCCTACGAGGCTACGAAGTCTATTTTGAACTCTATCAAGGCAGGACAAGTTCTTTCTAGCAGCTCCTGCCCAGATGTGGCAACAGTATTCCATCCTTGGACGTACCTGGCTCTTATATAGATAGAGAATAGCATCAGCAGTGAGATATCTACTGGATCGATAGAAAGATCCCACCATTTTTCCAGCGGCCTTGGCAACAGATTTGATATACGTGTTCCATTTAAGATCAGGAGTAATGGTCAAGCCCAGAAGCTTGTCAAAACTTGAGGCCTCCTGAAGACGAGAGCCATTCATTTCAATTGATGACAAATGTGGATTAGAATGTTGATGATGTAAAGAGAGAAGCTTGGTTTTAGATGCATTAAAAGTAACCAGCCACTCCTTTCCCCATTGTACTATGTGCTCAAGATCAGAGGAGAGAGAATTGGAGAGAACTTGCTCGTTTACTGTCTTAGATGTGGTACCATAAATGGTAGTGTCGTCAGCATAAATGTCTACAAATGATGTAAGGATATGATTTACTTCTCCATGATCTGTGTTGTTTTTTTTTTTATTTTGTTTTGTTTTTTTGGGGGGGGGGCATTTATTATTCTGTTTTCCCATTCCTTATGGATTACCAATGGATTTTCAATGGACTCATTTTGGATTTATCCTATTCTGGATTTTATCGTTATTTTTCATTGGATTTTTACCATGTCCTTTTCTCCCTTTTTCTTGTGGGCTTTGGGGAGTGTGGAGCCACTCTTTAATTGCCATTGCTCCCAGGTCCACTCTAACCCGGAGTGGTAGTACATGTTAGGGTCCTAACTATGGGTTAAATAGAAACCGACTGAAAAAATATATATATTCTATTAAAAATATTTTCTTCAAAATAACTGGATTTGACATTAAATAACCCGAAAAGGGTTGATATGCCGTAAAACAAAAACAACCAACCATAGTCTGTGAAAGTCTCTCATTGCATCTGTTGAAGCCCTTTGGCTATGGGTCTAGGTTAGCTTTTGATAGTGTATCCGCGTGCGTCAGACACGGAAAAATATCAGAATAAAAAGCAAGACAGCTGTGTGTTTGGGTTTTTATAGTATTCACAATATTTCTTGCACTGTGATTGGTGGAAAGAAACTGCTGATTTCAGTTTTTGTCTATTTTATTTTTATTTATTTATTTTTACATTCACACCAAAACAATATAATTGCTACTGAATCGTAAGGGATACCATTATATTAAGGGTCACACATACAGGGGCATCCTTAGTGGAGAGTTGTGCAGCGAGATACAGTTAAAAAAATACAATTCTCCTGTGGTCTTTGTTCCCTTCAGGTGTCCTGTCTACTTAGAGGTCCCTTGGATTGGGAGGACCAGTCAGTGTTTGGGTAGACGAATCATTAAACCTGTGTCAAATTGCTTCCCATCCGTTACACTACATTTGGTTTCCCCTAATTGTCTACATCACAAAAAGTAATGTAGTTTATGAATTTAATTGTCAGTGCACTGCTGACTATGTAGGTCAATTTGCAGACTCGAATCAACCAAAATGCTCCAGAAAAAATAAGACTGGGCAAGCTTTGTCGCTCTTACCCCTTTTCTTCCACCTTGGAATCTGCCATTAGCCAACACCTACATGAAAATCCAGTGTGTGCCAATATGTATAAAATGGAGTGTCTTAGAATTTTGCACTCAAAATCATTTGCGGATTTTGGAGTTGGTCTCCATTCTCTTATGCAAACCTTCTCTCTGTCGACAGAAGAATTTGTTAGGTCATTAGACTTATTTGGGGATATTTTTAAACTCTCCTCTTTGCCCCCACTTGACCATATATTTTATATAATTGTAAATATTTTATTTTATTCCTATTCCCAACCGTCCTTCCTTTACACGCACACCCCATTAAGTCTATTCTTGCGAGATATTTTTTTTTTTTTTTCTATGATCAACGGTTTTTCCGGCTATTTTCTTTAAAGCAATGTGTGTGTGTGTGTGTGTGTGTGAAGCATATATGTGTGTTGAGCAAAAAAAAAAAAAAAAAGTGGTAGTAGAAAGGCAGGCTCAAACCCGTCCCGCGAAGGAGGAAAAGAGCGGGAAAAAAACGTGACACCTTTGCTGTTACGACCACCGCCAAACTGGAAGTGACGTAGGTTTAAATTAAGGGTAGACAATCGAAAAGTGGGGATGACTTCCGAAAATACCGGTGAAAAAGTGACCCCTCCTTGTAGAAAAGTGCCCAGTTGAGGGTTAAGAAATTAATGTTTTTAGCCAAATTTTCGGTATTTGTCGTCTGAAGGGTCGACCTTCAAAACGATACCGATCTTGTGAAAATCCGTCGCCTCAGTCGAAAGTTTTAGGCAGACATGCAAACATACGAAGGCCGTGCAATAAGTAATGCCCCTAGCCCACTTCCAGTTGTCTCATCTAGCTGAAATTTTGCATGTGCAATGATTTATATCTCTACAGGTTATGTGGCAAATTATAGCTCTGAACTAATTGTGGTTTCTGTTTTATAGGTGTTTGAACTGAGTCAGGTGTGAAATGGAGCCTGTTGACTGTCAAGGAGTGGTCCGGTTTTTGCATTTGAAAGAACGCACACCACAGGAAACTTTTGATGAAATGAAAGAAACTTATGATGATAATGCCCCATCATATGACCTTGTAAAACGCTGGCATTGTGAATTCAAACATGGCCGGAAGTCTGTGGAAACAGCTCCCAGACCTGGTCGCCTCCCTTCTGCCATTGATGAGGCATCTGTCCGTCAAGTTGAGGCTGCCATTTTGGAAGATCGGTGCATTACTATTCACCAAATAGCCCAAGATGTCAAGATTAGTACAGGGTCTGTGGAAACTATCATTCATGACCATTTGCATATGCATAAGGTGTCTGCCAGATGGATTCCCAGGTTGCTCACACCATTCCAGAAGCGAGAACGCATTGAGTGCTCGAGGATGAATTTGGAGATGTGCCAAGAAGATGAGTCAAAGTTTTTCAAAAGACTGATTACATAGGATGAAATCTGGGTCCATCACTATGATCCAGAGACCAAAGCCCAGTCAATGCAGTGGAAGCACTTGGATTCACCACTTCCAAAGAAGGCAAGGGTGCAGCCCTCCACTGGCAAGGTCATGCTCACAGTCTTCTGGGACCAGGACGGAGTAGTGATGACAGATTTCTGGACAAAGGGTACCACAATTACAGGAGCTTATTATGCTTCAGTTTTGAGGAAATTAAGGGAAGCTATCAAAATCAAGAGGCGGGGCAAAATCAGCAAAGGTACCCTCCTCCTACAGGGCAACGCTCCGGTCCACAACTCGCAAGATCAGAAGCACGGGCGTGTGGTTATGAAATCCTCCCCTATCCTCCCAACTTGACCTTGAACCCTCTGACTTTCACCTTTTTCCAGCCATGAAGTTGTTTTTGAAAGGAAAATGTTTCCCAGATGATGCAGCCTTGATTTCTGAAGTCACGTCGTGGTTGGAGGACCAACCTGGAGTGTTCTACAAAAACGGTCTCCACAGCTGCATCAAACGATGGGAGAAATGCATAACTCTGGGTGGTTCCTATGTAGAGAAAGACTAATAACTGTGCCAAGTTTTGTTGCTCTACTACTATGGGAAGTGGGTCAGGGGCATTACTTATTGCACGCCCCTCGTACATACATAGATTTATATAATGATAGCTCATATTTTCGACCCAAGCCGATTAAAAGCTTGCTCTATCTCTGAATACATTTTATGTAAAATTTCAAATGTTTAAACCAGAAATTGTCTGAGTAATTTGGTAGAAATCGCAGAGGTCAATTTTTTTTTTAATTTCACTCCTATTATGACTCCTTAACATTTATTGTTTTGGGCTCAAATCAAGTTATTAAGTTAGATCCATGTCCAAGGAACCTATATCTAAAATTTCAATTGTTTATACTCAAAATTGGCAGAAGAAGTTTGGTAGAGTTCTCAGAGGTCAAATCGTTGAACTTTGACCCCTTAAAACCAAATTTCTGGCCGAAAACGGATTACAAAGATTTTCCCAAATCTCAGTACCCTGTATATCAAATTTTGAGTCTGTAGACTGAAAATTGACAGTTATTGCGTAGGGAAATGTACACAGACAGACAGACACACACACAGACAGACAGAAAGACAGACACTTTCACTTTTATATATATATATACAAGTTAGAAAAGCATTTCATCCAAGGCATGAAAATTGTTAAACAAAATGTTTTTAATATAGGCTTTAAAAATAAAGGTACAAGATTCAATTTAAAATTTATTTATCTTCAAAGTGCACTTTTATAAATTTTACAAAAAAAAATCATTGAAAATTTTATATCTATATCATTAATTGCTAGATGAAAGATAATGTTTTTAAATTGCAACAAAATGTACATTACATAAAATAAATCCAAGGTAATTTTTTGATTCAATTTAAATTAAATTTTTATACCTTACTTTGTAAAATTTATAAAAGTGCACTTTGATGATAAATAAATTTCAAATTGAATCTTGTACCTTTATTTTTAAAGCCTATAGTAAAAACATTTTGTTTAACAATTTTCATGCCTTAAATGAAATGCTTTTCTAACTTGTATCTTATCTTTTTAAGATTATATTTTAAAACTCTCCTTCTTTCTATTTCAGTTTGTATTTCTCCTCACACCACAACTCATTTTTGCAACCCCCTCTTTGTATTATTACAGGTCTGAATATTCTCTCTGTTTCAGTTTGTATTTCTCCTCACACCACAACTCATTTTTTGCAAACCCCTCTTTGTAATACAGGTCTGAATAATGAGAAAATCTGAATTTTTTTAACAAAAAAAAATCACTTTTTTAAATTAAATTTTTTAAACTTATTTCAGAATAGAAAATGTTTAAAATTTAATAAGGAACATATTTCATATAGGTTTCATTAGCAAATATTCAGTACATAACAAGAAAAATAGAGATAAAAATTTCAAAAGGAGTGTATAACTCGTTATGGTCAATAGTAGTCCTCGCCAGCGAAAGTCTTTGTTATTGTTATTCTATTATTATTTAAAACATTTTGTGTCCTGCTCTTTCGACATGGACTAATATATATATATATATATATATATATATATATATATATTTAATTATTAAGATTTTTCAGTTTTATAAAATGTTAGTGTTCTGCTCAATCTAAATTTATTTTTATTAGTTTCCGTAACATGAAATATGGGGCGAGATCACTCACAAAAAATATTTCCCCTTGTATATTTAACAAAAACATTTAAAGTATACATTAATTTAAAGTTGAATAAGTATCAGAAATTTCATGAGAATCTGACGATTAGTTTATTTTTGTTAGATTTATTAATCACGGTATGTCTCTATCCAGTGCAGTCGCAGCCGAGATTGCACTCAGTACACGAATTTTATAGTGTACGGTAGCTGAATACTTGATACTTCGCCAGGGCTATCAAGGGTATTTTTTATCGTGACATCATCACTAGACGGGGTCTTACAACGGTTTAAGAGAGTCACAACTACCCTCAACCTGGTATTTTCCTTCGCGGTATGTCTACACCTTCAAAATGCTATGTAGGAAGGTTGTTTTAAGGCGTCGATAATGTAAACACGATTTTAGTTTCGCATTTTCATTATTTTTGTGTGCTGATTTTTTTTTTTTTTTTTTAAATATTACTTGTTTACTTTAAGCTTCATCTTTTAAATAGCACCAAAGTTATGATATTAAATTAGATTACAGTTACATCGTGTTATATATCGGGGTTACTTCTGTGGTACATGTCGGAGGTACCAGAAATTCGGAAACTTAAATCATTGTTATAAGATAAGTAACTATATCTAGAACTGTAAGCCATGTTTATTTTCAAAACAGTTTCCGATGGTTCGTTGTTCTACACAAGTCCTGGGAGGTGACTGGTTCGCAGTAGAAAGTTCTCGAGTTGGAATCAACAGAGCAAAAGATTCTTCCCGTGTTGATACGAAGAAAACGTATGCAAAATTGCTAAAAAAAGGTTTAATATTTATGAAGCAATTCTGGTTTCTGATTGGTTGGTAGGAGAACGTGAATTAATTCGATTCGTCAGTTCCTAGCAGCATCGTTTATAAATAGAATCTCCCTACTGTGCAGGATCATACATATCGGATGTGTCTTCTAGCAGCTTCGGCTGCAGGGAGACAGGATAGTCGTACTCATCAAGGATCCGTTCTTGACACTCAGCCCAACAGGTGAGGGGCCAGGAACCGGACCAGCACATGTCGGAGTGTGGTACATCGCCTGGGTAATACCCAGGAGGTCCACGCTCCCAGGCCTTGCCACCCGGCTTTCTGGTGGGGCAAGTTTATTGCTTGTCGCCTGAGGCGCCTCGACAGCAGAATGCCGACGGGGGTGCCCAGACAATTTTTGTTGAGGCGAGAGTGCCCCTTTTTAGGAGAGCTCGCCTGTTCTTCACCTTCTGGCATTAAGCCACATTTTGCTTAAATATCTACCCCATTATACTCCGGTATGATGGGATGTGTCTCCTAGTGGCTTCGGCTGCAAGGAGACAGGGTAGAGTACTTGTCAATGATTCATTCATGACACTCAGCCTGACAGGTGGTGCCGGGAAATACCCAGGAGGTCCACCCTCCCAGGCCTTTCCACCGGGCTTTCCGGTGGGGCAAGTTTATTGCTTGTCGCCTGAGGCGCCCCGACTGGGAATGCCAACGGGGTTATGAGGCATATTTGCAATTGCAGGAGTGCCCCTCCTTCAGGGGAGCCTTCTAAGAACCCCACTTTTCACCCTTGTGCCAAATATTGCTGTGGTGGGCAGCCATTAAATATCTACCCTATTATACTCCAGTATGATGGTATGTATCTCCTAGCGACTTTTGCTGCAGAGAGACAAAGTAGAGTACTCGTTAAGGATTCGTTCTTGATACTCAGCCGGACAGGTTAGGGGCTGGGAACCGGTCTAGCACCTGTTGGACTGAGGTACACTGCTTGGGTATCACCTAGGAGGTCCACCCTTTCAGGCCTTGCCAACCGGCTTTTGGGTGGGGCAAGTTTACTGCTTGTCGCCTGAGGAATGCCGACGGAGGTGACCAGGCAATTTTTGATGAGGCAAGAGTGCCTCTCCTTTAGTAAAGCTTGCTTATTCTCCACTTTCCGCTTATTCTCCACATTTTGCTGCGTTGGACAGCAGATAAATATCTACCCCATTATACTCAAAAATATTGTAGCACTATATTTTACTTAGAATTATAAGAAAAATTACTTTTTTCAACTAATTTATTTAATGTAATAAATTTTTAAACATTTAATAACAAAAAAATTCGATGATAATTTTTCTTCATTCATTCGAGTAATTGTAACAAAAAAAAATGCTCTTATTTTTTTTTTTTTTAATTTCTTTAGTAAAATAGTTCCCTCTCTTAAAACAATGAGCTAAACTTCCGAATTGCCGAGGTACCTACTAAATACCGATTACAGTGATTAAAAAATATAATTAAATATTATTTTCCTTTGCTTTATTGTTATATTAACGCCGCTAAAAAGAGAATTTAATTGCTGGATACATTGAATTAAATTAATTCAGTTTAAAAGGGTTATTCCGCTTGCTTAATTGTGACATTGATGACGTAAAATAGAAATTGATTAAAAAAAAGAATATTGTTATGAAGGGTGTCCAAAACGTTACTTCAGGGTTTTGAACTTAAATAAGTCCAAAACAGTTGCGTGATTTTTTTTTCTTTTCTTTTTTCTTTTTTTTTTTTTTTTTTTTTTTCTTTGTATTAACGCTGATTAAACAGACTAAACATAGTTATTTCCCCTGATTGAATAAAGGCAACTAAATAAAAATTTCTAATGGTCAATTATGTTGATTGAACAGAAGTTAAATAGAATTATCTCCCTTACATCTGTGCTTAATACTGGTTCTAATGTCCAATATATTTTTTTACACTTAGAAGTAAAAAGAGTTATTTCCCTTACATTATTGTTACTGCTAAATAAGGATTCTATTGGTCGATTTATTAATTTAATAGAAGTTAAATAGACTTATTTCCCTTACATAATTGATAGATTTACGCCGCTTAATAAAGGTTCTGATATCAAATTAAGTTGACTTAACAAAAAATGCGTATATGCACGTTAGTCTGAGGAATTTCTACAGACATTCGAAGGCTTGCTAGTCGTGAAAGTCATTCTCTTTTCTTTCTTTTTTTTTTCTGTGAGGAGTCACTTGTGTCCTGCCGACCAGTCATTAGGGCACGGAGTGCAAATACAAACAAGGCGTGTATGCTTGCGATTAACACACACACACACACACATTCAACATTACTCGCAGGGGGTATTCGGAATTTTAACCTGGCGTTCTAAGGAAGATTTATATTATTCTAAGAATTGTAAAGAAATGTTTTTTCAGCTACTTCATTTAATGTAACAAAGTTTTATAACATTCATAACAAAAAAAAAAATGTAAAATGCGACAATATTTTAATTTTTGTTCAACAAACAAAGAAAAAAATGATTTTTTTTTTTTTTTTTTTTCTAAACTGCTTTAGTAAAATAGTTACCTCCGTTAGAATAATAGGTAAAGATTTCCAATGGCCTTCACGAGTTGTCTTGTAGGGGACTAGAATATATAAATACCCCAATCCCGTTACAAAAGAATAATGAAACGAATGGGAATTGAAGGAAACAAAGACTCAAGTAATGGATAAGATAAACGTCGTTTATTTGCTGTTGAAAGGAATGAACATTTTAGTTATAACATGTCCGCGCGTATGTAACCAATGTCCGTTGCAGGACTGGTGTTGTAGCAAGAATAGGAAATGTGTTTTCATCTCAAGTTTGGGTCATTATTGTTTGTTCGCGCGTGGGAATTGAAGTGAGTGTTGTAGTGGAAATGAGAATCCAGCGTGTAGGCAAGGAAGAGGATATTAGAGTTGTCATCAGTTAGTAGTCAGCTACGCGAAGGTGTTCTTAGTGGCCAGTAGTAGATGGAGAGAGAAAGAGGGAGAATGTATACATACAGTCATTAGCTCGTGCCCCATACATAGTAGGAAGTGGGTGTGAGGTGCGTGTGCGCGCGCGCCGAAACGGCGGCGGCTTGTTCGCCCAACCTCTCTAGTTGAGAGTTGGTCCTACAAAGAGTTAGAAATAGCTTGTCTCCATGTTTTATACTCGCTTCTGGAGTGTCTTTTGCGCATGTGTATTTCCTTAGAAAGCGGAAGTGACGTTGTCCATGTGTGTGTTTGTGTTCGCGTGTGTGAGTACATGTGTATACGTAAGCGTGTGTGTATATATACGTGAATGTGAGTGTATGTACGCGAACGTGAATATGTGTACATGTGTGGACGTGGGCGCGTATGTTTGTGTGCGCATATGTATATGACAGCTTGAAATATGAATGTGTGTTTTGTGTGAGACTTGGAAAGGGCTCGTACAGTCTCTTTGCCGAAAAAAATGGAGGAAAAAAAACGGAAAACTACTATAAAGCTGACAGCACCGAAAGGGACTGGATAGCTAATTTTCCCTGTTCCTAAAACGACGAGAGACTATCGTCTGATATAAGAATTTTAAACGAACTATACGCACAAAAATTTTGCATATTGAAAGATGTCCAAACTATCCGATATCAATGTGAATGCTTTGGATATAAATTGTTGAATGTTAAAAATTGTCGAATGTTAAAAACATCATGAAAGCGAGACAACCCACAGGGCAATTGAACTTTTATTCCCAAAAACTTTAAATCGGCAAATAATAGTTATTTTGTGTACATTATTGCTATAGCAATTGGAACACATACATTGAGAGCATTGCCAAGGCTGCTGCGAGGAAGGTTGGCTCTCTATACCGTGCTAGAAAATTACCTATACCTGAAAGTATCCTGTACCTCTAATAAGGCCACCATTCGCCCATGTATGGAGTATTGTTGTCACATTTGGGCTGGTGCATCCGCTATTAGTCTCTCGCTCCTGGACAGGGTTCAAAAGAGTCGCCAACCTGGTCGGTCCTGAACTGTCATCTAAGCTTCAGCCAAGTCCCCCACCTACACAATAGAAATCCTTAGATGTAAGAAAGCCTTCTACTCTAATAGTTTCTTCCGCAGGACTGCTAGACTCTGGAACTCTCTTCCAGGTTTATGTTTTCCCAACTGTATGCAAAAGTTCAAGTGTAATGTGAATAGACATCTTGCTGCTCAACTCCCTACATAGTATCTCTGCAACTTATGTCCTTGATAGTAGCCCCCTACATCAAAATGACCCTGTGATTTCTTTGTGGTGAAAATGGAATAAAAAAGAATCTCACTGAATAAAGATTTTAATGGACAATTATGTTTACTTTTTTTTTTTTTATTACGACAAATATTTAAATAGCTTAACATTTCTATTATTTGGATTCTTCAGACTACTATTCTCATCTTAAATGTCATTGGCAAAAGATTTTGGTCGATGTAAACTCTGATCTTCTTCAGGTGTATCTTGTCGAACTCGGGAATCTTCCTGCCGAACTTTGGAATCTGCATGGGATTTTGAACAGAATCCTTTATTTAATATGCAGGTGTCGCATGCCATAGATTGGGTAAAAGTTCTAAGTAGCTTGCAATTGTATTTGTCGCCCGCACTAAGGATTGAACCTTTAACCTCCAGAAGACTAACTTTAAGAACTGAATTTTACCAAGTACTCTAACCCCCTCTACTAGACAATATCTTAGTACGAATTTTAAGTTTTAAACCTATTTTGTTTCTTGATGTCAATATCTCTATTTATTGCTATATAATGTTATGAGATATATATACTGTTATATAAAAGAAACTGTGTGTGTGTGTGTGTGTATGCGTGTTCCCTATGTACTCGGAAACGGCTGGGCCGATTTTGTTTTAATGTACTTGATGTGTCTGTAAGTGTTCTTACGTAGGTTTTGTATCAGAATGGGTCTGATAAGTATCGATAATCGAAAAAATCTGATTAAAGAAAGATGTCCGATTTTGACCAAAGTTAACACTTTTATACAACTTAACATTACAAGTGCATTTGAGAAGTTTTATCACCGCACAAGTAGAAAGGCCCGCCATATAAAATCAATAGTAGGTTCTTTTCTATAACAGGGGCACATTCGAAATGAAGGTTTCTTTTTACATCACAATTGGAAGATGACACTTGACTTTTGTACAGTTAAATTTAATTCACGTGATTATGTAAAAATAATTTCATAAAATCAACAGTTGGTTCTTTGATATGACAGAGGCGCATTCGAAATGAATGTTTTTGTTTAGAGCACAATTGAACCATGATACTTGACTTTTGCATTTTAAATTTTATTCAAGCTATTACATAAAATAATTTTATAAAATCAACAGTAGGTTCTCTACAGTGCAATGTAGACTACAATATATTGTAGACTAAATCAGTGTGGGTGAGGCATGTGAAGCTTCCTCCTGGTGCACTGCGATGGATCTTTAACTACAGCAGGCAATCAATCGATTTGATTGAAAAATGAGCGATTTCACAGATTTCGATGAAAAAAAAATATTGGCGCATGAAACGCTTGTTGATTCACATTCAATCTCGAGCAACGTCGCGTCTCCCTGCTAGTATGTACAAATATATATCTGTGTGTGTGTGTGTGTATATATATATATATATATATATATATATATATATATATATATATATATAACTACTTAATTTACTAACATAAAATTAGTATACGAAAGTATAAATTTATGCGTAAAACATTAAGTATTTACTTCACAAGTGCTCAATACGTAGGTAGAGCTAGTTAGTAAGTTATAAAATATATATGGCGATTAAGCTACACTGAATATTCCGCGTTTCATCCACTCTAGGACTCTTCAGGCTTATGTGCGAATTTTGTGGTTGTTTGTCGTTTTTATATACGCATCTTCTATTGAGATTTTAGTTAGCCAATCAGCTTTCTAGTATCCACCGCACCCTTTATGCTCATTGGCTGATAGGAAGGGGGTGGTGGATACTAGAAAGCTGATTGGCTAACTAAAATCTCAATAGAAGAGGAGCACATAAAAACGATAAACAACCACAAAATTCGCGCATAAGCCTGAAGAGTCCTAGAGTGGATGAAACGCGGAATATTCAGTGTAGCTTAATCGCCATATACATTTTATAACTTATATATATATATATAATTATTAAATACCTACAGACACTAGTGTTTCATCCTTTTGGGAATCATCAGTGCAGGCTGTCACGATTAGCACTGAAAGTGCTCAACAATAAGAAACGAGTTTCTGAAAGGGGCTTACATAATTATATATATATTTATATATGTATATATAAAATTTATAATTAATGGTTTCCATATTGTGTTAAATTCTAAACTAAGTCTGCTTAGTAGGTGGACGTTGCCTCACATATGTGCTGCTTCTTTCAGTTGTCTTACTCTCCACTGATTTTCTGTCTATAATTTTTACTTCATCCTATAAGAGATGGTTTCTCTTTTCCCTCTAATATATGGTCAGCCATATCCGACTTTTCAATCTCAATAGTTTGTTGCTATTTTCCTTTTCTATTGTGAACTGTAATAGATGGACGGATAGAGTTTACATGGTCCAGTAATGTTTGAATATCTTCCTTGTGAGACCTGAGTATGAATGTGTCATCCACCTATCGCAACCACATTGTTGGCTTTAGTGGTGTTGGTTCTAACGCCATTTCCTCAAAGTATTCTATATATATATATATATATATATATATATATATATATATATATATATATATATATAATATTATATAAAATAAAAATTACAATTAAATTTACCAAAATGATCCAAGATGGTAAAATTAAAGTATATTATAAATATTAAAGAATAATATTTATAAAGTTATCTCAGCCAGATGTAAAAGCTCGATAAAACCAAATAGGAAATAGAGCTTATAATACGAGCAAACATTTAATAAAACATGTTAAAAAAAACACTTTGAAATGAGTTAAAAACATATTTAATTTGAAAAGGAAACACTAGATAAGTGGATAGTCCTTAATCCGTGGAGTTTCGAAGAAATACTTTCCTTCTCACCAGAGGGTAGGAATTAGCAAAATGCGGGATCGGATTTTGCATGCAAAAGTATTTGATGAAACAACAAGTAAGTCAAAGATCTTACTTGAAAACAAAAAAAGTGAAGCAGAGGGAATATGGTGAAGAAAAAGGTAATTACACGTGAATGGGTAGTCTGGTGGAAGATAAATAATCCAGTGACGGTAAAATCTAAATATATAATTTCAAGAAAGTTAATTGAATATATATATATATATATATATATATATATATATATATTGACCATTACTGAGGACAATAGTGATCCCATCACCGGCCCCTTTTCTTGCCGCTGTATTTCAGAAGTATGTAGTTTCTACAAAGAAAGTCAACATCTCCATTATATAGTCAATTTGGATGCAAGTGCGTTCCTTTAGTGAAGCATCTGAAGTCAGCTTGTTTCGTAGCACTGTCAATGTCTCATCAGTGAATATTTCTGTGAACAAGCTCACAACATCTAGACTCGCTATCTGGTTAAAATGAATGCGAGCATTGTTGATTATTTCAACGAAGTCAGCTGGATTCTTGACATATGATGGACATTTGATTAGGATTGGAGTGATTATATTTACTAGGAATTCGCTCATTGGATGGCATGCTGAACCTCGGGCGCTGACTCTTAATGAAATACTGTTTATGAGTCTTATGAAAGCCGTACATGTGTGGTAGCTTGTTGTACTGCTGAACTAGCTCCTTGTGTTTTGCAGGTGGTATTAGGTCCTAGTTCTTAGTGATGATCTGTAACAGCTTCCTTTCTGATTTCAAAGTCGACTCCTTCTTTACAATAATCACCAGATTCCATTAGATGTTCCAATTTCTTGGAATAATCTGCTCTGTCTATTAACATTGTAGCCATGCCTTTGTATGCTGGTAGTATTATGATACTATCATCACTGTGTAGTAACTTGATAGCCAATATTTCTTCTTTAGGCTTAGGAGGCTTTGAATTCTCAATTCACCTTAGCTAATTTCCTTGTACCTTTGCTTTATTTAAGACCGCCTGCTCTATTGGAGCTATCATATCTAAATACGGAATCTGTTTGATGGTTGTGACGAAATTGAGACTTTTATTGACAATGGTTCTTACTGGTGAATGGTGGATATGGAGTCTTGCATCCTCAACTTTTAGATTTTTCAATTTCTTTATTTGGCAACATTTTACTTTAATTCTTTTTTGTATGATATGTCTAGGTGTTCTTGGATGCAAGTTTTCTCATTAGTTTGAGATATATTTTACAGGAAGGGTGAGAGATTTTTTCAGAATTTGGTTTGTAATTGATGCTTTTTCTAACGACTGTTGTGGATTATATTTTGGACGAGCCCATGCCCTGCTTGTTTTGCAATCCTTTATGTTCTCCTGGAACTGACTGCTAGTTTCAAGGTTAAGCCTGGTCGAACCAACTTAAGATCATGGTGTCTGCACGTGGGGTGACTAGTCATCCTTGCTAGTTTTTGCTAAAGTTTTTAAAGATTTTTCCATTTTTTTATTATTTCGTACCGATTTGATATATTAAATAAGTTTAAGGCTCCTCAACTTCGTACTAGAACTGTCCGCTAAGACCCGTGGCATAGTGAATAGAATACTTGATTAAATTCAGCTGTAAAACTTACACTCTTCTCAAGGTTAAAGGTTCAATCTTTAGTGCGGACGGCACTCAAAATACAATTGCGAATTACTCAGGACTTCTACCAAATCGTGGATGACGGGATGACCACATGCTACCCACTCGTTAATTAAATAAATCTTTCCGTCCGAAATTCCCTGCAAATTCATGAGTTCAGCAGAAAGATTCCCGAGTTTAACGAGATACACCTGAAGGTTAAAGGTTACATCAACCAAAACGTTATAAATCACACTCAAGATGAGAATAGTAGTCCGAAAAATCCAAATAATATGAATAATCAATCCTCATTAAAAAAAATTCAGAACAGTTCCCATCACATTATTATATTTTTGCCGCCAAATAAAAATTGACTGGAAATATAACCTTCACATTAGAAGTTTTAATGGCCGATTGTCGCAATTTAATCAAAGTTGCATAGTTACCTTATATTTGTACTAACGCAGTTGAAAATTATATTAACTAAACAGAAATTAAATAGAAATATTTTCCTCACTTTATTGATGTAGATTTACGGTTCTAAACAAAACTATTATTGTCCGGTTATATATAGATGGGCGGTTTTTTTATACAACAAGGTCATTGTGCAGGGGGAGACAACTCCATTTTACTAAGAAATTCGTTCATTTTTTTTTCATTTTTTACTACCGATATTTTCATTAAATCAAAGCATAAAAAAAATGTTGCGACAAAATTTTTTTTTTTTTTAATTTTACAAAGGTGATAACATAAATATTGCAAAATGTAGTCTTTATGCGACTATTGTGAAAAAAAAAATGTTTAGAGGGTAAAGTAGATTACCCGGTGATAGCGTAAGCTCCGAGGGGTTGCGAAGGATGCCCTATGCGACCCCCCCCCCTTCTGGGTCGAGTAACAAGTATTGTAGTACGGCGAGCAGCGAGTAACTAAGTTGTGCCAACCGTTCACCAGTAAGTCATTAACAGAACTGGTACTAGTCAGAGACACAATTCTTTTATAACAGAAGAATTGAATTAGAATCAGATTAGAATTCCGCCCTCGAGGCGGGCGCCACCAAGTAAGCAATCTTCTTTTTTTATTTTTATTTTTATTTTCTCACACTATTAAGAGAATCGTTTTTGTTTTCATATCATTAATATTCTTTGGAATATTTGGCTAGTTTTTCATTTCCACCACAAAAACTTAATCAGGTGGAGATGGAACATTTCCGCTGTTGTACCCAACAATTTCTTTATGTGTCTCTTTGCATGAGACCAAAACTCTAAAAAAAAAAAATGAAAAATGTTAATAAATTTAAAATGTACAGGGTCATCAACAAACAAAAGTTGTCTTCGTGGACAACTTTTGTTAATCCTGATAAATTCCATTTTCATAATGTTCTAATCCGTTGTATGCTGCCCAGCCATAGGAGATTATTCTTGTTCCTGGCAATATCCAGGAACGAATTATTGGGAATAACGTCTCACGGTCCCTTCTTTCTTCCGCCGTTATGTTGCATTTGTGTTGTCCTCTCTCCACTGCTCCGAACACCCAAACGCCATCTCTAATTCTTCCTCTATTATATTCCGCTTGAAGAAAAAAAGGCTCATCTATCTCCACTTCCTTGGAAGTATTAATTTGTATCAGGGAGCCATATCGTGTTTAAATTATCCATGTAAAAAAATATTTCATCTATATATATAAAAGCGAAAATGTATGTATGTATGTGTGTTCGCTTTTTCTGTGTGTCAACAAAAGGCTTTTTTCAGTGAAGCGGTCGCTCGCTTCACAACTTTTTAAAACTTTTTATATCGCATATAAATCGTAATATCTCAGAGTTAACAACGAAGTTCGCCTGTCTATTTAATTTGCTCGATTTCGGGAAGATAAATATTCAATATTTGTCGCTTGCCGCATGTGGGTTAGTCTTTTTCCTATAACATCTGGGGGGGGGGAGTGTTCAGCAGTAAGTGAATACTATCCCACAGTCAAAGTTGATCTCATTAACTCATTAAAACGGGCACCTGCTAAATCCAAGTAATGGTTAACGTCGCACTTTTTTTTTTTTTCACACTTTAATTTACACCTTTGCCTCAACGTTCGTGTTCGATCCTCATACTTATTTTTTTTTAAACGCCCCCGCCCACACACACACCTCCAAACACCCGGGAAACGCCGGATACCCCTCGCTAGTATAAAATAAATCGCAGTTTTGTTTAATAAAAATTACAATTCCTCCACAACTATCATCATATTTTCATTTTTTGTAACATTAAAAACTACATGTTGGTGTTATTAATATTAATTTTATAATTTTTTGTAATGTTAAAAACTACATGTTGGTGTTATTAATATTAATTTTATAATTTTTTGTAACGTTAAAAACTACATGTTGGTGTTATTAATATTAATTTTATAATTTTTTGTAATGTTAAAAACTACATGTTGGTGTTATTAATATTAATTTTATAATTTTCTGTAATGTTAAAAACTACATGTTGGTGTTATTAATATTAATTTTATAATTTTTTGTAACGTTAAAAACTACATGTTGGTGTTATTAATATTAATTTTATAATTTTTTGTAACGTTAAAAACTACATGTTGGTGTTATTAATATTAATTTTATAATTTTTTGTAATGTTAAAAACTACATGTTGGTGTTATTAATATTAATTTTATAATTTTTTGTAATGTTAAAAACTACATGTTGGTGTTATTAATATTAATTTTATAATTTTTTGTAACGTTAAAAACTACATGTTGGTGTTATTAATATTAATTTTATAATTTTTTGTAACGTTAAAAACTACATGTTGGTGTTATTAATATTAATTTTATAATTTTTTGTAACGTTAAAAACTACATGTTGGTGTTATTAATATTAATTTTATAATTTTTTGTAACGTTAAAAACTACATGTTGGTGTTATTAATATTAATTTTATAATTTTTTGTAACGTTAAAAACTACATGTTGGTGTTATTAATATTAATTATATAATTTTTTGTAATGTTAAAAACTACATGTTGGTGTTATTAATATTAATTTTATAATTTTTTGTAATGTTAAAAACTACATGTTGGTGTTATTAATATTAATTTTATAATTTTTTGTAACGTTAAAAACTACATGTTGGTGTTATTAATATTAATTTTATAATTTTTTGTAATGTTAAAAACTACATGTTGGTGTTATTAATATTAATTTTATAATTTTTTGTAATGTTAAAAACTACATGTTGGTGTTATTAATATTAATTTTATAATTTTTTGTAACGTTAAAAACTACATGTTGGTGTTATTAATATTAATTTTATAATTTTTTGTAATGTTAAAAACTACATGTTGGTGTTATTAATATTAATTTTATAATTTTTTGTAATGTTAAAAACTACATGTTGGTGTTATTAATATTAATTTTATAATTTTTTGTAACGTTAAAAACTACATGTTGGTGTTATTAATATTAATTTTATAATTTTTTGTAACGTTAAAAACTACATGTTGGTGTTATTAATATTAATTTTATAATTTTTTGTAACGTTAAAAACTACATGTTGGTGTTATTAATATTAATTTTATAATTTTTTGTAACGTTAAAAACTACATGTTGGTGTTATTAATATTAATTTTATAATTTTTTGTAACGTTAAAAACTACATGTTGGTGTTATTAATATTAATTATATAATTTTTTGTAATGTTAAAAACTACATGTTGGTGTTATTAATATTAATTTTATAATTTTTTGTAATGTTAAAAACTACATGTTGGTGTTATTAATATTAATTTTATAATTTTTTGTAACGTTAAAAACTACATGTTGGTGTTATTAATATTAATTTTATAATTTTTTGTAATGTTAAAAACTACATGTTGGTGTTATTAATATTAATTTTATAATTTTTTGTAATGTTAAAAACTACATGTTGGTGTTATTAATATTAATTTTATAATTTTTTGTAACGTTAAAAACTACATGTTGGTGTTATTAATATTAATTTTATAATTTTTTGTAATGTTAAAAACTACATGTTGGTGTTATTAATATTAATTTTATAATTTTCTGTAATGTTAAAAACTACATGTTGGTGTTATTAATATTAATTTTATAATTTTTTGTAATGTTAAAAACTACATGTTGGTGTTATTAATATTAATTTTATAATTTTCTGTAATGTTAAAAACTACATGTTGGTGTTATTAATATTAATTTTATAATTTTTTGTAATGTTAAAAACTACATGTTGGTGTTATTAATATTAATTTTATAATTTTTTGTAATGTTAAAAACTACATGTCGGTGTTATTAATATTAATTTTATAATTTTTTGTAATGTTAAAAGCTACATGTTGGTGTTATTAATATTAATTTTATAATTTTTTGTAATGTTAAAAACTACATGTTGGTGTTATTAATATTAATTTTATAATTTTTTGTAATGTTAAAAACTACATGTTGGTGTTATTAATATTAATTTTATAATTTTTTGTAATGTTAAAAACTACATGTTGGTGTATTAATATTAATTTTATAATTTTTTGTAACGTTAAAAACTATATGTTTTGACTTAATAAAAATATCGTTGGTTTTAGCATCCTAAATTATGAGATGAAAAAATAATTCCTCTACAACTATCATTGCATTTTCATTTTTCTTTTTTTTTTTTTGTAATGTAGTCGAAAAAAAAAAAACAGACTGTGACCTGAAAACAAAAACGATTCTCTTAATAGTCGCGTAAAGACTAGATTTTGTATTTTTACTGTTATCAACTTTGTTAGATTTTTAAAAAATATTTGTCGCAGCTTTTTTTTTTTTAATGTTTTGATTTAATAAAAATATCGTTGTGTTTAGCATCCTAAATTATGAGATGAAAAAATAATTCCTCTACAACTATCATTGCATTTTCATTTTTTTTTTTTTTTTTTTGTAATGTAGTCGAAAAAAAACAAAACAGACTGTGACCTGAAAACAAAAACGATTCTCTTAATAGTCGCGTAAAGACTAGATTTTGTATTTTTACTGTTATCAACTTTGTTAGATTTTTAAAAAATATTTGTCGCAGCTTTTTTTTTTAATGTTTTGATTTAATAAAAAAAAATATCGTTAGTAGTAGCGTCCTAAATTATGAGATGAAAAAATGAACGAATCTTTTAGTAAAATGGAGTTGTCTCCCTCTACACAATGACCTTGTATAAAAAAAAAAAAAGGCGCCTATAGATGACTACTAGTTAAGTAGTTATTTCCCTTAGATTATTATGTCAACCGTGAAAAGTTGAGTAGAGTTATTTCCCTTACATTATTGTGTCAAAATAGGTTTTATTGGACGATTCTATTAATTAAATAGAAGTTTAATGAAATTACTTCATTCACATTATTGTTATATATTTAAACACTAAATAAATATTCTGATAGTATTAATTTTCAAAGAAATCAAACATAATTGTTTACTTACATTATTACTGTATTAACTACGCTGGCTGGACAGAGGCTTTAAATGCGGTGCTATTTTACAATCGTTCACTGTGCAGAGACAACTCTAGATTCTGAATGCAATTTGGACACCTCTGATAGAGAGAGAAAACCTTTAATAACAACATAGGTTTAACATTAACAAAAAAACAACGGTAATCTCCAAAAATACCGTTAGGGCTTACAACATGGCCGCCAGAAGAGTCACGTGATCCGGTTGATCCAAAACATGAATCGCCGTATTACGAAACCGGAAAACGCAAATTTAAAGCGAACTTTGACAAACAAGCATAATAATTAAGTACAAAAACAGTTTTTCAATATCATAATAATAAATAATTTATTTAGAACGGTCATTTAATTTTTTGTTGAGAAACAATCACAGTTTGTTTGTTTTTTAAATGTTTACAAAATGTCTACGAACGTGCGTAGACATTTTGTAAACATTGTTTTTAAAAAATAATAAATAATACTTCTATTATGTTTTAAACGACTGTAATAGTTTATTTTGGAAGTATATTTCATAAAGAAAATTGACAACCCACTTTAAAAACAGAAATTACGAGTTTTATATATTTTATTCGCAGTTTTTTGTTGGGGGTGTCAAAAATTCCGCCTAAAATTCTGATACACCTAGTCGACCACTTGTTTGTTCTGAATAAAATACTTTTTATAAACACTGTTTTAACTAAAAACAACCTAAGATTGTTTCTCAAAGTTTGCCTATTTTTATAACAACATTATATCAACAAAAAATTAAATACAAACAAATTGTGATTGTTTGTCAAAGTTTGCCTTCAAGGCTGCGTTTTCCATTTGCACGATTCATGTTTTGGATCAACCGGATCACGTGACTCTTCTGGCGGCCATGTTGTAAGCCCTAACGGTATTTTTGGAGATTATCAAAACAACTAAGAATTGTCCTAGTGACATATGGCCGAGTGGTCCTAGACGTTGTATCAAAGTTTACAGTTACCCAAAGAACGAAGGCAGTAAAAAGTAACATTCAAAACAGAATCAGCAACTATGTCCCAGAACCTAGCTGGAGTCCGAACATAATAATAATAAAGGTTGGGTTCGAGACTCCTAACAAACGGTTCCCCAGTTCGATACAAAACACCTGACGAAGGCCGGAGGGCAAAATGGCCGAAACGTTGTGACACTAACAACCAAGATGAGGAAGTCAGTCCGACAATCTCAATCAATGAAAACACCTCATCTCAAAAATACAGACAATTACAACTCTAGATTCGTTCTAAGAGATTCGTTCATTTTTTTTCATCTCATAATTTAGGACGCTGCATGCAGCGATATTTTTTTTATGGGTACGAGCAAAATGAATGCCGATGCTCAAAATGTATAAACATTTACTTAAAAACATCACCAAAAATCAGGAAATTAACCAATTTTAATGAAATTTTCAGTATTTATCAAATGATGATCGCAGAATATAATGAACTAATTATTTTTATTTAAATCCGAGCGGAAATGTATTATTTTGTTTAAACAAAAAATACCTTTATTAAAGTTATAGTTTTCAGTAGTAAATAAAAAACGCAAGGCTTTATTTTTGCTTTTTTTATATAAATAAAGCATCGTAATTTGTAACAATAAAAATAAAATAAAATAATTTTTATAGGAACATAACGAAAAAAGCCCCTAAATCCGTATTAATGAATTCTATATAACTCAAAGAAAAATGAATTCATCGAACTACCGATATTACCATTGAATTAAGCATTACTTATTTAATATTTTTACACACAAAAATTATAATTGCAAAAAAATATTTCTACTTTTTTTTTTTAATTACAGATTTCGCATAATTTTTATATGCAATATTTTAATAATTTCCTTGCTCGCAAGAATGTGAAACTTTCGGCGTAACATATTTTTTTTATATAATATTGAACAATAATTAAGAACAGAAATTAATTTAAAAAAAAGGAACATAGAAAAATAATTAAATTAAAAAATGCAAAAATTAATACAAACGTTCAAAAAAGGAATGTACGGATGCGTGACTGGGGAAAAAAAGAACTTCCTTTCTTTTAATTACATGACGTCATTTTCACAGTCTTTTCGACTGCCTGAAATTTTGCGCCTTCGTAATTTTCGTGTTTACAAAATTTTAGTTTGTTGCATTTTGCGCACGCCAGAATCACTCGGTTTTGGGCTAATTTATGTTTTGTACAAACGTATTTTTTTAAAATTTAATTCAAGATCTTAGGACTTTACTTTAGTAATTATCTTTGAAATAGACCCAGAAAACTAATATTTATCTTTTTTTACAATGAAATTATTTAACTTCAAAATTTAGCTGAATTGGGTAGCTCGCCGCGAAAACAGTTTCATAACTTTCTTTCTTTTTTTTTTCACGTGTATAAATATTTTTCCCCTTTTGAAAATTAAGTTTAGTCCTTAATCTTTCAAATACAATCAAAAAGTTGTCGGAAACCTTCAAAAAAATTATGATAAATCGACTTTCAAAACTAGTCCACCCCATTTTTGTCCATCCATTTTTGCCCGTACCTATTTATTAAGTCAAAACCTAAAAAAAAAAAAAAAAAAAAGAAAAAAGAAGAAAGCTGCGACGAATTTTTTTTTTTTGTTTTAATGTAACAAAGTTAATAACATTAATAATACAAAATGTAGTCTGTACGCCACTATTAAGATAAAATCAACGAACCAACGATATCTTCATTAGATGAAATCGTTAAAAAAAAAAAGAAGCTGCGGCAACTTTTTTTTTTTTTAATTAAAAAGTAAATATTATTGTAAGGTTAACCCTTATCCTCGAGTGGCTTTTTGGCCTTGATAATGTGGTGATGACTGATGCATGCCTGTGTAAGAAAAAAGTTTTTTTTTTTTTTAATTAGACTTTAACCTTTAAAAATACAAAAGGATGAAACTCTTTAATAAAAACAGGGATGAAGATTTTAAAGCTTCGGCGGCACTTCTTTTTTTTTTTTTTTTTTACTGTAACAAAGCCAACATCTAGTTTTTAACATTACAAAAAAATGAAAATGCAACGATAGTTATAAAGGAATTGTAAACGCTACTTTAAACGTTTCATTCTTGTTTTTTTTTTGTTTTTTTTAAGAGTTTCATTCTTTGTATTTTTTGAAGGTTAAAGACTATTTTTTTTTTTTTTAAACTTACAATAACATTTACTTTTTAATTAAAAAAAAAAATAACTTCTTTTCTAAACGTTTTCATCTAATGAAAATGTCGCTGGTTCGTTGGGTTTCTTCTAATAGTCACGCACAGACTACATTTTGTATTATTAATTCATCAACTTTGTAACATTAAAAAAATTCGTCGCAGTTTTCTTTTTTTAATGTTTTTATTCAATAAAAAAAATATCGCTGCATCGAGCGTCCTAAATTATGAGATGAAAAAAAAAATGAACGAATTTCTTAGTAAACGAGAGTTGTCTCCCTTATCACAGTGAACGATTGTAAAACAGCGCCTTAAATGGCAATCCTATTGATTAAACGGAAATTAAATAGACTCTATGTAATATTCTGTTTGCTACTTCTTTAGTTAGCCCGTACGTTACGCTCTAAAAAGAAAAACCGTCAAATACAATTTTTGAAGACCAAACAGCTTAAAAAAAAAAAAAAAAGGCCAAATTCGCTAAATTTAGCTTTAAAAAGACCGATCTGGCTTTCGACATGCAAAGGTTCTTCATTGAAGAAAGAAGTGAGCAAAATGTTAGGTAAAAAAAATGGAACATTCGAAACAAGCAAGGTAAAGAAATAGAATAACATTACGACGCTAAATAGAGATGCTTATAACTGATTATCATTATTTTTATAAAAGGCGTTGTGTGTGAGTGTGAGTTCATTCTCTTTTGGACCTCAAAATGGCAGAGCCGATTTTATGATGAAATTTCACACAAATATAATTTCTGTGTCTGGGAATGTTCTTAGATATGTTTTGTATCGGAATGCCTCTGATAAGTATCGATAATCAACAAGTCCAATTAAATAAAGAACAGTCCGATTTTAAACAAAATTAACACCTTATAAAGCCTAACATGACAAGGACATTTGAGAAGTGTTGTCACTGCACAAGCAGAAAGGCTCCAGCACATAAAATCAACAGTAGGCTCTTTGATAAGACAGGGCCGAGTTCGAAATAGATGTTTAGACAGTTACATTATATTCATACAGGGGGCCGACAATATTTTTCGGACACTTTGAAAAAAGTACTTCAAAGTGGTTACTAGTGCCAAAACCTTTTGAGATTGTAAGTGCGTAGTTGAGGAGTGAAAATCTAATAGTGTAATCATTTTTTTAGTTTGGCTTTAAGTTTTGAGACATTGTGTTGAACAAAGATGGTGGCGTAGTTCAGATCAGTAACCAAGATGGCGGCCAAGAATTAAATGCGGTCCATGACGTAGTTAACCTCTGAAGTTCTGAGATATTGTGTTGCACAAATAAAAATATAGGGACCGAAACAAAATTCATAGATAACCAAATATACAGGGGAATGGTAGGGAGCCTCATCTATTTGATGACCACAACAAGGCCTGACATATGTTACACTGTAACAAAGCTATCTCAGAACTTAAGAGGTTAACTACGTCACGGACCGCATTTAATTCTTGGCCGCCATCTTGGTTACTGATCTGAACTACGCCGCCATCTTAGTTACTGATCTGAACTATGCTGCCATCTTTGTTCAACACAATGTCTCAAAACTTAACAGGCTTTGATAATTTTAGTTTTTTGTGATTTTTGCAAAAACTTGCGCGACACTATTTTTCAGACATAAAAAAAAATCTTATTTTATTAAGAGCTATGTCCATATATATGTTTCTGTATGCAAATTTTCTGTTTGTACACTTAGCTGGCATCATTAGAATCAATAATCTGTTCTATTCTACTGGCAAAACAATTAATTTTAACGAGGTAAAATGCATTCAAAACAAGTCGCTTGTTTGGCACGGAAGAAGTGGGAAAATGGCCTCAGCATCAGAAGGATCGCCATGGATTCGAAGGTGTTGAAATCAATGGTTGAATACATACTGAAGACAAACTCCGAGCGGAAAAAGAAGAGAGGATGGAAAAGATCAATTGGCAAGAGAACTGAAAGGAGAATGAAGAGGACTGTGACACGGCTTTTGACATCTGGAGAAAAAGTTACAGCAAGAAAAGTGAAGGAGAAATGTGGATTGGATGTAAACGTCTGAACAGTACAAAGAACGCTGGATAAGATTGGTTTGAAGTATGCAAAGGCTAAGAAAAAAATTACACTAACAAAGAAACACAAAGAAGCAAGACTGGAGAGTGCTAAAAGGTAGTTAACAAAGCATGTTGACTTTAAGAAGGTTATATTTACTGATGAGAAGCGCTTCAAGTTTGATGGGCCCGATGGGTGATGTACTTGGTCGAGAAGGGGTGAGCCTGTTGTAATGAACAAACTACAGATAGGAGGAGGAGTATTGGTTTGGGGTATGATATTTGCTAATGGAAATATATGGTTGGAGTGGCTGAAAGGACAACAGAACAGCAAAAGCTACAAAACGTTGCTGGACGAGAAAGCTCTACCAAAGATAAGAAGAGAGATGGAGAATGATTTCGTTCTACATCAAGACAATTGCAGCATCCATGTTTCAAATCTCATGAAAGAATGGATGGCTAAAGTGAATATGACTACTTCGGAATGGCCTGCAAAAAGCTCAGATCTAAATTTAATGGAAAATGTTTGGGAAATGCTTGCGCAACTTGTCTATGATGGATCTTAAATAACGAAAGAGGCTCAACTATGGGAACGAATACTAGATGCCAAAAAACAACTAATAGAAACACGTAGAGATGTTATTGTGCATATGTTTGATCATTATGAAGAGAGATTGATAAAAGTTATTGAGAAGAAAGGTGATATTACAGACGATTAAAAGTTTTTCAACGATGTCCGAAAAATAATGTCGCATGTGTTTTGTAAAAAAATGATGATAATTAAATATTTTTCTTACCTAATCGATTTTCTTCCATTTTTATTACAGGTATTGTCTTTATATGTTTATGCTTTTCTATTGAAGGAATTTTGCTACTCTTTGGTACTCGGAAAGTCGAATACTAAAGTGTCCAAAAAATATTGTCAGCCCCTTGTACTAATCTCGTTGAAAATTATATTGACTAAACAGAAATTAAATAGAAATATTGGGGATTGTGCCGTAAAGCCAACAAATGAAAAAAATAGTTAAAAATCAAATATAAAATGAATAAATAAATAAAAAATAGCTAATAATAAAAGTTATTTTTGTAACTATCTGGCTCATTTTTTTGTGCGATTTTTAAGTAGTTTTACATGCTCTTTTTAACTGCAAATATTCATTTTTACGAGGTGTTAGCCAACAACATGTGAAGAATGACGGCAGCCATTTTTGTTGACTAACGCCTCATAAAACACAAATATTTGAAGATGAAAACAAAGAGCATTTAAAACTGCCTAAAAACACAAAAAAATGAACCAGGTAGGTACAAAATTAACTTTTATTTATTGTATACTAGCAGGGAGACCCGACGTTGCCTGAGATTGAATGATGATCAACGAATGTTCCATATAAGGCACTATATCTCAGTGTCACGGTTGCTAACATACTCTACAGCATGACAGGGTGGTGATTTGGCCATTGGATACAAAGAAATGCAATCCCAGAATTCCCTTTCTAGATCGATCTCTTTTTTTCGTCAGGACACCATGGGATGAGAACGCATGTTTCTGTCTCTCCATGAACGAGAGGGGGCGACTCCCCCCCCCTCAGAACTAGTTAAGCATAGTTAGTTTAATAATTGTAGGATATGTAAAGTGTAAATTGTTTTGGTAATATATATTTTTGTAAAATAAAAAGTTAATTATGTTTCATAAATATTACGATTGTGTCGTGTTGTGTGTCTTATTGAATCTGCCATGAATGCCTCCATCAAACAACGGAGTGTTCCAGAGAACGACAAAAGAAAATTCCAACCAGAATGCCACCGGTGTGAAGAGGTCATCTTGAGAAAAGAAAGTAAAGATGCCACACCCACATCCAGCATCTCGGGTATGATTTTCTTATTGATACACAGACCCTAATGGCTGGCCATCTTCACATCTTCCCGAGTTTCTAAGACAATTAGTGTAACACGTGAAACCAGTCGCACGCCAGTGACCGGATGATCGTGTTATACATACTCTTATATTTTTATTATTATCGAAATCGCTAAAATCGCCTATTTTTTTAAAATCAAATCCATTGATTGCCTGCTCTAGTTGGGGACACATCATATTGCACCAGAGAGCAGCTTCTCATGCCTCCCAGCAGTGACTTAGTTCAAAATACATTGTAGCTTACATTGCACTGTAGAGAATCTACTGTTGATTTTATAAAATGATTTTTATACATAATAGCTTGAATTAAAGTTTGAAATCCAATAGTCAAGTATCATGGTTCATTTGTGCTCTAAACCAAAACATTGACTTTGAACGCGCCCCTATTATATCAAAGAACCCGTTGATTTTGTATACAGGGCCTTTCTGCTTGTGTGGTAATAAAACTTCTCAAATGCACTTGTGATGCTGGGTTGTATAAGGTGTTAACTTTGGTAAAAATCGCTTGTTCTTTCTTTCATTGGATTATTTTGATTCTCGATACTTATCAAAGACATTCCAATACCAAACTTATTAAAGAACACTGCCAGATACATAAAGTATATTTGTGTGAAATTTCATGAAATTGATCCAGCCATTTCCAAGTCCATAGGGAACTCTCTCTCTCTCTCTCTCACTCACACACACACACACACACACACACACACACACACACACACACACACACACACACACCTACACAGACAAAATTCTTTTTATATAATCGTAGATAGAGAGATTGACTTTTTTAACCCTTTTTTAGGTCCGACTGGTCTATTATCTGCGATATAATAAAATGACTACAGAAATTCCCTTCTGGACCAAAGTATTGTAGGTTTGCAACGACAGGCGTCCAGCTAGTATATATATATATATATATATATATATATATATATATATATATAAATTTGTAGTATTCCGAATTATACTGGGTTAATATAATTCAGTAATCATTCATATACCAATAAATTTAAGCCAAAAAAGAGAGATGACTTAAAAAATAAGCTACAAAATCATATTTCATAATTTAGCATTCATATACTGTTTTAATAAAAACCAAGACTTCAAGAAATGGGTTAATAGCAACAAAAAGTGTACTCCATTGTTAGCTACAATTGTTTCAAGACCATTTGGACAAATTCAAACAATATGTCGTTTGAAAATTTTCACAAGAACAGACTTTCTTCAGACTTATTAAATAAAAAAAAACACTTTAACAATAAAACATTAAGGAAAAAAAAAAACATTTCCTTTATGAGGAAAAGAAAATAAGCGGGAACACTTTACCTCTGCAGCATCCTTTGTAAAGTATTTTTTTAAAGATTTATATATCTACTTAGTTTCGTATCTTTATTTAAAAATAATTCAAACTAAATATCCTTTTAAAGATTTATATATCTACCTATTTTCGTATCTTTATTTAAAAAAAAAAAATTCAAACTAAATATCTTTTTAAAGATTTATATATCTACCTATTTTCGTATCTTTATGTAAAAAAAAACAAAAAAAAAACGAAAGGCTATTCTTATGAAAATTTTCAAACGACATATTGCTTGAATTTGTCCAAATGGTCTTGAAACAATTGTAACTAACAATGAAATACACTTTTTGTTGCTATCAACCCATTTCTTGAAGTCTTGGTTTTTGTTAAAACAAATATATATATATATATATATATTCGGATTTTCACCATGTCAAATCACATTTCAATTCCTTTTGACGGATTGATTGTTGCTATTTCTTCTGATGAGTTAAGGGCATAATAGATTCACTGATTGATATAATAATTAAGTGATTGATTTTGCGCTACGAAACAGATAGTCAAGAATTGTATAAGTCAACTGAATTAAAGGAATAAATTATAATATGGTCAACATCATGAATTTTGGAATATAACTTTTTGTCATTTATTCTCTCTCTCTCTCTCTCTCTCTCTCTCTATATATATATATATATATATATATATATATATATATATATTAATTTGACGCCCGGCATTGCCCAGTCATACAATATGCTTAAATATAATATTTTAATTTATGCAGATTGCGTAGGTATTATTATAGAATCAATCCTCTATTGAATATTATATACTAGCGGGGGTACCCGACGTTGCCCGAGTGTTTGTTTCCGGGACGGGGGGGGGGGAGTTTTAAAAAATGTTATGGTAGGTAAGTAGGAAGGATCAAACCCGGAGTCATGAGTAAAAGTAGGAAAATAAAGTGTGAAAAAAAACAAAAAAAAAAAACATCTGCAACGTTAACAGTTCGGCCACCAAGAAAAGTCCATTCCAGTTGTTTAGGAAAAAAAAAAAAAAAAAAGCGACTACGGTAGGTCGGCGCGAACGTGAAAATATAATGTGAATTGTCCAGCACGCTAACCACTACACCACAGAGCACTGCAGCTTAGTTTAGTGATTTTAAATAACTTCACATGAAAGAACTACGAAGCCAAACCGGTGTTCTCTTCTCAACTGTTCCTTGTGAACGATCCCCAAACGGTGTTAAGTGGTGGCAGGGGGAGGAGGAATTTATTAGAGAGAAAATATTTTACCACTTCCATTGATCTTAACCGATTTTGGCTGTGACTTCTCAGCAGAAAAAGTATAGAAATCTAAGATTATCGAGGAATTTGAGAAATAATAAGCCTATAACACACCTCAGATATTGTTCTGCCGTTTGTGCATATTATATTTGCATGAAATATCTTGATTTTTAATCCTATTAATGTCAAAATCCGACGGGAAAAAATGAGTTCATTTTATTTATATAGAGATTATGAAGAATAATTTGCCCGGTAAACTAATTTGCAAAAAAAATTAAAAATTAATAATGATAATGTTGTTCATCAAATTCCATGTGTGTTTGTTTACAATATCACGTCAGCTGATATTCAGGCTTGATGATCTTAAAAGTAGTCTTTCTTCTCTTAGAGATAAAAAAAGAATTTTTGCAGGGGAATATTTTATGTTACACCAGCCACCGTTACACCGGTGTAACGTAAAATATTCCCCTGTAAAAATTCTTTTTTGTCTATAAGAGAAGAAAAACTAGTTTTAAGACCGGGATTTTTCGATTTTCGATACTTATCAGATGAATTCCTGTACAAAGCATATCTAAGAACACTGCCAGACATATAAATTAGCTTTGTGTGAAATTTGAAAAAGATAAGCTCGGCTGTTTTGGAACCTATGAAGAAGGAACTCTTACATACAAAATAACTTTTATATAATCTAATATATAAACGGTTATATGTCTGTCTGTCTGTCTGTCTGTCTCCATATTTTCAAACTCTATCTCTTCTAAAACTAAAAGTCACAGAGCGACGCCAGGGGCCTCAAATAATTGGATTTTTTTACAGGTCTTTATGGGCTTTTAGCCGGTTAAAATAGTTTTTAAAGGTGTTAAAAATGGGTAAAAATTGAAAAAATCGTTAAACGTTTTGTACATTCATCGTAGTTTATTTTTAACTTTTAATGTTTATCAGTTTATATGCGTGCAATGTTGGTACAGTGGTAACGTCACCAGCTTCAAATGCTACAGTTTCGTTTCGATTCTAGCTGATGGCACCTAAATACTTTTTTTTTTACTTTTGACATCACGACTCTGTCATAATATATATGAAATCTGGGCAAATTAAAATATCATATTTAAGCGTATTTTACACTCAGGCAAAGCTCCGCCCTCACACACACTAGTAGTAATATATATATATATATATATATATATATATATATATATATATATATATATATATATATATATAATCTTATAATTTAGTAATTTAAATTTTATGACGTGAAACGGTTAAATTTCAAATCTAGAATTTTTATTATATGCAAGACAAAGAATACATTTCAATGAGTATATCTCCTTAACCTGTAGGTTTTCGATGTTTACACATCTCCTCAAAGGAGAAAATATTAGCAAATATAACCTATACAGGTTAAGGAAATATACTTATTGAAATGTATTCTTTGTCTTGCATGTAATAAAAATTCCAGATTTGAAATTTAACCATTTCACATCATAAAATTTAAATTACTAAATTATGATTTATTTGCTCTATCTGGTATATTGAGCAATTTTTATTTAGCTGGGCTTGTCTTTATAAAATATTACAGCCAATAATATTTTGTGAGACCAATAATCACTGGATTTGTATACCAATAGATCTATTGCATTAGATTATTCTGAAGTGTGTGTGTGTGTGTGTGTGTGTGTGTGTGTGTGTGTGTGTGTGTGTGTGTGTGTGTGTGTGTCACAACGTTTCGGCTGTTTTGCCCTCCGGCCTTCGTCAGGTGTTTTATATCAGCAACTATGTCCCAAAGCCTAGCTGGAGTCCAAACATGGTACCCCCGTAATAATAATAAAGGGTTGGGTTCGAGACTCCTAACAACCGGTTCCCCAGTTCGATACAAGACACCTGACGAAGGCCGGAGTGCAAAACGGCCGAAACGTTGTGACAATAACAACCAAGATGAGGAAGTCAGTCCGACAATCTCAATCAATCAATATATATATATATATATATATATATATATATATATATATATATATATATATATATACTGGGTGACCCCCCAAAAAAACGGGCTCCAACTTTAAGTAGGCTCCGTTTTTTAGTTTTTTGTCCGAATGAAATGAAACTTTGGTCATAACTAGTTTATTATATTCAAAACATCACATCCAAACATTAGGGTCTTTGGCCTTTTTTTCCGTTCTACAGCATATGTTCTAGATGACGTCCATTTAGCTTTCTTTTTGGGGGGGTCACCCTGTGTATATATATATATATATATATATATATATATATATATATATATATATATATATATATATATATATATATATATATATATATATACTCGTTGGTGTTTAGTGTTAGGGATAGGCTCACATCCAATTTTAGAATAGTTTTGTTTTTTTGTTGAAGATTCCAGTAAATTATTTCTGTTATTCTTGGCAGACAGTTGTATTTGCATTATGTTCCTTAAAACGGAAGCATCACTTCAATTAATGCGAACCTTTTGACGAAATTATTTTTTTTAAAGATTCGTTTAATCTGCTTTAGCTTAACTACAGTACTAGCGAACATACCCGGCTTTGCTCCGTGCAATGACTTCTAACTTTAAAGCTCAAAGATTTTTTTTGACCCCGTATTTCTTAACTTTTTTTTTTTTTTTTTTACTTTAAAATTTAATCATATTCGTAGCTTTACGAAACAAAAAAAAACATTGTTTTTAATTGAAAGAAAAACTATAACTAATTGTCGTTTTCTAAAAATTATGAGCAGAAAGTAGATTGAGATTAAAAAGAAATACTTGATAAAGGGGTAATGTCCCTAAAATATAGTTATATTCCGGTGTCACATATACAATTCAGCTTCCTCCAAAGGAGGGAGTTTCATGGGAATATCAAATTCACAAGCAGTCCCAAGTCGCATGTATATTTTCAATCAGGAAAAATGACGACGTTAGTTTTTTTTTTTTTTTTTTAGTTCTTGCAGAAAGGTGTCGATGTCCTCCTATATACACCTTCTGATATTCTCAAATGGTCACCCATCTGGTACTGGCGAAGCTCAATGTTGCTTAACTTTGTAGATCTAACGAGGATTGGAGTGTCAACGTGATTATGTCGCATATTTAAATGTAACTAGCCTGGGTGCCCGGCCTTGCCCGTGTGTTTGGAGGTATGTGTTGAGCAAAAAAAAAAAAACTGGCAGTAGGCAGGCAGGCTCAAACCCGTACCACAAAAGAGGAAAAAACATGAAAAAAAAGCGTGACGTCTTTGTCGTTGAGTCCATCACCAAACCGGAAATGGCAAAGGTTTAAATTAAGATTAGTCAATCGAAAATATCGGCGAAAAAAGCGACCCCTCCTTGTAGAAAGTGCGCAATTGAGGGTGAAGGAATTAATGTTTTTAGCCAGATTTTTTATATTTGTCGTCCGATGGGTCGAGCTTAAAAACGATACTGATCTCGTGAAAATCCGTCACCTCTGTTGAAAGTTTTAGGCAGACATACAAACATACATACATACATTTAAACAGACAGGTGATATTTATATTATAGAAGACTAGCGAGGGGTACCCGGCGAGTGTTTTGAGGTGTGCGTGGAAACTCCGGATGTGGGGCGGGGGGGGGGGGTAAAAAAATGTTTTGGTAGGTAAGTATGAGGATCGAACCCGAACCGTTGAGGCAAAGTTGTGAATTAAAGTGTGAAAAAAAACAAAAACGTGCGACGTTAACGATTGCCCCACCACGAGATGCTAACAAAAACACGTTTGAATTTGTTTAATTACTTGGATTTGGCAGGTGCCCGTTTTAATGAGTTAACGAGGTCAAGTTTGACTGCGGGATAGTATTTCATTTACTGCGGGAACGCTTCCCAAGATGTTATAGGAAAAAGACTAACCCACATGCGGCGAGCGACAAATGTTGACTATTTATCTTCCCAAAGTCGAGCAAATTAAATAGACAGGCAAGCTTCGTTGTTAACTGAGATATTACGATTTATATGTGATATAAAAAGTTTTCAAAAGTTGTGAACCGGCCGACCGCTTCTCTGAAAGAAGCCTTTTGTAGACATACAGAAAAAGCGAACACACATGCAAACATTTTCGCTTTTATATATATAGATTATGTTGGGTTTACAACAAAGTTTTTGCATTTTTTGTTTTGTTTTTTGTTTTCTTTTTATCTATTGTTTTTTCCAATAATGAAATCATTTTGTCATTTTTTAAATATTTTTTTTTTCGAGTTTCTCTTCATTTTCTTATTAAAATGGAATGTTTATTTTAAAATAAAAATAAGCATTTTTGAGACAGCAACTTTTTTTTTTTTTACTCTTGTCCTCCACCTCCCCTAACAAAACCCATTTGGAACATAAAGAACAAAAGAACATCAATGATCTTTCAAATCACATCCTTTGATCATTCGTTGACATTTATGCTGACGACACTACCATCTATGGCAACACATCAAAGACCGTTAACGACCAAGTTTTCTCTGATTTTCTATCCTCTGATCTTTAGCATGTGGTACAATGGGGAAAGAAGTGGCTGGTTACTTTTAATGCATCTTAAACCAAACTTCTGTCTTTACATCATCAACATTCTGATCCCCCAACTGGCATCAAGTGAAATGGATGGCTTTTATCTTGAGGAGGCTTCATGTTTTGACAAGCTCCTCGGCTTGATCGTTAGTCCTGATCTGAAAAGGAACACATACATCAAATCTGTTGCCAAGGATGCTGGAAAAATGGTGAGCTCCTTCTATCGATCCAGTAAATATCTCAGTGCTGATGCAATTCTCGACCTATATAAGAGCCAGGTACGTCCAAGGATGGAGTACTGTTGCCACATCTGGGAAGGAGCTGCTAGAAAGACCTTATCCTCCTTTGACAGATTTCAAAACAGACTTCGTAGCCTAGTGAGGGATGCCCTTTTTTTCTTCCCTGCAACCTCTTTCTCACAGAAGAGACGTTGCGAGCCTGTCTCTGCTTTATCGTTATTTTCATGACAAGTGTTCATTTGATTTCCAATCAATGGTCCCCCCTCGCCAAACTTTCACAAGAAATACTCGTCTAGCAGAAAACACTATCAATAATTTCCTCCACTCTTTATCTATGCCTAAACCTAATCGTAGATTCCATGAACAAAGTTTCTTAGAACTGCACACCTGTAGAACTCTCTTCCTTTTGCCTGCTTTCCAGCTGACTATAATATGGTCGTCTTCAAGTCCAACGTAAACAAGTTCTTGATGAGCCGTTCCCCTTAAGTAATCCAATTTACCAAATTTTCACTACTAACAATTATTACGACATTGTCCCATTGACCACTGTACGCTTATTAACACTTATCCTCGAGTGGCATCTGGGCCTTAATAAGTGATGACTCCTTTGTAAAAAAAAAGAAAAAAAAGAGGGGGGCTACTATTTTAAGCCATGTTTACATGGGATCAGGCAAGGAGATGAGCGAAATGTCGGTTCACATTACATTTAAATTTTTTCATGTCAGTACAGTCAGGAAAGTATTGGCCTTTAGGCCAAGAATGCGGTATTATGGTGAATGGTGTATTCTTCAAAGTTTAATAGACCTTTTAGAAAGCCCCCCCCCATCTCCCCCAAATTTCGTATAGGCTTCATACCTAAGTTTCTTGCATGTTATTTTTTATTTTTTTTGTGTTATAACTTAATTTGTAAATTTCATGCAACAAACTGCATAAACAAGATCACAGTGTAGTATCTGTTCTGATGCTACACTTCACCTTTTCTGTCCTCGGTCAGTAGAGGAGAAATCCTTCATGACTGAGACAATTTTTATTTTTGTTCCTATCCAGAGTGCCCCTTTTTGGGGAGCTGGATTTTCCCTGCATCAAAAATCGATTTTGTGTCTAACTCTGCCCTCGTGGGGAGGCAAGTAAATAAGAAAAAGGAGTAAATTCCAAAGTCTAACTGAGGGAAGAAACTCTTAGCTATTCTCGATCTGGAAGTCTAAAACTGATTGTCGAAAATAAAAATAAAGTCATTTTCAAAAAAAAATATATATTCATGTTGGGGTGATTAATCGGAATCTGAAATCGGAAAAATCAGAATTTTTTAGGGTATCGGAATCGAAATGTGTGTCTATTTTCCAATGCCAAAAACGATTCATGTAATTATATTTTTTATTTGATTTTGTTTAAAACAAAATGTTCCACTGCTGATTGTAATAACAAAATATTTATTGATTTACATTTCCAATCAAACTAAAATCTATAAGTCACCCCCTCACAAGAATATTTTTTACATTTGAGAATATATACGCACATTTAAGATATGATTTTACGGTAATCGGGACAAAATAAACATTTTATAATTAAATATTTAGTTTTATAAAGAGTCGAAATCGAATTGATAATTATATCGGATTCATAAATTTAGTACGGAATCGGAAAATATATTGGAATCGTCCCATTACTAATATATATATATTAGTAATTTATAAAATATATATGGCGATTAAGCTACACTGAATATTCCGCATTTCATCCACTCTAGGATTCTTCAGCAGAATATTCAGTGTAGCTTAATCGCCATATATACTTTATAAATTACTAACTAGCTCTACCTACATATTGAGCACTTTTGAAGTAAATACTTAAAGTTTACGCATAAATCTATACTTTCATATATTAATTTTATGTGAGTAAATTAAGTAGTTATATATATATATGTGTGTATGTATGTATATATATATATATATATGTATATGTATATAGTTATCCACATACAGTACTGTTTCGCAGCTCATCAGTGCGGCTAGACAGGCAACTACCGCAAGCCAGGATCGAAACCCGACTCGACTGCTTGTATGACAGTCAAGGCTTCTAACCATTACACTAATCGGCGGCTGCTGTGCAAGTCGTGAATAAACAATGTCTTGACATCATCCGCGAATATATATATTTCTGTCTTGTTTAAGTTTTGTTCAAATAACATTTAAACTTCTGCAGATTAATACAGTCAGGAAACAGGGACGGAATTCCAGTCTAGCAGTCTAAAGGAAGAAGCTAATAGAATAGAAAGTCTTTCCGACATCTCAGGACCTCAGTAGTGAAGGATTGTGATTTTGCCGCTTGTCAGATAAGTCGGGAGTATGTACGTCGAATAGGTACAAGAGTTATGAGTTCATCCGAACACATTCGTTATTAGAGCAGAGACTTTAGGAACTTCTACAGCGAAGGGGTTGATCTTTGTTGCTAAATGGGTTTGTCGAGAGTACGTACATCGAGGGCATACAAGTGTGATAGATTCATCAGAGTTCATTCAATTAAAAAACCTGTAAAATTGGATTTCAACCAACAAAGTATTAATAATCTTGTCGAACTTTGGAAGAGGCTGAACGCAATAAGAGAGGATTGATTTGCATTTTTTTTTTTTTATTAACTTTTAAATTTAAAGAAAGAAAAAATCGATGGGGACTTAGTTAGCAATCCAATCTATATCTATAAAAGTGAACGTGTCTGTCTGTGTATGTGTCTGTGTACATTTCCCTAAGCAATAACTCTGTCAATTTTTATTCTACAGACTCGAAATTTGATATACAGGGTACTGAGATTTGGTAAAATCGATGTGATCGGTTTTCGGTCAGAAATTTGGTTGTTAAGGGGTCAAAGTTCAACGATTTGACCTTTGAGAACTCTACCAAACTCCTCCGACAATTTTGGGTCTACACACTTGAAATTTTAGATATAGGTTCGTTGGACATGGATCTAACTTAATAACTTGCTTTGAGCCCAAAACAATAAATTTTAAGGGGTCATAATAGGCGTCAAAGTTAAAAAAAAAATTGACCGCTTTTTTTTTCTTTTTCTTTTTTTTTTTTTTTTTTTTTGCTCAACATACACCTCCAAATACTCGGGCAACGCCGGGCATCCATGCTAGTATATCTATAAAAGTTAACGTGTCTGTGTACATTTTCATTCGCAATAACTCTGTTAATTTTCAGTCTACAGACTCGAAATTTGATATACAGGGCACTGAGATTTGGGGAAAATCTATGTAATTGGTTGTCGGCCAGAAATTTGGCTGTTAAGGGGTCAAAGTTCAACGATTTGACCTTTGAGAACTCTACCAAACTCCTCCGACAATTTTGGGTCTAAACACTTGAAATTTTAGATATAGGTTCCTTGGACATGGATCTAACTTAATACAATTTGAGACCAAAACAATAAATTTTAAGGGGCCATAATATGGGTCAAAGTTAAAAAAATTGACCGTTTTTATTTTGTTTTTTGTTTTTTTGTTCTTTGCTCAGCATACACCTCCAAACACCCGTGCAACGCCGGGCTGAAATGCTAGTATATCTATATATATATATATAAAAGTGAAAATGTCTGTCTGTCTGTGTACATTTCCCTACCTAATAACTCTGTCAATTTTCAGTCTACAGACTCGAGATTTGACATAAGGAATATTGAGATTTGGTACAATCTTTTTAATCGGTTTTCGGTCAGAAATTTGGTTGTTAAGGGGTTAAAGTTCAACGATTTGACCTTTGAAAACTCTACCAAACTCCTCCACCAATTTTGGGTCTAAACACTTGAAATTTTTAATCTAGGTTACTTTGACATGGATCAAACGTTTTAATTTGATTTGAGCCCAAAGCAATAAATGTTAAGGGGTCAAAATTGAGGTCAAAGTTTTAAAAAAATTGACCTCAGCCAATTTTTGGTCTAAACATTTGAAATTTTACATAAAGTGTATTCAGACATAGGGCAAGCTTTTTAATCGGGTTTTGGCCGAACATTTGGCTACTAAGGGGTCAAAGTTCAAAAGATTTGACCTTTGCAGTCACTAGCAAACTATTCAGCCAATCTTGGGTCTAAACATTTGAAATTTTACATAAAGGGTATTCAGACATGCAGCAAGTTTTTTAATCAGTTTTGGGGTGAAGATTTGGCTGCTTAGAGGTGAAAAGTAAAAAGATTTTACTTTTGCAGACTCTACCAAACTCTTTCGCCAATTTTGTGTCTAAACACTTGAAATTTTAGATGTAGGTTACCTAGACAAGAGTCAAACATTTTAATATATATACATATATATGCACATAAAGTTATGAACAGTACATAGGGCCTGAGCAAAACTGGGCTGAACTGCTAGTATATATATATTTATACGATGAATGTGAAGTTAAAACAGCTCCACTAAAAAAAACGTTTATGGGAGGTGGGGGGCCTTACCTGTGTTGATGTGATCTGATTTTGTCTCTGAAAGACAAATGGCATCTATGGCAGACCTAATTTATCAGTGTTACTTGCAGGGAAAATGCTTCACAGCGAGCAGCCATCAACCAGAGTTTTATCCCTCGCCACTAAAACCAATAGTCATACAAGGGTCGTTCCAAAAACAAAGCCTCCTAATTTTTAACTGAAAAAGTTGAAAAGCTACGAAGGCGGGAGTGGTACCATTAGAATAGCGATCTTTTTTGCTCTAGAATTTATTTTTCTACGTAGAATCAATCCTACCCAAAGCAAACCAGAGGATTAGTTCCTATTTACTATGCCTCCCCACGGGACAGAGTTAGACACCAGGGTCGTTTTTTAACGTGGAGAAAAGGAACAAAAATAAAAATTGTCTCAGTCGTGAAGGATTTCTCCTCCACTGACAGAGAACAAGAAATTGAAGTGCAGTATCTGAAGAACAGATACTACACTTTGAGGTATTTATTTGCTCCCCCACTGAGCAAATTAGGCACAAGGCCGATTTTTAAAGTGAGGAGTGAAGGGGAAATGGAGACCAACTCCCCGGGGAGTAGGGGAGATGGATAGTGACAATTGGTATGAAGGGTTGCCCCTACATTGACCAAGGTCTTATATGTGGGGTTGCCCCCACATATGGTCTTTGCTAGCAGTATCTGCCGGAACAGATGGTATTTATTTGCTCCCCCACCGAGCAAATTAGGCACAAGGCCGATTTTTAATGTGAGGAGTGAAGGGGAAATGGGGACCAACTCCCCGGGGAGTAGGGGAGCTGGATAGTGACAATTGGTATGAAGGGTTGCCCCTACATTGACCAAGGTCTTATATGTGGGGTCGCCCCCACATATGATCTTTGCTTGCAGTATCTGCCGGAACAGATGGTATTTATTTGCTCCCCCACCGAGCAAATTAGGCACAAGGCCAATTTTTAATGTGAGGAGTGAAGGGAGGGGAAAGGGAAAAGGGGACCAGCTCCCGAGAGGTGGGAAATGGGAGCTGGTTAAAGGTCAGGCATGTGGGGTTGCCCCCACATCTGGTCCTTGCTAATCATAGCTAGTCATAGCTTGCAGCATCTGCCGGAACAGATGGTATTTATTTGCTCCCCCACCGAGCAAATTAGGCACAAGGCCAATTTTTAATGTGAGGAGTGAAGGGAGGGGGGAGGGAAAAAGGGGACCAGCTCCCGAGAGGTGGGAAATGGGAGCTGGTTAAAGGTCAGGCATGTGGGGTTGCCCCCACATCTGGTCTTTGCTAGTCATAGCTAGTCATAGCTTGCAGTACCTGCCGGAACAGATACTACACTTTGATCTTGTCCCAAAAGCCAAGGAGTAAGTTAGTTGGTCAAAACGTGGTGAGACAACAGCAACTATGGAAGGCAGTAATTACTAAAGGGTACAGTTATAAGACTCAGCATTCCTATCCCGTTGTGGTTAATCATTGGCTGAAACGTGGTGAAACAACAACTATGAAGATGAGGATAACAGTCCACAAAAAAAAAATGAAAACATCAATACACAGAATCCCCATTCTAATTGGTCATTATGTTGCCAAATCGCTTAACATGGGAATTGATTAGCCAGAGAAAATAAATCTTTATTATATTTGGGACTACTGCAGTCCACCCTCTAATACTGGGAAACAAAGATGAAGGTTTTGATAAACGACTGCGTGTCTATAATTCGAATTGTGTGAAAAGTTAACATTTTAACACTTTACAACACATCAGAATCATTTTTCCTCCCTCTATTTATTTTGCTATTAGAAATTTGTTTTATTGTAAAACGCGATAAACACCATACTGGATTTTTTTTTTCTTACTGTTATATTTGACGTCCATCTTCGTCGCCAACTGTTATGTTTGCAGGTTGAACCAAATAACGTATAAGGCAATACAAATGAAGACTCAACAAAACAAAAGTAGATCAATAAGAAGTGTATTAGGAAAAGTATATTTACAGTATATTTACATAATGGTTGTCAAGTAAGAGAGTCTTGGCTGGAGAACATATCTGCTCTCGGCTCGGCCTTCGGTGGCTTCTGGTTAACACACACTTAGACTAACCGAGTCTTGCTATTTATGTGTCATATTATCCACATATGTAAATGAGTGGGTGCCAAAATCTGATAAACCCATGAAGTTGTCACAGAATCAAAAATATCATGTTTCAATCCCCTCTATTTAAAAATAAAAAATGTTTAAAAGCTTTTCAATAAGCAGACAATTTACTAGCACTAATTTTTTTTTTTTTTTTTTTTTTTTTTTTAATGTTCAGTGAAATGCGAATTTTATGAAATTCGATTAACGGAGGATTAGTTAAAAGTTGATTTATAATATTTCGTTGGAATTTTGAAAAAAAAAATATATATATATACGGTAAATAAATACATGATGATGATGACATGGATGTTTTCACTGAATAGTTAAAATTGATTTGCCAATTGAAATATTTTTGCTTAATTTTTCTTTTTTAAATCAGATTTCATAATAGAAATGTACATTTATATATTGCGTTAGCGTTAACTCTTTAAAAATGATGGTTGATTCTAGAAAAATGACCGTATAAAATTGACATTGTCCATACGTTGCAACATGTTTCAAAATGCGAAGTTTACACTGCTTAGAATTTATGTTTAAAAAACAAATATCTCGCAGTGAATTGTCATTATACAGACGAATCCACTATTTCTGCACAAAGGGAGATAACTCAATCAAAATTATTTTTAATGCGTCAGTTCTAAGGAGAACACCGCTTCGCCCACGTAAAACAAATATCATAGTGTTCAATGCGTTCTCTGTCTCAAGTCGATGTAGGGAAACGCGTGACTTACTTGACTAGCATGTGTGCCATGATTCAAAGGGTCGGTAGTAGAAGGAAATGAAAGAGTAAGAAAGGAAAAACTAACATGGCGAGACAGTTTGTTTTATGGCGAATAATCACGTGACTGTGAATGTTTATGCAAATGAGACTGGTCTATAAAACCGGATGTGAAGCGAGCTAAGAGAAGGCGTGTTACCTACGCAGACGTGTGGAAGTCAGCTGGAAAGATCGTTGGGTTTGGAAGTCGGAAGTTTTGACAGCAGTGTCGGATTTAACCGAGAAAATGGTGATTTGAAGTGCAGAATAAATAACACTTGAATTATTTAATTATAACTACGCAGACTAATTTTTGTCTTTGGCGTATAGATACTAAAACCAGACCAAAAATTTCGAGAATGTTATGGTTTCGATTATAAATACTGTTTCGCAAGAAAAAACAAATCAGTTAGGGACTTTTTTTCTTTGCTCCTAGCTTCATTATAAAATGTAAAAGGTTTTACCACAGATTTCGTGCACCCTGGAATTAACGCATATGGACGATTACCCTTATCGGGAATGTCTGCCTTACCAAATAACCATGAACAATTTTCTGATTTTTTTTCTCTTTTATTCTGACACAGGATTTATTATGAAATGTTTTCGCTAAATATTTCTGGGTATTCTCTAAAAAATATGGACTTTAATTACACATTAATGAACACTATCGTCACTCACTTTGTAATGGTCTGAGCGACCAAAAAGGCAGTCTATACTCCATCTCTATATCAAATAATCACTGTCGTCAATAAAAATCATTTTTATATACATGTGATAAGGTAGTTTGAGTTGATTGCTATTTGTTGGTGTTATTCTTGAGTGTTGCATTTTATTTTTTTTTTTAATTAAAAAGGAGTCTACGATATTTGCATGAATATGTACATGCCATATTCCCTTTATGATTTTAACTGTAACTTGTTACGTTGAAAAGGTATTATATAGACAGGATTCTTGTTTTTTTTTGTTTGTTTTGGGTTTTTTTTTTTTGGTTTTTCTGCTGTTGAATTCAGTCTAAACACACATGTAATTATTATTATTATTAGTAGTAGTAGTAGTAGCAGTAGTAGTAGTAGTAGTAGTAGTAGTAGTAGCATTAGTAGTAGTATTGTTCTTGTTGTTATTGTTTATTGTTGTACTCACAAGGAGTTTTCACACAGGCCATCATCAAAGATTACTTTGTCAACAACCTGTAGTGTTCCCTGGAGTCTGAATGACGAGTCTCTCCAGATTTCCAATACTCTCCACCTCTTTCAATAACCTTTGCAAATGAATTTACATTACTGCAATAGCCGTTTACCATTGGTTTCTCATTGGCACCGACCATTGGCTTTCACTGGAATTTGAATGGCTATAAGCCTTCACAAGGTCCCAGTCCTCTTTGTGCTCATCCAGTGGAGGTTTGGTTAGTGCTTTCCTTGGTCTTTTCATCTTCCTTGACTCTTCACAACTGTTTAGTGTGGTGTCAGTTGATGCCAACACTATAATTTGGGGGGGGGGGGAGTAAAATTACAATCATACGGTTTTAGGTTTCTTGATTCATTGTGGTGTTCTTTTTTTCTTTCTGTTGAAGTTTCTATATAGTCAGTTAGCGTTGGTAGCATGTACATTAGTTTCTGCACTCAAGGGTTTTCCTTAATATTTCAACCGTTTTCAATATTTTTATCCGTTGTATCTTCTCAGCCATTCCTCTAATTCCAATCACTCCCATTGTTTTTGTTTGTTTGTTTTTTTTTCAGTATTATTCCTAGTGCTCCTACTATTATTAGTATTATCTTGACTTTCTTCATCTTCCTTTTGCCTTTCAACTCTTTGGCCAGTTCATTGATAATCACCATGTGATCTGCTGGAATATCAAAGTTTATGATCTAACAGGACTTTTCCTTCTTTTTAACTATTATTACATCCGGTTTTCTTGCTTGACTGAGTTTATCTGTTTGTATATCCATGCCCCACAGAATGTTGTGACTTTTGTTTTCAAGTACTGCTGCCAGTTTGTGCCTATACAATTTATCTGATTGCTCAAGATTGAGTTGTCTGCATAATTTCTAATGTACTTCCCCACTTGATCGTGTCTATTCTTTTTGGGATAGTTTGCTGCATTCGCTTATGTGGTTTATTGTTTCATCTCTTTGTCCACAGAGTCCACATTTGCTGTTTTCTTGGTGTCTTGTCAATCTTTGCTTTTAATATAGTTACTTCTAATCGCATTATCTTGTGCAGCTGTTATTAGTGATTCTGTTTCTCTGTTTAGGTGTCCTTTTTGTAGTCATGTTTAAGTTTTATTGTTAGTCTTATTTGGCATCCTTATGAATCATTCGTGTAGCTGTTTCTTTTCCCATTTTTCTTTTCTCGTCTTATCCCTTGCCTCTGTATTATCCATCTTGTTCATTTTTTTCTGTGTCTCTTGCTGAGCTGATTAGCCTTTCTGTGCCCTGCATTATGTGTTTTTCTAATTTTTTTGTGTAATTCACACGGTCTTCTATACAAACCAGTCCTCTCTCTATCTTTCATTTTCATGTTGAGTCAGTCAGAATTCTTTTTATTATTGGCTCATAAGGAGCTTTCACACAGGTCATTAAAGATCTCTCCTTGAAAAAAATCTGGTGTTCCCTCGGAAGCTGAGTGACAACAAGTCTATCCAGATTTCCAGTACTCTCTACCTCTTTCGATAACATTTGCAAATAAATTTGCATTATTGCAACAGTCTCTCACCATTGATTTCTCGCTGGCAGCGACCATTAGTCTCCACTGGAATTTGAGTGGCAATAAACCTTCGTACTTGTCCAGCGGAGGTCTGATCAGCGCTGTACTCACTAGAAGTTCTCACATAAGTCATCATCAAAGATTACTCACAGATAATAACTGGTGGTGTTCCCTGGAGTCTCCCCAGATTTCTAGTACTCTCCACCTCTTCTGATAACCTTTGCAAATAAGTTTGCTTTATTGCAACAACCGCTTACTATTAATTACTTGCTTGCAATGACTATTGGTATTTATTATTATTATTTGTATTGTTATTATAATTACATATGCTCTCTCACATTGAATGCCTACTGGTGAGAACTTGAATGTCTACTGGCGAGAACTTGAATGTCTACTAGACACTATCCTCGAGTGTCTAAGGTCTCTCTGTACAGGGGTTTGTCAAAACAACTTAGCATGAGGATACTTTCCCAAGAAGTAAACCCTGACCAAATATTCAAAATCACATAGTATTCGCTGCCCAAATAAGATCTACTTTCTATGGCTAACTCACATTAGCTTTTACGAGGAATGGTGCACCTTCTCCAAGTGATGTTACCCTTATGTAGCAGCACGGAGCTGGATACTCCACCAGACAAGATGAATTCTTGTCATGGAATCCAGTAAGACCAAAAGACCAAAAACGAAAGATATACTACGACATATGAAAATGGTTAATTGGGGGGGGGGAGATTATGTTCTCAATTTCTTTACTAACTCAGTGTTTGAGAGATAAAGAACTTTAATGGAACATTCGAATATCTACGTATGTCATACAGAGGTCAAGTATTAGCCCCAGGTAGTGGGCCCCTTCATTTCTGAGAACTTCGACTGAAGTAAATTAAATAACATGAACATCAATAGGGATGAAGAGTGACATTGGATTTCATCAAGAAAATATTGTTTAAAAAAAATGAATTTAAATTACTTCGTTTCATATTATTTATATTAAGTTGGTACAAAAATAATGTTGTTTTTTTACGTTCAACTATATATAAAAAACGACATTATTTTTGCACTAACCTAATATTTTTTTTAAATATTCTAAGAACAACTAGTTTCCTTAAAAGAAATGAAATTTGCGAAGAGAGAATGAAATAACATTCGGGAACAGTATAAACGAAAACATCGTCTGAAAAAAAAATAATTTATATTTTTCTTGATTTTAAAATGGTTGTATTACAACATTTCTGATGATGCATTTGCATATGTCTACACTTTCTTATGGCAGTTATGTTATTTCTTGTGAATATGTTTCGTCATTCGAAGTAGAAAGATAGTTAATACAGGTACAATGGACGTATCTGATTTTACAAAAAAAAAAATTTTTAAAAAAGCTTGTGGATTTATCTGATTTTGCAAAAAGAATTTAAAAAAAAAACAGCTTGTGGATTTATCTGATTTTGCAAAAAAAAAATTAGGCTTTCAATTGAAAAACACTTTTACAGCAAAATTGAAGATTTTTAATTTTTGTTTTTTTATAATCAAATTTTCACATTAAGTTTTTAAAAAAAAAATAGGCTTTTTTTTTCAGGTTGAAGAAAATGGATTCATCACGTTTTATACTAGACATTTGAGCATGTTAAAAACGGGCAAAAGTTATATTGTGTTTAATGCCAAAATAATGGTTGAACTAGCAAAGATACCCACATTTGCAGGGCCCCAGGGATGGTAGCAAACTCCAACTTGGTATGAACCAATTCCCAGATGGAACATTTTATGAATAACTGTACCAAATATGACCTTATCCTTTGAACTTGACTTTGAAAAATGGTGTGCACCATCCCTAGGTCAGAGACCATCATGGTTTGTCATGATCGGTCCGGTGGTGTGAGCTGTAGGAAAGTTGTATGCACACACACACACACACACACACACACACACACTACTTTATATATATATATATATATATATTTGTGCTCATTTCCGCATTAAATACCAATCCCTATTTATACCTAACTGTGTATCGACCGGATTCAATAATACTCAGTTTACAACACCCTGTTATAATCAAGATGCATACAAAATTTCAGCCAAATCAACCGAGTCCTTTCCGAAAAAAATTGGAACAAAGAGACAAAGAGAAGATACGTGTGTGTGTGTGTGTGTGTGTGTGTGTGTGTGTGTGTGTGTGTGTGTGTGTGTGTGCGCGCGCGCGCGCACACATTCTGCAAACTTAGATCTAAATAATCAGCAAATATTTATTTAGTCCTAATTTTGTTAATGAGTTGATACAAGAGAAAAATGTCTTCTCCGCCTGAGGAAAAGCAGCAACATAAGAAGTATAATTAATCTAGATAAAAATATCCACTTTTTTCCTCCTCAGATTATTGCCGAGTAATACGTGTGTGTGTGTGTGTGTGTGTGTGTGTGTGTGTGTGTGTGTGTGTGTGTGTGTGCGCGTGTGTGTGTGTATTTCCATCTGTTTACTCATTCGATTAAATTATCATCAAGAATGCTGAGTCTATAGAATAACTTGCAGACATTTACAAATTTCTCTGTTGGTGTAGGGACTGTCAAAGTTTGTTGAAATGTAACTTAGACTAAGGGAACGGTATAGTAATAATAAGAAGAAGAAGCAGAAGAAGAAGAAGGTAAACATTGAGCAGAAACTGTGGGAAGGGGATTTGGTGTTGCGTTATGACCCGCTGTGTCCTCTCACGGGAAGTAACTCTTTTCGACAGCCTTCAAATTAAGACATTCTTATATTCGCTGATAATGAGTTTCGAAAAGGCTTCCGGAATTTTCTAATATTTTCATGTTATAAAAGGAATGGATATTCTTAAGATGCATCCGTTTCTTGTTTATGTTGGTAACTGTCATATCATTTATCAATAAAAATGTTTTTGTTTTTTTTTATAGATTTCCTGTTTTAGTTTAAAGTCGCTGGCGGCCATGTTTAAGTGTTTTTTATTTTTAAATTATTTATACCAAATTCTTTTTTAGATAAAAAATAATTTCAATAAAATATATGTTTACACATACGGAAAATAAAATAAAATAAAATAAAATAAAATAAATAAATGAAATAATACTCCATTATTTTTCATAAAAGAAAATATAATGTTTTCTCCTGATGTTTTTAAAGTTTTTTTTCCCCTTGCATTCGAGGTGATTCATATGATATGGAAGTTATATATACTAGCAGGATCCGTGTACCGGCATTGCCAAGTGGAAATCTGCCCCAAAACCAGAACAGCTACGGTGAAGCCCTTCTTCCCTAAATCAAAAAATACATATAATTATCTAGTGCTTCATCATATGTGAGTCACATAAACTACTAACTAGGAATAAGCATATTAAAAAAAGTATTAACAAGAAAAGTTGTGAGCACTGGCGGCATTGGCCAAAACAAAAGCATTTATCTTCTACTGTCATGCATTGTCTGGCAGTAGTAACTAACAGAATTCTAGCGGTTAGCAATACTTTAGGGCATATACTTGCCTTTACAATGAGCACTGTTGTTGTATGGCACTGTCAGTTATTGCTATATTGAGGCGGTTACTTGTGGGTACTGGCTGCTCTAACAACTTTGTCACTGTCATCAAGTGTCGGGCAATGGTGGCTATGACCACCATAGTGTTCACTGTATTGGTGTAGATGTTATATCGCAACGTGTTTTCTACATATATATATATATATATATATATATATATATATATTCAAAATGTGAGAGAATATATAATTATTTCCACAGCCAGACATCATCGCAGATCACAAGAGCCATGACCCCAACAAACCGGAAGTCCAAGACTAGAGCTTCACCCTCATTTTGGACTCATCAGTTAGGTACGTCCGAACTCTGGATTTGAAACCCGAGCCTCTTGCATGATAAGTGAACACTCTACCAACTGAGTAACCACGCCACACGTGCAAGAAAATTTATTTACTGACACAGATCAAGTAAACCGCAGCAAAATCCGAAGTGGTCCTTATGAGCATAAATTCCTACTTGTGAGACATCGGCTTGGATCACAGCTGGTTACCATGACCTCGTCTCTTGTTCGGTATGAGGTAGGTTCAATCCACTGTCAGATTTCACCGCAGTTTACTTGATTTGTGTCAGTTAATAGACTTTCTTGTGTGGGTGGCGTGTTTGTTCACATGGTAGAGTGCTCACCTTACATGCAAGAGGCCTAGGTTTCAAATCCCGAATTTGGATGTGTCTAACTGATGAAGCCAAAATGAGGGCGAAACTCATCTTAGACTTCCGGTTTGTTGGTTGTCATAGCTTTTGTGGGCTGCGACGTTGTCTGGCTGTAGAAATAATTATATATTCAACAACAGTTTTGCATATTCAAGGCGGTTCATATGATTTAAAACTTAAAATTAAAACATTTATTTTTCAAACAAGGTATACAAAATAAAGATGACTATTTCACATGCATACGGATAGACATACCACCATTGGGTTTACCGATAACACCATTAAAATACGAATCTCAATCAATTTTCCAACAAATGCCACTGTTTGGATATTGTTTTACGGTCTAATTACACCATCGTACGTTGTGCCTCAAGCTAAATATCCTTTTTTTTTATCTATATTTTCTTTAAAACATTACTCTTCTCAGACTTTGAAATTTTCAAACTATGCGCTAACCAGCAAAATTATAGCTAGTCTATATAAAAGTTGTTTTGCTTGCTGTTTTTCTTCTGAGGAAAAAGACCATTCTTTGAAACTCCATGGAATAAGGAAATAATCATCTTTATATTGTATCCTTTGTTCAAAAAAATAAATGGTGTAAGTTGTAAAGTTTTGTCCAGCACCTTCTGGTGGTTTACATAACCTTTCCAAAACATGCCGACAATAACGCGATCTCTATTCAGAATAAGTACACAATATTTTAGTAATGCCAGAGATAAGAAAGTGAAGAATGAAGGAAGCAACAAAAATGAAAGAAACATGCACTTCCGGTGGAAAACACTGCATTTAAATTCTCACAGGAGAGGCATCGTTAGTCGTTCTCTACTCTCTCGTTATTTTCATAGCATGTGCTCGACTGAACTTCAATCTCTGCTTCATCATTGTAAAAATTGCAACAAGAACTCGACATTGTACCGCCACTGCAAAAGAAAACTTTCTTTTGCATATCTAAAATCAGTTTCCATGAACAGTTTCTTTCCAAGAACTTTCCACCTGCACAACACATTGCCACGAAGTTGCTTCCCTGTTGACTACAACATGGTCGCCACCAATTCCAATTTCAACAAATACTTCTCGATCCGCTCAAAATTTGTCCTTTCCGTCCATTTTTTTTTTCTGTCCTCTCATAGCATCAGACAATCTCATTAATCCTTATCCTTGAGTGGCTTTTGGCCTTGTTTAATGGTGGCTCATTAGTATTAGCAATACTGGTACCACTTTGGGGAGACGAAAGTTCGCACAGTCGCTTTCTTAGCAAATATATACAGAAAGTTACGTAATGATCACGTAGCAATGGTCATTTAAAGCAATTGCAAAACTCACGTTTCTGACCTACTTTAAATGACCCTGCCACACCGATTTATTCATCCACTATCATGAAACGATCTGGTGATGCCCGACACCAAGTCCTTGATTGTGTACATCAAAGATTCAAATATAAGTCCTAGTACTGAGAAATATTATGAGAAATAGAGATAGTTTGATATGATTGAAAGCTACCCTATTGTAGGCAAAGAAATCCAAGTCCGTTCTTTCGTCAAGCATACCAGTCAATCTGATATTCTGAGAAATGTTGAGATGTAATAAATATATGAAAGTCCTTTTAAGAATTATAACATAATTTGTTTTCTATTTTTTCATGAAATTCTATAAAAATTAAACCGAAAATGGAGCTTACTAAAAACAGAACCAAGATTGACATGAATTACGAAGGGCGTGCAATAAGTAGTGCCCCTGACCCACTTCCCATCGCAGTAGAGCAACGAAACTTGGCACAGTTATTAGTCTTTCTCTACATAGGAACCACCCAGAGTTATGAATTTCTCCCATCGTTTGATGCAGCTCTGGAGACCGTTTTTGTAGAACACTCCAGGTTGGTCCTCCAACCACAACGTGACTTCAGAAATCAAGGCTGCATCATCTGGGAAACGTAATTTGCCACATAACCCGTAGAGATATAAATTATTGCCCATACAAAATTTCAGCTAGATCATACAACTGGAAGTGGGTCAGGAGCATTACTTATTGCACGCCCTTTGTATCTGAATTAGGCAGTCACTAAGTCATAGCATGAGTTTATTGCAAGACAAAAATTGTATGTAGGCATTAAATATATATACATATTTTTATTTTGTTGCTGCTGTTAAGTATTATTATATAAGGAATCTTTTGGAGTTAAAATCTATTGAAAAACACGCATTTTGTATTGAGAAAAACATCCTTTACATATGTAAACATTAACTAAAGTTATCCAACATGACACAAAAGAGACGGCTATTTTGGATAACTTGTTATTCTTTACTTAATGCTTACATATTTAAAGTGTGTATTTCTCCAAACCAAATGTGTATTTCTCAATAGATTTTAACTCAAGAGATTACTCGTATAATATTTACAATTATATTATAACTATTTTTTCTAATGCCTACACAGAATTTATTTGCTCGCAATAAACTCACACCATTATTTAGTGACTTTGCCAAGAATTGTTCAGAATTGATGTCAAAATAAAATATTATCTACTGCAGGAAGAAAACTGTAGTCAGCAACCAAAGTTTAGCCATAAAATATTGAAAATCCTCAAAGAAAAATTCCTCTTAGAGAGAGAGAAACAGAAAGTTACTTAATCTTGGTAAAACCACTGCTGTTATATATGTTGGTAATATTAGAAAGTAAAGTCCAAAGAAAGAATTTCCTACCGTTACGCTCTCCTTCTCGCAATTCTCGGTATCAAACCCCAGCGCACATTTGTTAGAAACTTACTTCTGCAAAAGCCACACACCTTCAATCTCTGACACACAGGCTTTTAATTGAAAAACCGACTGCATTTCATTTGTATATTTCCCCAACTCTTGTTGTCTCACGTGACCACCAGTCCATAAATAGCAAGGGCGGCCATTTTTTTTTTTTTTATCCCTTCCCTGAAATGGACGGCACGCTGCACGAGGTCATATTTATATTACTTTTTAATCACAACCACGGTTCGGTCCTGGATATGACCTTAAACTATATCCGATGGTGAGGCCCCAGCTTGCAGGCCTTAGGGAGTGTGGAGCCACTCTTTAATTGCCATCGCTCCCAGGTCGACTCTGACCCGGAGTGGTAGTACCTGTTAGGGTCCCAACTATGGGTTAAATAGAATACGACTTAAAAAACAAATATACTATATTAAAAAATCGTTCTTCAAAATCACCAGATTCGGCATTAAATAACCTGAAAAGGGTTGATATGCCATAACACAAAACAACCAACCAACCAACCAACAACCACGGTTCAAAAGATAAAAAGTTTTAATAACCATTGTGTCCATTCAATCTGCCTGTTTAACAATGGGAATGTTATTTTAAACTTAAGCGCGACAGATTAAATAAATTTTTAAATAACTATATAAGAGCCAGGTACGTCCAAGGGTGGAGTACTGTTGCCACATCTTGGCAGGAGCTGCTAGAAAGGACTTGTCCTGCCTTGATAGAGTTCAAAATAGACTTTGTAGCCTCGTAGGGGATGTCCTTTTCTCTTCCTTGCAACCTCTATCTCGCAGAAGAGATACTGCGAGTTTGTCTCTGCTTTATCATTATTTTCTTGGCAAGTGCTCGACTGAGCTTCAATCTATGGTCCCCTCTCGCCAAACTTTCACAAGAAACACTCGTCTAGCAATAATTTCCTCCACTCTTTATCTGTGCCTAAACCTAAATGTAGATTCCATGAACAAAGCTTCTTTCTTAGTGCGTGACTGTAACAAACAAATAGAAGAAAGAAAAAATTGATTCACTTTCTTTTTTTTTTTTTTTACAAAAGCCTTTATAGCTAGTATTTCCAATCCACTGTTTTTAAACAGTTGATTTCTCCTTCTTCGATCTCGCGTGATTTTTCGTTTCTTCTGTGACGTCACCCACACGCCTTGAACACGTCTCAAATCCCATTTCTCTGAACACTCGTGTCTTGAACACGTCCTTTTCCACTCTCTTGTGTCTCAAACACATTTTGAATACGTGCGTAATATTTCGGTAGAGGGGTTTTGTCTGTTGCATGTATATTTCATTACGCGTGTCTCTTATACTGGTGTGTGCGCGACCGTGATCATCTGTCTATGCATGTATTTGTATTTGGCCGTGGTCATAATGACTTATCATCTAATTTAATACGTGTGTTCATGTATAATCAAACGTTGACAGACTATTTTTTCTGCCTCTTAACTTCGTCGCTCATAGCTGAAAAGGGAACCGCATGCACCAAATAACAAGTCGAGGGTTTTTGTCCAATTAATGCTTAGTTTTATTTTTTCTTAGTCTTGGCAGTTCCCATTTTTTCTTAGTCTTGGCAGTTCCCATTTTTTCTTAGTCTTGGCAGTTCCCATTTTTTCTTAGTCTTGGCAGTTCCCATTTTTTCTTAGTCTTGGCAGTTCCCATTTTTTTTTTCTTATCGGCTGTTCTTAACTCTTTTTGTGTTTCTTCTTCCGACGCATCCTTACACCAATCTTGACACGTCTGTTCCGTCCAAAATCGGAAACCAACTGACTTACATGCAAGAGAAAAGATATCTTCCCTTCTTTCTTTCTTTCTTTCATACTCTCTCTCTCTCTCTCTCTCTCTTTCTCTCTCTCTCCTTTCTCTCCACATTCTTTTTCACACGAACCCGATTGACCTATTTCAGGTGTATCGTCGACCCCAGCTACCGAGTTTGACATACATCAGCAATTTAATCCTTGAACTCTTCTTGCAGTAACCAACCTTCACAGGAAAATTGCAATTTTCAACATGGATAGATTACATATCACATGCTTCTTTGGGCGCATGTGTCCTTTTTATCTTTGTTGTTACATCACATCGCGTAGCCGGCTTGGTCATTTGCATATGGCTACTGCTGCTGCTGCTAACCCAGCGTCAACAGTTTTGTTGCTTTAGTACCTAGACTCTTCATGACATTAAAAATAGTGGGGGTAATAGAAAGAGTCGTGAGGACAAATACAAACGCATTCTCTGACAACCCATTACTCCAGTACTTTTGTTGCAAATGCATCAAATCGATTATTCTGAGGATAAACAGGTTTTACTTGTTTATTTTCTTCGAATGCTCACATAGTGAGAAATTACTAGTCATCTTTAATGCATCTAGAACTAATCTTATATCATTTCTCCACTGAGGTTTCGATTTCTACCAAGTCCTTGTAATGAACGGTTACTCTTTTTAGGAGGTACACTGGCATATTATGATTAAAATGAAAAACTTACACCAGACCAGTTGCGAACTTTTCTCGAAAATGGTTGGGCATTTTTACTGCTCAAAAAGCTCTATATCTACCTGTATAAAGACCAAACATCTGCGGAAGAGCTGTCCGTTCCTGTCAGGATTGAAATTATCAATTATATAGGTTTTAATACTGTGAAAATTGTAAGAGTTGTCTTTCTTGGACTATTAAAGGGTTAGTTCCCTTGCTTTATGCTCTGATGACGTGTTCTTTTTTTTTTCATTGATACAAGCCGTTTGAGTAACTTAGAGTTACTGCCCTTTGATCTGTATATAAACGAGTTGATGGATGTTTTTCTTTCTCTTCATATCGAAATATAAATAAAGACGGACGTCTCTTCCTGTCTGTGTGTTAAACGAAAAACATGGTTACGTGTTAATTTCTTTCTTGTTGACGACCGTGCCTTCTACAGTGTGAATCCTATTTAAAAGAAAAAAAAAGGTATGTTTTATTTGGTTCTTAACCTTAATCAACCATCAATTTCTTTACGGACAAAATAATGCATCTGAAGTTGACATTATCGTACGAAAAGAAAGTTTTATTGGACCTCAAAATAGGACAGCATCTCAAGAAAGGTTCAGAAGCGGATGAATGATATGAAAAACTGGGAACTTGCACTTATTGGCTTTTCACGTAACTTACCTGATTGAGTCTGGTTTCAGTTGGATGATGTACGGTGACGTACAGAAATAGATGCGGAGGAAGCGTAGGGGGACAGGGCATTTAAATTGTGGCGGATGGGGGGGGGCATCTAATCATATTCAGACTATCTCCATTTTTCATGATATTTATCAGTACTGGGACTTATACTTGATTTTTTTAGGCACACTATCAAAGAGTTAGCCAAGAGCATCACCAGAACTCTTCGCACCACTGGTTATATATCTGTTGTCAAAGATTAAAAATAGCTGGTTTACGCCATTTTTTTTATTTGACGGGGCGAGGAGTAAAAGAAACTATGACAAGGTAGTAGCCCTATGCCAGTCACAAATATTTTATTGGAGCTATACAAAATGGAACTGATTATGCATGTGTTTTCATTATATAAATATGAAGATGAAATATTTATCCAAATAATATTATTCTTTGATTTACGACTAGGGTGGGGTGGGTGAGCATTTTAATACAATAGTATTTATCTAAACTGTCCCCTTAGATGAGGGACAGGCGAAGAGGGGGTTATAAGAACTCAAGTTGACATGGAGGAGCCATAAAGAACTTGCATTGGGTTGAAACGGGTTAGAACCAAAATAAAGGTCAAGAAACGCCGTTTTAAGCTGTAGACTCGGCACGCACGTACGCACACATACACGCGTGCATGCACTTACGAGCACACACTCTTTTCTCACGCGTTTCCATATTTTCTTTTGTGCATCCATAGTTTTCTTCGTGTATACACGTATTATCCTTAACTTTCTCACATACACACGCATGCACACGCACTCTTCTATACACGTACACACTCTCTTCTACACAATAAACCAACACTCCCTCCTTTCCTTCCTTTCTTCTATAGATATTTGAACAATCTCAAACTTGCAAACACATATGCACTCTCTTTCACACAATATTTCTCTTCTATATACACTCAAACACACATATATAGTCCTTCACAAATACGTACATACCCTCTTTCCTACACACAAGTATACACACCTTTCTACATACACACTCACTCTCTCTCTCTCTCTCTCTCTCACTCTCTCTCTCTCAAACGCACATATATAGTCCCTCACAAATACGTACATACTCTCTTTCCTACACACAAGTATACACACCTTTCTACATACACACTCACTCTCTCTCTCTCTCACTCTCTCTCTCTCTCTCAATATCTCTCTCACTCTCTCTCTCTCTCTCTCAATATCTCTCTCACTCTCTCTCTCAATATCTCTCTCTCTCACTCTCTCTCTCTCTCTCCTTCTCACTCTCTCTCTCTCCTTCTCACTCTCTCTCTCTCTCCTTCTCACTCTCTCTCTCTCTCCTTCTCACTCTCTCTCTCTCCTTCTCACTCTCTCTCTCTCCTTCTCACTCTCTCTCTCTCTCTCCTTCCCACTCTCTCTCTCCTTCTCACTCTCTCTCCTTCTCCTTCTCACTCTCTCTCCTTCTCCTTCTCACTCTCTCTCCTTCTCATTCTCTCTCCTCCTCACTCACTCTCTTTTTCTCTCTCTCACTCTCTCTCACTGCTCCCTCTGTTATTTCTAACAAATCTACATTTTTACTCAACCATTGCAAATTTTCAAGTCATATCGTTTAAAATTATTCATATATATAATATATAATATATATTCAATAATATTAATTTTTATACTTAGAGACACTAGTGTTTCATACTTACGAAATCATCAGTGTAGGAAGTGATAATCACCGCTGGTTGTGAGATTCGAATCCAATCAACAAAGCCAACCTTGGTTGTATGGGCTAGCATTCTTCCAGAAATTACCATTTAAATGGAAGTAAATGAAGGTGCTTATGTAAGTGGGTTTGTCATAATCGACTGCCATAAGAGTATTCTACAAACAGGTAGTTTGAAATGATGCAGGTATGCTAATTGACTGTTTTTACATTTTTTTACTAAATAGTGCTCAAATTCAATTTCTTAAAGTGGTTTATAACTATTAGTATTATTTTTTTCAATGAATATTAATTTTTTTTTTATACCTAGTGTGTCATGCTTATGCAATCATTAATGCGGAAAGTGATAACTTTATAACTACTGCTGATCGCAGGACTCGAACTCCATCAATAAAGGCCACCTACGTTGTTTTGGTAAATGTTTTTCAATTATATTTCACTCTTTGTATACTAGTCCTTTTTTTGTTTAGAAGCTTAATGTATGTTAAATATAGCCACACACACACACACACACACACATATATATATATATATATATATATAGGGTGGGAAACCAAAATTTACATTATATTTTATGACAAGACTTTAAGAGCAATATATGACTAATTACGTTTTTAGATGGTTACAACAATTAATTTGTCACACAAAAATGCATAAGAGAAAATAAGAGGATCCCTCCACCACGATCAGGAAAGGGTCATAATGGCTGCCCAAGACCAGGGATTGATGACCAATGCATTCAAGAAGATGGCAGGGATCAGTAATGACAATAAATGCAGGTTCTGCCATGCAGAATTGGAGAGTGTTGGTCATCTGATATCAAGTTGCAAAGTTCTTCTAGGGGACGGCTACTATACAGCGAGACATGATGGAGTATGCAAGTACCTCCACTGGACCATCTGTAAAAAATTAAACATCCAGTGTAGCAGCAAGTCCTGGGAACATCAACCTGAAAGAACAGTTGGAAATGACTTATATACCATACATTACGACCATGTAATCCCTATAGCCACCTACGTTGAAAATGCTGCTGTGAAACCTGACATAGTTATATGGAATAAGTCAGAGAGAGTTGCAACCTTGATTGAAGTGAGTGTTCCTAATGATGGCGGTCTTAACAGAGCTGAAAGAGAGAAACGGACCAAATACCAAGGTCTCATGTATGATATGAAAAGAAACTGGAACCCAAAGGGGATATCGATCATACCACTTATCATAGGTGCCACAGGACTTATGAAGAAGAACCTGAAGTCCTACCTAACTAATATTCCTGGTGAACCAAGTGCAAAAGTGATCCAGACAATTGCACTTAAGGGAACAGCGAGGATACTAAAAAGAGCTCTCGGTTGGTTTCAATAAAAAAGCGGGGCAATGTTGGCAGCTGGTTTGGCTGCCCCATACCCAGCATTACAATCTTCAAAGGAAGAAAAATAAGAAAATAAAAAAAATGATTTATTTAGTGTGTCCCCCTTCTTTCTCAATAACTGCTGTCACACGTCTCCTGAAACTTGCAGATGTCTTCTTCAAATATTCGGGAGACAACTTATTCCATTCATGTGTAATAGTATCTTTGAGAAAGTCGACATTGCTGTGCCATGTTCTACTGATAACATGTTCCAAATAGAATAATCCAGACGGTTTAAGTCTGGGCCATAAACATGACTCCCAAAAATTACTGAAATTTGATTTGCAGAAATCTTGTATTTTTCTAGCTGTGTGAGCCGGAGCACCGTCCTGTGTCCATAAATAATTTCCATTTAGATAGGGTTTTTTTGAGCCATGGCAATATCTGATATCTCAAAGTTTTATGGTAAGTGTCAACATTGATTTTCTCATCAGGTTTGGAGAATTTTATGGGCATCTTCTTTCCATCAGAAGCTACAACACCAAAAACCATAACCTGAGCAGGATGTTTTGTCCTGAATGTCCCTTTAACCTCAGCTGTTGATGCTGCGAAGTATCTGTCATTTCTTACGGTTCAGAACAGCATCGACAGTGAAGATCTTTTCATCGGAAAATATTACAATGGAAGGATTTTTCTTTAGCCATGTAGTAATTTTCTTGCACCTTTAAAGTCTTTTTTCTTTTAGAGCATTTGTCAATAATTGTTTCAGCGTTCTTTTATAGGATCTTAAGTTCAAATCATATTTTACTGCATTTCTTATGGTCTTGACTCGAAACAAATGCCGAGATAAGCGGAGAGCGCATACAGCGCCTAGAACCGCTAGACTCTGGAATTCCATTCCAGGTCCCTGCTTCTCCAACTGTACTGACATGCAGAAGTTCAAGTGTAACGTGAACCGACATCTTGCTGCCCAAATCCCAACATAGCTGCTGCCCCTGATAGTAGCCCCCCTACATCACAGTGGCAATGTGCCATATTTGGGGTGAAAATGTAATTAAAAAAAATTAAAAAATAAAAAAAATGTGGAAATATTTCAAGTTTTTGCAAAACAAATAAAGGTGAGGTTATTTAAAAAAATACTTTTACATTTTTAAAGATGAAAAAATACCGTAGCAAAGAAAATAACGTCTTACTCTAAAAAAATAAAAAAGTAAATTAAAAAAAAAGAGTTGGGGACACTTGTTGTCACTCAGATTTCAGGAAACACCACAACTTGTTCTCAAAGAGAATTCTTTGATGATAACCTGTGTGAAAACTACTAGTGATATGATGGTAATAATAATAATAATAATAATTCTGATTTTGTTTATCAACATCTCTCTGGAAAAGGGATGGGATTCATTTCCAGAGGATTTCCTTTAATCCCGGCTCCAAACCAGGAACTTCAAAGATCAAGGGTTTTTCTAAGAATGTTGTTGGTGGTACCTACAATAGCAGAGGTCTGAAGACCACCTAAAACATCGTGGATTTGTAGTTTTTTTCAATTGTCCTTCCAGACGACTTGATACTACTCCTAGTGTACCAACTATGACTCGGATTATTTGTGTTTTAACCCCGTGTATACGCTTTATCTCCAAGGCTAATGGAGCATAACTGCTCCACTTCTCGTTCTCCTTCTCTCTCACATTCCTGTCTCAGGGTACTGAAAAGTCTACAATCCAGTTTTTTGAGACTTTATCAATGACGACCAAATCCGGACAAAAAAAAAAAAAAGAAGACGAAGAAGAAGAAGCAGTTTCACGTTCTATGTGCTAAAGAAAAAAGACTAACAGTTTTGTTAAAATAAAAACAAGTACCATGGAGAATGTGTTGAGTTTTATAAACGTCGAAATGTCGTAATTTTTATCCACCTACGTTCGACATGGCCAATCAATAAACTGCTTTTAGTCATCATCATCATGATATGAATCCAAAGATTCTATCGCTGGCATTGTTTTCCCTAACATTTTTTTCTAGTCGGAATTCTTTCTAGAAAGACATCTGGTACTTACAGGAGGAACCGTATGAAGGTTGCCAACATCCTAAGTGAAAGTAATTTTGTAGAACGAACTGGATCCGTCAGTCCGTGTCGTTAATCACTTGATCACGTTTCAATTATAAAAGACCATTATCTCTCGGCAAGATGGGTCAGTGGCACATTGTCATCATTATTATCATCATCACCGTCGTCATCATCATCATCGCTTTAATTCGATTTTTATATGCTGGCATACGTTGGTCAGTTTTAAGTAATTGACTTCCAAACTAATCTATCTCTGACCAGGTCTGTTTTTTATCCATCTTTCTCCCAAGTCCATTGTTATCACTTCCTTCCATGCTTTTCTTGACATTCTCTTGAGAATTGAACTTGCTTCCTTAACCGTTTGCTGCATCTTCTAACTTATGATGTGGCCATATCATCTTGCACACGTCTCTCTACAGTGCCCGGATTTAATCTTCCTCTGAGGTCATCAGAACTAAGCCTGTCTTTAAAACTCACATTACACATCCATCGTTTCAGTTTCATATCATTTGTGCACATGTAACGCATATCAGCAACCCTCGTTGGCCAGGTTTCACTTTCATACATTGCATACATTTATACAAATTATCTTTACTCATTTGAAATGGATTTTTTTTTTCAGATCTCGTGTTTGAAATGGTTCATCAATTAAAAAAAAGACAACATAAAAACATTTTTATTGACTATACACAATTTCCTAGCAGAGATCCCTACATTTCTGTCACTTATTAGGTACCTCCAACGTGTACCACAGAATTAACCGTCTTATATGTAACACCATGTAACTGTAATATATATATACATGTAACACCATGTAACTGTAATTATATTTTTTTTTACTCATGTTCACCCCTTACAAAGCATATCGCCACTTGGACATAAGGGGCTACTATTTGGGGCCACATGTAGGAAATATTAACAAGATATTTGTTTGTTACATTTAAACTTCCACATATAAGTACAGCCAGGGAAGCAGGTAGCAGGAAGGGAATTCCAAAGTCTAGATGTTCGAGGGAAGAGACTATTAGAATAGAAAGCTTTCTGGCATTTAGGGACATTAACAGTGAAGGGGTGAGATCTTATTGCTAAGTGGGTTTGTCAGGGATATGTACATCGAGGGGGTACAAGTGAAACGAGTTCATCAGAACACATTCCATTAAAATATTTGTAAAACAGGCAAAGTGATGCAACATTGCGGTGATGGGACAGGGCTGGAGCTTAGTTGACAAAGGGAGCCCGATTAGATTGACAACTCTTTTTTGGACTTTATCTAAGAGGGAGAGGTTAGTGGTAGATGCACCAGCCCAGATGTGGCAACAATACTCCATGCATGGGTGAATGGTGGCCTTGTAAAGGTACAGGATACTCACAGGTGTGAGTAGTCTTCTAGCTCGATAGAGAACCCACCTTCTTTGCAGAAGCCTTTGCAATGTCCTCTATGTATTTGTTCCAGTTCATATTGCCTGTGAATGTTAGGCTGAGGAGTTTGAAGGTAGAATTCTCAGGTATCATGGATATAGTTTAGCCTTGTATTGATAGAGAAATTAAAAGAATTCACTGCTTACGTCGGTTGTTGCTGTGTATTATGTTTGCAATGCATACTCATGTCAAAAAGTAAAAGATGATTTAAAAAGTTGTGAGTGACAAAAACATTTCATTTATTAATAGTTTGTCTATTTTCACAAAATTAGTTAGCGCTACTTATCATTATTACTCCTTTGGTGTTCTCGCATTTGCTGCAACAAAATTCATCTGACATTCTTTATTAATAGAATTATTCAATTCAAATAACACTTTCATAGACAAATAATTAAGATAGCTTGAATGGCTACTTTAGAGAACTTGAATGTCTACTAGACACTGTATTCTAGTGTCTAAGGTATCTGTGTATAGAAATTTGTCAGGAGAACCTGGCATGAGGCTACTTTTCCCTACAAATAAATCCTGAGTAAATATTTGGTTTGGTTATTTTGTTTTATGGCATATCAACCCTTTTCGGGTTATTTAATGCTGAATCCAGTTATTTTGGAAATAGTATTCATATTGCATCCAGTTATTTTTTAGAATGATTTTATTCTTCAAGCTTTTTGTATCTTTAATCGCTAGTTTGTAGTGTTTGGCTTGGTTTGGTTTGGTTTGGTTGTTTTGTAGTGGATTTTATCGTTTTGTTCCCTGCCCTGTAGAACATGAATGCGTTTTGCAATGAGAGAAGGAAAAGTATTAATGTTTGGTACATTTTAAGTTAGGAAACAAGTCAGGAAGTGGAGGAGATAGAAAGAGAAAGAGGAAATGGGAAGAAGGAAACGGGGGAAAACGTGGATTGTTGTTGTTTTCGGTTTTGCAGAACATTATTAAATTTTGCAAAAGGAAGTATAAAAACAAAAAGCATCAATGTTAGGTGCATTTTGTCTCAGGAAGCCAATATCTTCAGACAGCCTGATCTGGTAGCACCAGGAGTAAATCTTCAAAATTACATAGTATTTGCAATCAAAATAAAATCTCCTAGGTATGGCTAACACACACTGGCTTTCATGAGGAATGGTGCATCTTCTCCAAGTGATGTTACCTCAAATAACAGTACAAAGATGATTACTCTACCAGACTAGATGGATTCTTGTCCAAAAATCCGGTAAGACCAAGACACCAAAAATACAAGGTGGAACAATAAAATTGTTGTCCTAGAAAAGACAATATGATTCTATTTCCCTTTGATGAAAACCAGTTTTTTTGGGTTTTTTTGTTGCAGACCATCTACTAGTTGACCAGTTGTGCACAAACCAAGTGTGATAGGAGCCTTCTATCATGTCTGAAAGAGACACAATGTTCAACAAGTGAGATTGAAGATGTGCCGCAATACAATTCAAGATCTCTACTAATCCAAATTATGACAATAAGACCAATGCCAGCACCCTCAAAATGCAAATCTAGATGGCTCAACACTTGAGGGCACAGCTCAACATATCAGACGACCAACGGTTATGGTCTTTACTGTGGTTTCAAGTGAGGGCCACATCATGCCCACTCACATTTTCGAAGTCAACTTGAAAGTCAACACCAAAGTGTACCTGGTTGGTTGTGTTTGTTTTACGGCATATCAACCCTTTTCGGGTTATTTAATGCCGAATCCAAAGATTTTGAAGAAAATTTTTTTTTAATAGAATATATTTGTTACTTTCAAGTCGGTTTCTATTCAACCCATAGTTGGGACCCTAACAGGTACTATCACTCGGGGTTAGAGTGGACCTGGGAGCAATGGTAATTAAAGGGTGGCTTCACACTCCCCAAAGCCCACAAGCTGGGGCCCTCACCACTGGATATAGTTTAAGGTCATATCCAGGACTCCCATTGAGGGACTTTTACCCTCTGCAGGGGGGCAGTCGGCATATTCTAATGCCCCACCGACAGGGCCCAAAGTGTGCCTGCATGTGCTGAAGAGTATGATGATCCCTGTTGCAATCAGGTGACCGCTGGCAGACCCTGGTTGTGGCAGCAGGACTCGGTACCGGCCGACAAGTTCAAAGAGACCCAGGTTTGTCTTCAAAAGAAGTGCTACGACTTTGTACTCTTCTATCACTGCCCCCTTTCCTTCCCAACCTAAACCTGCTGGACTACTTTGTTTGGTCATACATCAAAAATATGACCCCCTCTCTCCCAACACCAAAAACATAACCTCCCACAACACCAAAACCAGCCTGATCACCGCTCTCTGTCGAGTTTTCACCGAGCTCTCGCTGGCACTTGTGGAAAAGACAAACTCCACATTCCAGACCCATATCGAGGCAGTGATTGAGGCTGAAGGCAGCTACATTGAATAGATGTCAGCTCTACTATATAATCAAGTTACCTGAATTGATTTTTTTCGATAAAAGTTTTAAAATAAAGCTGTAGTGTTGTTTTCTTTAGGCGACAATTTTATTGTTCTGACCCTGTATATACTATAATATATTTAGATGGGCAATTAGGGAAACGGAATAATGTTTTTAACTTCTTTAATAATTGAGTGTTTGAGATGTAAAGGAGAACTTTAATGGAATATTCGAATATCTGTGCAGCTCGTACAGAGATTTAGTGTTAGTTCCAGGAAATGGAAGCCCTTGATTTCTGAGAACTTTGAAGTAAAATTAAAGAAAACGTAATTTATTCAGCCAAGTAATTGTTTTGTAGGTGAAAGACCAAAGAGGAAGAAAAGAAAGAAACAAAAGTTGCCTAATAATAATTAATGAAAAAGGAAAGAGAAAATGAAATAATGATCAGGATAAAATATGGAAATACCTCAAAATTAAAAAAATAATAATAATTAAAAAAAGAAAGAACAGGAACCAGTATGTGTCCTATCTCACTAATGAAGCCTATGTCTACATCTAACTTTCCATACTAAAACTACCAAGCACTAGTGTAAGGATGTATATGGGGGCGGGGTAACTGATTTTACTTTATATATTAGAAGAACAATTTTTTTTTTTATAAAGTGTGATACGTTCGGAAATGGCTAAAAATACGATATTTAATGAAAAAAAAAAAAAAATGTCCAAAACTGCCTGCCATTGTTAAGACGAATTGGAGGATTATTTTTCTATTCTTAATAAAACCTAAGAAATTTACTTCCATGTTACTTTATGTTTACCCTTACCTTATTCCATGTTACTTTATGTTTACACTTACCTTATTCTTAAGGCCACCCAGAAAGTTCACAGCATATCAACGTTTTGTTTTTTATTGTTTGTATTGTATTTATATCAGGAACCTTTAAATGAAGAACGTGAAACTAGCAACAATGCGTCAATGGAAGATAGAGAGAGCCAAGAAGATAGCATTACAAAAATAATTTGAAGAGTTCGTTTTTTTTTTTGTTTTTTTTTTTAGGAGGGGGGGGGTAACTCGTAAATAATTTTAGGTATATATGTACGTTTGGAGTTTAGGTATTAACTTCATAACACAATTTTAACTCCTACAAAACGAAAGAAACGACATTTACATTTTTTTTTTTTTATTATTATTATTCTGCCCGAATTGATAAGAGGAGATTGCCAATTGCATTTGGTATGAATTTATGCATTCATGACCTGAAAGTTGCATCTCTCTGTTGCAGATATTGGCGGTTTGAGACTCTTAGAAAGCAACTCCTATCATCGACGTGCGTCAGAAGCAGATATGCGTCATTGAATTCCCGGTAAAAGTTATGGCAGGTAAAATTAAGAATAGTGGCGACTATGTAGAAAAATAAATTCCAATATATACAAAAGGTCGCTCGTTTTAATGGTATCACTTTCGTCTTTATAGATCTTCAACTTTCTGAGTTAAAAAAATAATAGGAGGCTTTACACTTGGAACGACCCTGTAGGTTTAAAACGATTAAAGTGGAGTGTCAAACATTCAGAGCAAGAGCTTTTCTTGCTTCCACAATTGCAAAGAACTTTCCTTTTTTTTTTCTTATATCTAATCACACAGAATTTCCATGAACAAACTTTCTTTTCTAAGAATTTGCTATTTATGGAACATCTTGCCACAGGATTGCTTCCCCATGAGCTACAACATGGTTTTCTTTAACTCCAATGTCAATAAATGTTTATAATAAAGCATCCCCAAACTTCATAATTCCATTCATTGTTTTCAATCTCCTCGGAATATTCTTCATCATTTAACTGGCAATCTAGCCATCTTAATAACACTTATCCTTGAGTGGCTTTTAACTTTAACAAACGATGACTTGCTGGTTAAGAATTTTTAGTTAATAGAAAAAATATCACAAGAACTTATAATATTGTATTAATTCCTAATGACTGGGTAGAAGTTTAAATTAATTAGCAATTGTATTCTTAGTATCGTCTGCATTTAGCATCAAACCTTCAACCTCCACAAGAGTGTCTCTTAAAATTTAATTTTTACTTGACACTTTATATGTTATGCCATGGGTCCATGCAGACATGCCTGATGGAAAAGGAGTATACTACAGTTTGAAATTCCGTACAGATTCCTAAATTCGGCAGAAAGATTCAACAAGATACACCTGAAGAAGATTGGAGGTTACATCGGCCGACATGTTCTGATATATAAAAGAAATGAAGTATATAATATGAAGAGTTGATTGGGTTAAAATAATTGTAATCTCAGAAAAAAATTACTGTTAAAATCGTACGGTTTGTTGTTGGGAATTTATGGGAGTTTGGTAGAGTTCTCAAAGGTCAAATCGTTGAACTTTGACCCTTTAACGGCGAAAACCAATCACATAGATTTTCCCAAATCTCAGTACCCTGTATATCAAATTTCGAGTCTGTAGACTAAAAATTGACAGTTATTGTGCAGGGAAATGTACACAGACAGACACACACGTTCACTCTTATAGATATACTAGCATGGGTACCCGGCGTTGTCCGGGTGTTTGGAGGTGTATACTGAGCAAAAAAAACAAAAAAAAAACAGTCAATTTTTTTAACTTTGACCCCTATTATGACCCCTTAACCTTTATTATTTTGGGCTCAAATCAAGTTATTAAGTTAGATCCATGTCCAAGGAACCTATATCTACAATTTCAAGTGTTTAGACCCCAAATTGTCGGAGGAGTTTGGTAGAGTTCTCAAAGGTCAAATCGTTGAACTTTGACCCCTTAACTACCAAATTTCTGGCCGAAAACCGATCACATAGATTTTCCCAAATCTCAGTACCCTGTATATCAAATTTGACAGAGATTGCATAGGGAAATGTACACAGACAGACACACAGACACGTTCACTTTTATAGATATATAGATAAATATTTTGTATACAGATCCTTTGTAATCTATAAATAAAATCCTGATAGGCACTATCATATCAGGTTAGAATACACTTGAGAGTAATATATTATACAGAGTTGAACGATAAAATTATCGCCCTAGAAATGACGACATTAGTCCATTTCCATTTGATGAAGACCAGTTTTTTTTTTGTTTTTTGTTATAGACCATCTACTAGTTGGCCAGTTGTATGCAAACCCCAAGAGCGGTAGGAGGCTTCTATCATGTCTGAAAGTTACACAATGTTCAACGAGCGAGATCGGAGATAATGCTGCTGTAAAACTTGTGCTCTCTACTGATCCAAATTATGACAACAGGACCATTGCCAGCATCCTCAAAATGCACCGATGGATTGTCATGAATAACAAAGACGTGCTCAGAGTGATGAAACACAATTTCGGGCCACAGTTATGGTCTTTGGTGTGGTTTCAAGTGAGGACCACATCATGTCCCCTCACATCTTCGAAGTCAGCTTGAAAGTCAACACCAAAGTGTACCTGAGTGTGGCAGCAGGACTCGGCGCCGGCCCACAAGTCCAGGTTTGGCTTCAGAAGAAATGTTACGACGTTGTACTCTTTTCTCACTGAACCACCCATCCTTCCTGAGATCGAAACTAAAACCTAAAGACAGTGAGCAGCTCTTTTTGCCGGATGAAAATCGATTAAAGTTTTCACATGTCTGAATACCCTACATACCAAATTTCGAGTATGTAGATCAAAAATTCGTTGCGTATATAGGTTGAGAAGAGGCCTCACACACACACACACACACACACACACATATATTAATAAAGGGTAGCTGTCTTCTTTTTTTTTCTTAATTTTACTTCAGTTAGTTTAAAGAGATCAAGGGGCTCCCTCATGGGGCTAAGACTTCATTCCATTACGATTTAAATTTATAGTCGAGGGCACTTTCAAGGATAAATATTGTTCCCTGTACTTCATGCTAGCTTGGTCTTCCAGGGATTTTTTCCAAGTATTTTTTAAGATTTTTTTTCATTAGGCCAGTTGCAACTGGTATAATGTTGATTTCTTTAAGAGACCATGTCGTTTTTAAATCATTCTCTAAATCCTGATATTTTGTTATCTTTTTCCATTCAGTTCTATTAAAGCCATAGTCATTTCGGACTGTGACATCAATAATGAGCGCATAATACAGCAGACAAAGTTTTGATTATTTTTGTTTTGTAGTAAGAAAATTACATTTTATGAGCAAGCGAATAGCGACTGTATTGTCCAGCAATTTGACAACAATCTTAAAAAAATAAAGGGAGATTACTCAACAATAGTTCAACTTGTTGTAAGCCTATGAATTCCTATTAACCCCTTTAAAAATAATTTTCTTCATAAAATAAAATTACTTGAAGTTATTTCACTTATTTTTATTTGATCACTTTTTATTTCATTTAATTTTTTATTTTTATTTGATTATTTTTTATTTAATTTAATTTTTTATTTTTATTTGATTTCATTTTATTTGATAATTTTCCTTTAATTTTATTTTTATATAATAAAATAATTATTCCATTTTTTCTTGGATAATTATTTTATTTCACTTTTTATTCGATGATTGTTTTTATTTCATTTTATTTTTATTTAAATTTGATAATTTTCCTTTAATTTTATTTTTATATAATAAAATAATTATTCCATTTTTTCTTGGATAATTATTTTATTTCACTTTTTATTCGATGATTGTTTTTATTTCATTTTATTTTTATTTAATAGTTTTTATTTTATTTCATTTTTATGTCTTAAATTTTTTATTTTATTTCATTTCTTATTTGATTATTTTCATCTTATTTCATTTTAATTTCATTATTTTTGTTTTATTTTTATTTAATATTTTTTGTTTTATTTCATTTTATTTGATTATTTTTATTTTATTTCATTTTTATTTTATAATTTTTATTTTATTTCATTTTTATTTGATAATTTTTATTTTATTTCATTCTATTTGATTATTTTATTTTATTTCATCTTTATTTTATAATTTTTATTTTATTTTATTTTTATTTGTGAATGTTTATTTTATTTAGTTTTTATTTTATAATTTTTATTTTATTTTATTTTTTAATTCGATAAATTTAATTTTATTTAATTTTTTATTTAACAATTTTTATTTTATTTCATCCTATTTGATTTTTTTTATTTTATTTCATTTTTCATTAAGAATTTTTTTATTTCGTTGTTTATTTAATAATTTTTATTTTACTTGATTTTTATCTGATAATTTTTATTTTATTTCATTTTTTATTTAATAATTTTTATTTTATTACATTTTTATTTGATAATTTTGATTTTCTTTCATTTATTTGATTATTTTTGTTTTATTTCTTTTTAAATAATTTTTGTTTTATTTCATTTTATTTAATTATTTTATTTTATTTTATTTTATTTCATTTTCAGTTTATAATTTTTATTTTGTTTCATCCTACTTGATTATTTTTATTTTATTTAATTTTTTCTTAAGAAATTTTTATTTTATTTCGTTGTTTATTTTATAATTTTAATTTTATTTCATTTTTCGATTTGATAATTTTTATTTTATTTAATTTTTATTTAATCATTTTTATTTTTTCATTTTTATTACACAATTTTTATTTTATTTCATTTTTATTTTATAATTTTTATTTTATTTCATTTCTATTTTATAATTTTTATTTTATTTCATTTCTATTTTATAATTTTATTTTTTCATTTTAATTTTATAATTTTTATTTTACGTCATCCTATTCGATTATTTTTATTTCATAATATTTTTCATTAAGAAATTTTTATTTTATTTCGTTGTTTATTTAATAATTTTTATTTTATTTCATTTTTATTTGATAATTTTTATTTTATTTCATTTTTGGATTTGATTATTTTTATTTTATTTCATTTTTATTTAAAATTTTTTTATCTTATTTCTTTTTTTATTTTATAATTTTTATTTTATTTTTTTATTTAATATTTTAATTTTATTTCATTTTTATTTAATAATTTTTATTTCATTTCATTTTTATTTTTTATTTCAGTTTTTATTTGGTAATATTAATTTTATTTCATTTTTATTTGATTATTTTTTCTTTATATTATTTTTCATTGAGAAATTTTTATTTTATTTCGTTGTTTATTTAATGATTTTTATTTTATTTCATTTTTATCTTATCATTTTATTTTATTTAATTCTTATTTTATAATTTTATTTTATTTCATTTTTTATTTAATAATTTTTATTTTATTTCATTTTTATTTTATAATTTTGATTTTCTTTCATTTATTTCATTATTTGTGTTTTATTTCATTCTATTTGATTATTTTTATTTTATTTTTATTTAATAATTTTATTTTATATCATTTTATTTAATTATTTTATTTTATTTCATTTTCACTTTATAATCTTTATTTTGTTTCATCCTACTTGATTATTTTTATTTTATTTCATTTTTCCTTCAGAAAATTTTATTTTATTTCGTTGTTAATTTAATAATTTTGATTTTATTTCGTTGTTAATTTAATAATTTTAATTTTATTTCGTTGTAAATTTGATAATTTTTATTTTATTTAATTTTTATTTGATAATTATTATTCTATTTCATTTTTTATTTGATACTTTTAATTTTATTTCATTTTTGTTTTATGATATTTGTTTTATTTAATTTTTACTTAATAATTTTTTTTATTTAATTTTTATTTACTAATTTTTATTCTATTTTATTTTTATTTGATAAATTTTATTTTATTTCATTTTTTATTTCATTATCTTTATTTTATTTCAATTTATATTTAATAATTTTTATTTCATTTCATTTTTATTTTATAATTTTTATTTTATTTTATTCTTATTTGATAATTTTTATTTTCTTGAATGTTGATGTGATAATTTGTATTTTATTTCATTTTTAATTTAATAATTTAATTTTATTTCTTTTTTATTTTATAATTTTTATTTTATTTCATTTTAAATTTTTTATTTCATCTTTGTTTATAATTTTTATTTTATTTCATTTTTTTATAATTTTTATTTTATTTTTATTTGATAATTTTTATTTTATTTTTTATTTGATAATTTTTATTTTATTTCATTTTTTATTTGATTATGGTTATTTTATTTTTGTGTAATAATTTTTATTACATTTCATTCTGTTTGATTATTTTTTTTAATTTCATTTTTATTTTATAATTTTTATTTTATTTAATTCTTATTTGAATTATATTTTATTTTTATTTATTAACTTTTATTTTATTTCATTCTATTTTATTTCATTTTTCATTAAAATTATTATTTCATTTTTATTCATAATTTTTACTTATTTCATTCTTTTATAATTTTTATCTAATTTTATTTTTTATTTAATAATGTTTATTTTATTTCATTTTTTTGATAATTTATATTTTATTTAATTTTTATTTGATAATTGTTTTATTTCATTTTTATTTAATAATTGTATTTTATTTCATTTTGTTTTTAATAATTTTAATTTGATATCATTTTAATTTGATAATTTTTACTTTATTTCACTTTTTATTTGATAATTTTTACTTTATTTCACTTTTTATTTGATAATTTTATTTTATTTCATTTTTTATTTGATTATTTTTATTTTATTTTTGTGAAATAAGTTTTATTATATTTAATTCTATTTGATTGTTTTTAATTTCATTTTTATTTTATAATGTTTATTTTATCTAATTTGTTATTTGATTATTCATTTTATTTTTATTTAATAATTTTTATTTAATTTCATCCTATTTTATTTAATTTTGCATTAAAATTGTTTTATTTCATGTCGTTGTTTATTTAATAATTTTTATTTTATTTCATTTACATTTGATAATTATTATTTTATTTTCTATTTGATAATTTTTATTTCATTTTTATTTTAAAATTTTTTATTTCATTTTTATTTGATAATTTTTTTATTTAATTCTTATTTGATAATTTTTATTTTATTTTATTTTTATTTCATAAATTTTATTTTATTTCATTTTTTATTTTATTATTTTATTTTATTTCAATTTAAATTTAATAATTTTTCTTTCATTTTGATTTGATAATTTGTATTTTATTTCATTTTTAATTTAATAATTTAATTTTATTTCATTTTTTATTTTATGATTTTTATTTTATTTTTATTTTAAATTTTTTATTTTATTTCACTTTTATTTATAATTTTTATTTTATTTCATTTTTATTTATAATTTTTATTTTATTTCATTTTTATTTGATAATTTTTATTTACTTAATTTTTTATTTGATAATTTTTATTTCATTTCATTTTTTATTTGATTATTTTTATTTTATTTTTGTGTAATAATTTTTATTATATTTATTCTATTTGATTATTTTTTTAATGTCATTTTTATTTTATAATTTTTATTTTATTTAATTTGTTATTTGATTTATATTTTATTTTTATTTATTAACTTTTATTTTATTTCATTTTTCATTAAATTTATTTTTTATTTCGTTGTTTATTTAATAATTTTTATTTCATTTTTATTTGATAATTATTATTTTATTTCATTTTTTATTTGATATTTTTTATTTTATTTCATTTTTGTTTTATAATTTTTTTATTTTATTTCATTTTATTTTATTTCTTTTTTTATACTTATTTAATAATTTTTATTTTATTTCATCCTATTTGATTATTTTTATTTCATTTCATTTTTCATTAAAATTTTTTTTTTATTTAATATTTCTTATTATATTTCATTCTATTTGATTATGTTGCTTTATTTCATTTTTATTTGATAATTTTTATTTTATTTCATTTTTTATTTTATTCTTTTTTTATACTTATTTAATAATTTTTATTTTATTTCATCCTATTTGATTTTTATTTCATTTCATTTTTCATTAAAATTTTTTTATTTTATTTCGTTGTTTATTTAATAGTTTTTATTTTATTTCATTTTTATTTTATAATTTTTTTTATTTTATTTTGATTTAATAATTTTTTATTTCAATTTTTATTTGATTATTTATATTTTATTTTTATTTAATAATTTTATTTAATCCTATTTGATTATTTTATTTCATTTTTATTTTATAATTTAGTTTATTGCTTGCCGCCTAGAAGCCTGACCACAGAAGTCCAACGGGGATGCTCAGGCAATTTTTATCGAGACAAGAATGCCCCTTCCATTAGGGGAGCTTGCCTAGCTCACACTTCCTGGCCTTGTATCAAACAATGCTTAACCGTTTTCATATCTATTTTTTGGTGTGGTGAAATAAATCCTTTTGATAGTGCTCAACTATCTCAGGAGCTAAATGCAAGTGTAGATCCCACGCACTCTGCCCACTTCAAAATAAATGTTTAACCGAAAGCATAGTTTACCAATAATTTACCAATATTTGCCAAAGAAAACCTGAATAACAAGAAATATTACATAAGTATAACCTACTTAGATTTCAAAACCAAATATTATCACCATGAAAGTACGTTCAATAACAAAAAAAAACGAATGAAAACAGCATTCACAGCCCAATACTGGGAACTCAAAGAAAGTGGGTGTTCGCCAATAGTTGAATGAAAAATATTAAGACAAGTAAATACATGTAGGGACCTAGACGATCCATGTAGATTATGCCTGAATGAGAAATTTGCTATCATAAACTTAACCGACCTCAACATCTATAATACTGTAGGAGAGAAATAGCAAACAACTGTGTTCACAGGATAAACTTTACTCTGGGATAACAATACATAAATAATTTTAAACCAATAATAGTAATAAAAAAAAAAATAAATAAAATAAAATTAGCATATTATTACTATAATAAATAATTTCATAAATAAAACTAACATAATATCCGAAATATAAACCAAAACATAATATTAGGTATCAAACTACACATAGGTTGAAAGTAGGTAAGCCTTCTATTCACAAAAGGATACAACTAAGCCTTTCCCATAAAACACACAAAGGGAAACGGTGAACTTGAGGTCAACTGTACCTTTGTTCTGTAAGCGCGCGACGAATGGCTGATTAAGATGGACGTGGTTACAACTAAGAAGCTGATTGGCTAACTAGCAAATTCAATACCATGCGTTTATATAAAAATGTGCGATAATCACAACTCCTTGCATAAGCCTGACAAATTCTCACGAGCATGAAACGTGGAATATTCTGTGTAGCTTAATTGCCATATATATTTTCAATAACTTACTACCTAGCTCTACTTATGTATTGAGCACTGTTGAAGTAAATCCTGAACATTTACACATAAAATTATATCTTCTTATATTAATTTATGTGATTAAATGAAATAGTAATATATATATATATATATATATATATATATATATATATATATTTGTTTTTGTTTTATGCTACTTTTTTAATAAATTATTTCTAGGATAGTGCATTTTTACCTAAATGCAAGTTGGGAATAATTTCCCTTTGACCAATTTGGTACCCCCAAATCGGGAGTGGCATATGTATTGTTAAAATATAATTATCAACTGACACGTATTTCGTCGTCTACAACTTATCAGTGTGGCTGAATCTAGTGAGATTCGAAATCGGGACCCCATGATAAGAAGCATAAACCGCTACCACTATATCGCACGACTGCTGAATGGGTACAAAATTGTTCAAAGGGAAATTTATTCCCAACTCGCATTTAGGTAAAAATGCACTTTCGTATAAATAATTGAATTTATTCCAAAAGTATCACAAAACAAACATGAATAACGTGTGTGTGTGTGTGTGTGTGTGTGTGTGTGTGTGTGTGTGTGTGTGTGTGTGTGTGTGTGTGTGTGTGTGTGTGTGTATGTGTGTGAGAGAAAGAGAGAGATAGGAGAGAGGGACACAGATAGACAGACAGACAGACAGACAAAGATTAGTAAAAAGAAATCTATATAAGCCAATATATTTGCGAAATGAACAGATTATTTTATATTCTAAAACGTCAGAGATATCTGAACCATTGTATCAACTTTAGGCAGAAAGAAATGGCGATGTTTCAATTATGTTTGTATTGGAAGAGACTTTTTTTCTCATTAAAAAAGAAAGTTTTCTCTAACTCTGAACCTGTTTCTCCATCTTTGTCCGCAGGTTATAACTACATCACTCAGACCCTGTTGACAGTTAATTTGTTGTACTTGGGAAACCCAGGAGATCTGAAACGAGGCCCTTGAGTTCAGTCGGTGAAGATGTGGGAGGTAGCCATCACTTAATTTTCTCTGTTAACATCTGTCAACAGTCCTCATATGGCACCATTACTTGGAAGGAAACTCTAAACTCTCAGCACCCTGGCCTGGGGGGTGTTGCTGACTGGCTGATTAGTCAAGGAAAATGGGAGGGGTTTACAAGTGGCACACATTCCAGTCTTAAAGCAACCAGCACATCATAATCAGAAAACACGCATCCTAAATTGTAATAAAAAAAACTCTTTCACACTCTTTCTTTCTATCTCTCTCTCTTCCTATCTATCTATCTCTTTCTATCACTTTCTTTCTTTTTTAGCTATACCTTCCCCCCTCTCTCTCTCTCTCTCTCTCTCTCTCTCTCTCTCTCTCTCGCTTTCCTTTTCTATGTTTTTTACTGTTTTTCTTTTACACCCCAAACATGACACTCAGACGTAAGTGGCTACTATTTGGCACCAATTGGATAGGGATACTATGTAGGGAGCTGAGCAGCAAGATGTCTGTTCACACTACACTTGAACTTCTGCATGTCAGTACAGTCACAGGAACCCGGGAAGAAAATCCAAAGTCTAGCAGTTCGGGATAAGAAACTATTAGAGTAGAAAACTTTCTGACATCCAAGGATCTCTATAGTGTAGGGGTGGGATTTTGCAGCTTGTCAAGACGGGTGTATTTACGTTGAAGAGTGCAAGTGCTTTCAGTTCCATTAAAGTGCTTGCAAAATCGGCACAAGAATGCAGCATTTCAAGAATGGGACAAGGGCTGGAGATTGGCTGATAACATGGGACGTATTAGGTTTAAGACTTTTTTTGGAACCTGTCTAAGAGCAAAAGACTAGTGGCAGCTGCATCAGCTCAGATGTAGCAGAAGTACTCCATGCACGAAAGAATGGTGGCCTTTTAATACTATAAGGTGTGAGCAACTTTCTGGCACGGTTGAGAGAACATACCTTCTTTGCAGCAACCCTGGCAATGTCCTCGACGTATTTTTTCCAATACATGTTGCTTGTGAATGTTAAGCTCCGACGAACTGCAAGCACTTGTACACCCTCGACGTAAATACCCCTGACAAACCCAACAAGCAGCTAAATCCCACCCCTTCCAGTAGAGATCCCTAGATGTAAGAGCGCCTTCTACTCCAGTAGTTTTTTCCCCAGAACCACTAGACTTTGGAATTCCCTTCTGGGTTCTTGCTTCTGCAACTGTACTGACATGCAGAAGTTCAAGTGTAATGTGAACCGGCATCTTGCTGCCCAACTCCCCACATAGTACCACTGTAGCTTATGTCCCTACATTAAAGTAGCAATGTGCTTTGCTTGGGATGAAAATGTAATAAAAAAATTTTTTTAAAGTACTTAGAAGTGCATGCCTGTGGAACTCTGTTCCGGTTGCCTGTTTCCCACCTGACTACAACCTGGATGTCTTCAAGTCCAATGTAAACAAATTCCTGATGGACCGCCTCCTTAAGTAAGACACTTTATCAAATCTTCAACACTAACGTACTGTACACACAATAACCCTTATCCCCGAGTGGCTTCCGGGTCTTGATAAGTGGTGACTACCTTGCAAAAAAAAAAAAAAAAAAAGAAAACTTGCGAAACAGGCACAAGGATGCAGCATTTCAACGATGGGACAAGGGCCGGAGTTTGGTTGATAACGTGGAACATATTAGGTTTTTGGAACCTGTCAAAGAGCAAGATACTAGTAGCAGATGCATCAGCCCAGATATAACATCAGTACTCCATGCACGGAAGAATGGTGGCCTTTTAGAGATATAGGATACTCTCAGGTGTGGGCAACTTTCTAGCACGGTTGAGAGAACATACCTTCTTTGCAGAAACCCTGGCAGTGTCCTCAACGTATTTTTTCCAATACATGTTACTTGTGAATGTTAAGCCGAGGAGTTTGAACGAAGAGTTTTTGGGTAGTGTATTATTAGTCATGCCAACCAGTGGTTGAGAAAGGTTCCTGCAATTGTTAAAGGAAAGAAATATAGTTTTGGCAGCATTAAATGTTAACATCCATTTACGTCCCGATTCCACTACAGAATGGACGTTTTCCTGCCATTGCTTTAGATATGTGTTCATTGTTTTCCCCTAATGCCTGTTATAAAGCGTGATGTCACCAGCTGTTTCCCTGTCTGTAGTTATCGGCCTCTGTCTGTCTTGTTCTCTCTCTCTCTCTCTCTCTCTCTCTCTCTCTCTCTCTCTCTCTCTCTCTCTCTCTCTCTGTGTCTCCGTGGCTGTCTGTCACCTTTCTCTCACTTTCTCTCTCTTTCTAGCTACCCCTGCCTCTCTCTTTATAGCTACCTCTCCCCTTCTCTCTCAAGCTATCTTTCTCCTTCGCTATTCCTATAGTTCGCGCTCTCAAATTATCCTTCTTCTCCTTCTCTCTAGCTTTCCCTCTTTATAGCTGTTTTCCTCTCCCTCAATATCAGTTTGTCTCTCACTATATATATATATATATATATATATATATATATATATATATATATAAGTCGCTTTGTGTATGTAAGTTCTTCCCAAACGGTTGAGCCTATCTTTTGCAAATTTCACACAAAGGTAATTAATATGTCTGGCAATGTTCTTGGATATGTTTTGTACAGAAATTCATCCGATAAGTATCGAGAATCGAAAAGGTCCGATTCTAAAAACAGTTTTTTCTTATTGATAAAATTTTTTTACAAGGGAATTTTTACACCGGCAAGGGAAATAATAAAATCCTAGCAAAGTATGTCTTCTTAATCTTATATATGAGAGAGAGAGAGAGAGACAGAGAGAGGGAGAGAGAGACTTTATCTTTTTCCTAAAAAAAAAAAGATATATGTATACGCACACACACATTATATATATATAATTAGTGGCCTGACAAGGCCAGAGGGAAGACACCCAAACAAAAAAAGCCTTAAGCAAAACTCATCCCAAAGTAGCAAAAAGCTGGCCTGCAGGCAAATTTGGGAATATTTTATTGATTTGAAAATACAGTTTCTTTTTTTACTAATCGTCATAAGAATAGTATTATAATCTTCAAAAAGCCTTCAAATTTTCATGTAGTTTCGTATCATAGAACCAAAGATATGAGCATTTCAATATTCAATTTGGCTATATATATATATATATCACCTTATTTGGCAATTTTATAAGTTTTAAATCTCAGCGAATATTGATCAGAATTTAACAACTAAAGGCTCGTTGGAAAGCTAATGACCTAAATTGTGTAATGCGGTATATGACATTTGCCCTTAAGGTCGTACAATTGTTTTAAAAAGTGGGGGATCACTTTTCTATATCAATGTAATGTAAAATTGGCACCCACTTTATGGCCACCTTTTTTGGGGCGCATCTGTTATTTTTTTTAGGGGTGGTGTTTATTATGGCCTGGTAGACCAACACAAAACCTACCTTAAAGAACGTGTTTCTTATAGGATTTTTGGTGTGCTGAAAACGAATATCACATTTGAATTTTCTGCAAATAAGTATGTTTCCGGGTATTAAGTAAAAATGTGTGCTTGCATGTACAACGATAGCTATCACTTATAACATTAAGAATTACATTACTTAATACTCGGAAAAATACTTATTTGCGGAAAGTTTAAATGCGATATTCGTTTTCAGCACACCCGAAACCTATAGAAAGCAAGTTTTTTAAGGTAGGTATTGTGTTGGTCTACCAGGCCACAATTACTAAATAAACACCACCCCTAAAAAAAATAAGACGCTGTAAAAAAAGGGTAGCTGTAAAATGGGTGTTCATTTTACGTTAAATTAATATAGAAAAGTGATACCCCATTTTTTAAAACTACAATTTCTTCATATCTTGAAAACTACTCGTTTACTGTGATTTTAACTGCTGTTTCCGTTTTCAGCACCCTTGAAAACCTAGAACTGTGGTAATTTTAAAGGATTTTTTTGTGGAGGGAAAGATACTGCACCTTTACTAATATTTCAATCATAGTCATTTGTTTTCCTAGTTTTGCATATGAATTACAAAATATCTGATATTTCCCCAAAACCTCAGGCTTGATGGAGGGGAGACTAAAACTTGCTATTATGGTTTCAAATGATCTGAAATAATAGCAAGGAGAGACTTGATACCAAATATTTCTCATATTACATCTCTCCTTCTTGGTTTTCATGCATAATGTCAATTTCATAACGTATAAAGGATTATTTGATACTGGAGATATTCATAATCGTACCTTATTTCCAAAAGAGGGGAAATATAAGATATGAGAAATATTTGGAATCAAGTCTCCCCTGGCTGTTATTTCAGATCATTTGAAACCATAGCAGCAAGTTTTAGTCTCCTCTCCATCAAGGCCACAGATTTTGGGGAAATATATATATATAGTTTCCAAAATATAATTATCCACCGACACGTGCCTCGTCGTCCACGACTCACCAGAGTGGCTGAACCTAGCGAGATTCGAAATCGGGACCCCATGGTAAGAAGCCTAAACTTTTACCACTCGTCCACCTCGCTAACTGTTTGGATATATCGCAATTCACGCAGACGTTATTTTTTTTTGTTTTTGCGATACATTTTGAATTAAGTCTCCCCTTGTTGTTATTTCAGATCATTTGTAACCATAGCAGCAAGTTTTAATATCCCCTCCATCAAGGTAAGAGGTTTTGGGGAAATATATATATATATATATATATATATATATATATATATATATATACAGGGGGTAGGAAAAGTATTTGGTACGTTAGGTTTTTCCATATTTCTTAAAAAAATATCAAGTTAATTTGAATGAGATTTGCACTTAATTTTTGAACAGGTATTATCTATTTAAAAATAAAACAAAAATGAAAATATATTGTTATTATTGTTATCATTGTTGTTATTATTATTATTATTATTATTATTATTATTATTATTGTTATTATCGTTATTATTATTATTATTATTGTTATTATTATTATTATTGGTATTATCGTTATTATTATTGATATTATCGTTATTATTATTATTATTATAATTATTGTTATTGTTATTATTGTTATTTTTATTATTATTGTTGTTATTATTATTGTTATTATTATTATTATTATTGTTATTATTGTTATTATTATTATTATTGTTATTATTATTGTTATTATTATTATTGTTTTTATTGTTACTATTATTGTTATTATTATTGTTATTATTATCGTTATTATTATAATTATTATTATTATAATTATTACTATTATAATTATTATTATTATTGTTATTATTATTATTATTATTATTATTATTGTTATTATCGTTATTATTATTATTATTGTTATTGTTATTGTCATTATTATTATTGTTATTATTATTATTGTTGTTATTATTGTTATAATTATTGTTATTATTATTGTTATTGTTATTATTAGTGTTATTGTTGTTATTATTATTGTTATTATTATTATTGTTGTTGTTATTATTATTGTTGTTATTATTGTTATTGTTATTATTATTGTTATTGTTATTGTTAGTGTTATTGTTATTATTATTGCTATTGTTATTATTATTGTTATTATTGTTATTATTGTTATTATTATTATTATTGTTATTATTATTAATGTTATTATTAATATTGTTATTATTATTATAATTCTTATTATTGTTATTGTTATTATTATTGTTATTGTTATTATCATTATTGTTATTATCATTATTGTTATTATTGTTATTATTGTTGCTATTATTGTTATTATTGTTATTGTTATTATTATTGTTATTGTTATTATTATTCTTATTGTTATTATTATTATTATTGTTATTATTGTTATTATTATTGTTATTATTATTGTTGTTATAATTTTTATTATCATTATTATTATTGTTATTATTGTTATTATAAAATATTTATCAACGAAAGAACAAATCACTTATATGCAAAAGTATTTAACACACTAATATTTAGTTGTATATCATCTGTTTTGCCTTACATCCTCCAAACGCTTTCCATAAATGCCTACTAGTTTCTTGCAAGCATTTACTAGTAGTTTCGGCCATTCTTCTTTGCAAACTTTCTTGAATTCTTTGATATTCTTGGGATCTCTTGCATGCTACCTTAACTTAAAAGTTTTCGACAGATTTTCGATGGGATTTAGGTCGGGTCACTGCCTAGACCACTGTTGAACACTGATCCCATTATCCTTAAACCATTTCATAGTTATTTTAGCTTTGTGCTTGGGATCATTGTCTTGCTGGAAGATAAAGTCACGGACCAATCCTAAATCTGCTGCATTCTTGAACAGATGTCTTGACGAAATCTTCGTGTATTTTGTTGCATTCCTTTTTCCCTCTATAATTTCCATTCCTCCAACTCCTTTTCCAGAAAAGCAGCCCCAAATCATCACATTTTCACGTCCAAATTTTACAATAGGAATGGTATTAGATTATTTCGTTCTAGAAGTCATCTGGTTCACATTGATATTTATAAACAAATTTCGAACGATCTTTCACGTGTCTAAGACTTAACAATGGAGTAGTTCTTGGTGATGTAGAATACAGGTCTGTACGATTCTATGATGTCTTGATTGTGGCTTTGCTTACTTCAATACATGCTTCCTGCAAATCCTTCTGAATTTCTGAACGAGTCAGAAATCATTCTTTCTTCACGTTACAAGCAATGTAACGAGCAGTAACATCATTTAATTTACGTGACCGACCATTTCTTAGATGAATTTTAGTATTACCACCTGTTGTTTTTCACTTTCTCACGACAGCCTTACCTGTACTCACTACCAAATTTAGTTCTGAAGCTATTTTCCTGTATCCCTTTCCATATTTATGCTTTGCTATGATTTCCTGGTGCATATCATTAGTCAATTCCTTTTCTTCTTTTTTTTTTAACCATTTTCAAACAGAAATGGAAGAGGCAACCTGCGCAGTGTGTGAGAGCTGTTATCAACTGAACTGTAAGGAGTTGGAACCCTGGAGTGCCTTCAGATTGGTTGAAATATTGTAGCAAAATTAAATGACTGCTTTAGAATAACCTTTCTGATTGGTTGAAATATTGTAGCAAAATTAAATCACTGCTTTAGAATAACCTTTCTGATTGGTTGAAATATTGTAGCAAAATTAAATGACTGCTTTAGATAACCTTTCTGATTGGTTGAAATATTGTAGCAAAATTAAATCACTGCTTTAGAATAACCTTTCTGATTGGTTGAAATATTGTAGCAAAATTAAATCACTGCTTTAGAATAACCTCTCTGATTGGTTGAAATATTGTAGCAAAATTAAATGACTGCTTTAGAATAACCTTTCTGATTAGTTGAAATATTGTAGCAATATTAAATGACTGCTTTAGAATAACCTTTCTGATTGGTTGAAATATTGTAGCAAAATTAAATGACTGCTTTAGAATAACCTTTCTGATTGGTTGAAATATTGTAGCAAAATTAAATGACTGCTTTAGAATAACCTTTCTGATTGGTTGAAATATTGTAGCAAAATTAAATGACTGCTTTAGAATAACCTTTCTGATTAGTTGAAATATTGTAGCAATATTAAATGACTGCTTTAGAATAACCTTTCTGATTGGTTGAAATATTGTAGCAAAATTAAATGACTGCTTTAGAATAACCTTTCTGATTGGTTGAAATATTGTAGCAAAATTAAATGCCTGCTTTAGAATAACCTTTCTGATTGGTTGAAATATTGTAGCAAAATTAAATGACTGCTTTAGAATAACCTTTCTGATTGGTTGAAATATTGTAGCAAAATTAAATGACTGCTTTAGAATAACCTTTCTGATTGGTTGAAATATTGTAGCAAAATTAAATGACTGCTTTAGAATAACCTTTCTGATTGGTTGAAATATTGTAGCAAAATTAAATGACTGCTTTAGAATAACCTTTCTGATTGGTTGAAATATTGTAGCAAAATTAAATGACTGCTTTAGAATAACCTTTCTGATTGGTTGAAATATTGTAGCAATATTAAATGACTGCTTAAGATTGACATTTCTGATTGGTTGAAATATTGTAACCAGATGAAATTACTGCTAAAGAATGAAATTTGACAGTGTGTTAAATACTTTTGCATATGAGTAATTTCATTTTTTGTTAATAAATATTTTATAATAATAATATATATTAGTTTCCCTTTTATTTTTAAATAGATAATATCTGTTCAAAGATTGAGTGTAAATCTCATTCAAATTAACTTCATATTTCTTGAGAAATATGAAAAAAATCAATGTACCAAATACTTTTGCTACCCACTGTAGCCGCAGTGATGAGCTGTGAAACAGCGAAACAGTACTGTATGTAGATGACTCTAATACTCCCTATCTTGGGTTGAGCATATTGGGGAATGATATACAAATTACCATTAGCGTATGAAGTGATGTTCTTTGTGTAAACAAATTGAGCTTAGGTATTTGGACAATGTCAAAACATTCTTAATTAACTGCCCGCATAACAGCAGCCGAATAGCGCAATGGTTAGAAGCTCCGACTGTCATTTGGGCAGTCGGGTTTCGATCCTGGCTTGAGGTAGTTTCTTGTCTAACTGCACTGATGAGCTGCGAAACAGTACTGTATCTGGATGACTCTCTCTCTCTCTCTCTATATATATATATATACCACTTTTTTGGCAATTTTGTAAGTTCCTAATCTCAGCGACTACTGGTCTGACTTTAACATTCGAAAGGTAATGATCTGAATTGTGTAGAGAGCTATGTGACATTTACCCTTAAGGTCGCAGATAAGGGGATCATCCATCATCTAAAGCCTATTTTTGGCACTTTTTTAACTTTTAAAAAATAAGTAACCAACTATCATAATGTAGTATATGTTCTTATACTATACTTCATCTTTTCTGTCCTTGGTCGGTGGAGGAGAAATCCTTCATGACTGAGACAATTTTTATTTTTGTTCACATCCAGAGTTCCCCTATTTTGGGAGCTAGATTTTCCCACATTAAAAACTGACCTGTGTCTAACTTTGCCCTCATGGGGAGGCAAGTAAATAGTAACCAATTATTAGATTTTTTACAAACTAAGGTTTTTTTTAACAGTCTTCAGCTTAATCTATGTAGCACTAAGTGTAAACTTTATCCTTTAGGTCGCATATTATGGGATACGTCCATTTTTTCCTAATTTTTTGTCCATTTTTTCCTAACTTTTTGTCCATTTTTTTCCTAACTTTTTGTCCATTTTTTTTCTAACTTTTTGTCCATTTTTTCTTAATTTTTTGTCCATTTTTTTCTTAATTTTTTGTCCATTTTTTCTTAATTTTTTGTCCATTTTTTCTTAATTTTTTGTCCATTTTTTCCTAATTTTTTGTCCATTTTTTCTTAATTTTTTGTCCATTTTTTTCTTAATTTTTTGTCCATTTTTTTCCTAATTTTTTGTCCATTTTTTCTTAATTTTTTGTCCATTTTTTTCCTAACTTTTTGTCTATTTTTTCTTCATTTTTTGTCCATTTTTTTCCTAAGTTTTTGTCCATTTTTTCTTAATTTTTTGTCCATTTTTTTCTTAATTTTTTGTCCATTTTTTTCTTAATTTTTTGTCCATTTTTTCTTAATTTTTTGTCCATTTTTTCTTGATTTTTGGTCCATTTTTTCTTAATTTTTTGTCCATTTTTTCCTAATTGTTTGTCCATTTTTTCCCTAATTTTTTTGTCCATTTTTTTCCTAATTGTTTTGTCAATTTTTTTTTCCTAATTTTTTGTCAATTTTTTTTCCCTAATTTTTTGTCAATTTATTTTTCCTAATTTTTGTCAATTTTTTTTCCCTAATTTTTTGTCAATTTTTTTTCCCTAATTTTTTGTCAATTTTTTTTCCTAATTTTTATTCAATTTTTTTTTTTTTTCCTAATTTTTTGTAAAATTTATATATCTCATTTTACAGTCATAAAATGTTTCAATCATAGTCATTTGTTTTCCTAGTTTTGCATATGAATTACAAAATATCTGATATTTTCCCAAAATCTCTGGCCTTAATGGAGTGGAGACTAAAACTTGCTAATATGATTTCAAATGATCTGAAATAGCAGAAAAGGGAGACTTGATTCCAAACTTCCATTATATTATTTTAAATTTCTTTATATTATTCTTTTTATATTTATATCAGATACATGTCAATAATAAATATTTTTTACATCCCAAACAACGAATATTGCCAATTGGAGCATAAATGGCTATTATTTGGAATTGTGTCTAACAGAACTTTGGGGAATTCAGCAGTGAGATGTTTGTTCAGATTATATTTAAAATTTTGCGGTTTAATACAGTCAGGAAGGTAGGAAACAGGGAGGGAATTCCAAAGTCTAGCAATCTAGGAGAAGAAACTATTAGAGCTATCCGGTATCTAGCAACCGCAACATTGAAGGGGTGCGATTTTGCTGCTTGTCAAATTAGTCAGAAGTATGTACATCAAGAGGCAGGGCACAAGTGCTATGTGTTTATCAGAGCACATTCCATTAAAGTATTTGTAAAACAGACATAGGGATGCAACATTTCGATGATGGAACGGAGATTGGAGCTTGATCGATAGCGTGGAACCTATTAAATTTGAGAATATGTTTTTAATCATGTCTTAGAGTCAGAAACTAGTGGTAGATGCACCAATCCAGACTTATTAAATGAGACTCTTTTTGAACCCTGTCTAAAAGTGGAAGATGCACCAGACCAGATATGGCAAAAATACTCTCTGTATGAGCCATTTGTGGCTTTGTAAAGATATAGGATGCTCTCTGGTGTGAATAATTTTCTAGTACGGTAGAGGGAGCCCACCTTCTTTGCAACAGCCTTGACAATGTCTTCAATGTATTTGTTCCAACTCATGTTGCCTGTGAATGTTAGGCCAGGGAGTTTGAAAGAGAGGCCCTTAGGTAGGGTACTTATACGGGGTGCCTTAAATAAGTTTGTAGATTTTTTTTATACAGTCATTTAATATTGTGACAGACTCTTGAAACTTCAGTATGTTATTTCTAGACATCTTATGAGATGACTGACCAACTTTTATGATTTCAGGTTCAAATGAACAGCTACAACAGGAATACGAATACATCCTACTAAAGCCTGATTGTTACAGCAGATGAATTTCAAAAATGTAATCTAGAAGACTTTAGAAGACTGATTATATGCTCCAACAACAACATTGCAAAAAAAAAAAAAAAGACATACTGATGATGGAGTGTATCTTCAAAATATATTTATAAATTTCAATATAAATTTTAAACAAAATAAATATCTGTTTATTTTGTAATACTGCGTTATTTTGGCTTCAAACGTATTTAATGCGTATTTATTTGATATGTAAGAAAATTCATTGGAAAAATGCCACAGAAACTATAATGCTTCGGACTGCTTTTGGACTATCTTACATGAAACAAGCATCAGTTTTTGAGTGGCATAAGAAATTCAAGGACAGTAAGGAGTCTGAGGGATGAGAGGAGATGTGGGAGGAGTAAGGAAGTTGATTGGCCAAATAAAGAATTTCCTGGATAAGGACCGTCGTGTGTCTATAGAGACAATAAGTGCACAGTTTGATGTCAGTGGGGGAACTGTACACACGATTATTCATGAGGAACCGAAGATGCCTCAAGAGTGCTCAGAGAAGATCAAAAAGAAAGACATTGTTGTGGGTATCAAGTCAGTTCCTCACCTTCCCTATAGTCCATACCTTGCTCCCTGGGATTTTTGGTTATTCCTTAAGCTCGGCAAGTGCTCGTCTGAGTTCCAATCTCTGGTCCCCCCTCGCCAATCTTTCACGATAAACACCCGTCTAGCTGAAATCACTGTCAAAAATTTTCCCCACTCTTTATCTGTGCCTAAATCAAAATGTAGATTCCATGAACAAAGCTTCTTTCTTAGAATTGCACGCCTGTGGAACTCTGTTCCGTCTGCCTGCTTCCCACCTAACTACAACCTGAATGTCTTCAAGTCCAATATAAACAAATTCCTGATGAACCGCCCCTTAAGTAAGACACGTTATCAAATCTCCAATACTAATGATTACTACGATACCATCTCATTGATTACTGTACATGCAATATCCCTTATCCCCGAGTGGCCTCCAGGCCTTGATAAGTGGTGACTACTATGTAAAAAAAAAAAAAAAAAAAAAAAGAGACAACTGAGGAGGTGAAAGAAACCGTGACGAGGGTCATTGACACGCTTATAAAAGAGGACTTCCATGGTGCCTTCCAGAAGTTATTTGAACAGTACAGCAATTGCATTGCAGCCGGAGGAGATTACTTTCAAAGATATTAGAGTTCATTAATAAAAGTGCCCGTATGAAAAAAGTCTGGAAACTTATTGAAGGCACTTTGTACCTTGTGAATTTCACATCAATTTTAAAACACTTATAAAAAATGAAAAAAAAATAGCAAAATGTAGGTTTAAAATTTGAACCCCTGCTGATAAGCCTTTTACTAGTTGAATCCTTTATTCCTTCTTTCCAAACCGATAAGTAATTTATTCTTTATTCATATCTACCCAAGTAACTCCAGGTGCTTATGATGCACGGTATTGGGTGGCAGGTGCGTGAGATGACTAATCCTTTCGCTTCTTTCTTTCAGTTAACTTCTGCTATTATAAACATCTCATGAGACTTGCTTTTCCTGTTAAATGTCTTGTCTTGATCAAATGTGGAATCCAAAGTTGCAGATTGTTTTAAACAACCTCCCCCCCCCCCCACTCACTATTCTCTGCTTCCTCCCACCACTCCCCTTTTCCATCTCCCCCCTCTCCTTCTAAATATCCAGTTTGCAACTCTTGAGAAATCTTTTTTTTTTTTTTTTTTTTTTTCACAGCTTAATGTTTACAAACAGACACAGCAATGCCATTTTTGGAAAAAAGGGAAAGATGGATTCCGTCCTGAATCCGCAAGTAAGGGATGGGATACTTATTTCGAAGGAGAAAACAGACAATCGCGTAAGCGTAACATGAAGATATGAAGTTTATATAAAAAAGGTGGTGGGGTGGAGGGGGATAGGACATCCATATTTGGTTCTGGTTTTTATAAAAGTTCACAACCCTTTCTTCGCATCATTATCAGCTTTCTTATGGAATTATTTTTTTTTTTTTTTTTTATTTATTTATTTTATTTTTTACTTTTTTTTTTTTTTTTTTTTACTGCCTATCCTGATTTATAAAACGCATTTCTAAGTTTGCACAAATACAGACACATTCTGAGTAGACATTTTTTCAGATGCCCTTTAGTGCTTACGCTTATACACACACACACACACACACACACACACACACAGGCACACATTATAGGTGCCACGGGGCTTACAAAAAAGAAGAATCTGAAGTCCTACCTAACTACAGGGCGGTTGCTAGAAAAGGGTAAATTTGAGCTCGTAAATTTTATTTTGTTAAAATTTTATTGCGTCTGATTTATTTGCTTCTTCGATCTTGATTCTCAAAATTATAGATGGCGACAGACTTTTAAAGGCATAGGATTATTCTTTTCAAAACTGAAAATTAGATTTGGCGACAGACAAAATATCTAGCTGTGTTATCAATTTGTTTTTAGCGATTACAAAGCATCAGTTTGATAATGTTGTTACAAATTTGAAACAAGAATGTCTTGAAGCAGTTATTATTTGTCAAAAAGGAACGAGTTTAAAAAACAAAAACAAAAAAAACAATTCCTCACTTTTGTAAAAAAATATATCACCGTTTGAGAAATTTCCCGCTTTTCTAGTGACCACCCTGTAATATTCCTGAAGTGCAAAAGAGATCCAGACAATTGAACTTAAGGGAACAACGAGGATACTAAAAAGAGCTCTCGGTTGGTTTCAATAAAAAGCAGGGCAATGTTGGCAGCTGGTTTGGCTGTCCCATACCCAGCGTTACAATCTTCAAAGGAAAAAAATTAAATATATATATTTCCGTCCCAACACTAACTGTACCAACACTGATCTCTCTCTCTCTCTCTCTCTCTCTCTCTCTCTCTCTCTCTAACATATATATATATATAATGCATAAAAATAAAATAAAAATACCAGCGATGGTTGACGTTATGTTGTTTTGAAACAAGAAAAACCGAATGAATTTATGAAATGATTAATCAGATTAAAGAAGGAACAGTTCGATTTTGACCAGTGGGTCCTTGGCTAGAGTAGGCAATCAATCAATTTGTTTGAAAAATGGACAATTTCACTAAATTTGATGACAATAAAAATATTGGAAGTGCGGAACATTCATTGATGTTGTTTCAATTCTGGGCAACTTCGGGTCTCCCTATTAGTATATGTATATAAAGTTTTGAAAATATATATGGCAATTAAGCTACACAGAATTTTCAACATTTCATCCTCATGAGGATTTGTCAGTCTATCACCGAATCCATACGAGGATAAAACGCAAAAAATTCTGTGTAACTTAATTGCCAATATATATTACTACCTAACTATATTTACGTATTGAATACTGTTGAAATAAATACTGAAAATAAATGCAGGAAATTTTATATAGATTCATGAAATAGTCTCTATCATGCTAGAAAGCTACTAACGCCCGAAAGTATCCTGTACCTCTGTAAGGCCGCCATTCCCCCATGTATGGAGTATTGTTGTCATATTTGGGTCGGTGCATCTGCTACTAGTCTCTCACTCCTAGACAAGGTTCAAAAGAGAGTCGCCAACCTGATAGGTCCTGAACTGTCATCTAAGCTTCAGCCTCTGTCCCATCAATGAAATGTAGCATCCCTCTGCCTGTTCTACAAGTACTTTAATGGTGAATGTTCTGACGAACTGCAAGCACTTGTACCCCCTCAACATAAATACCCCCGACAAGCACAAAATCCCACCCCTTCACAGTAGAGATCCCTAGATGTAAGAGAGCCTTCTACTCCAGTAGTTTCTTCCCCAGAACCGCTAGACTTTGGAATTCACTTCCGGGTTCCTGCTTCTCCAACTGTACTGACATGCAGAAGTTCAAATCTAACGTGAACCGACGTCTTGCTGCCCAACTCCCCATATAGTACTCCTGTAGCTTGTGTCCCTAATAGTAGCCCCCTACATCAAAGTGGCAATGTGCCTTGTTTGGGGTGAAAATGTAAAAAAAAAAAAAAAAAAAAAAAAAATTCTGTAGAACAAAGATGGCAGCAGTAGATCCAGTCATGTCAAGCCGGAGACTGATTGCGAACTGACTAAAAATTCGATATTTTTATAATAAGGTTGGAGTCTTCTCATTGGTTGATTGTCCTAACGTTTAGTTATAAATAAAATCGTCCAAATTCTGCGAGTCATGCCCTCAAATATTTATCAAAAACGTTTTAGTATATTATATTTGTGTTAGGACCATTAATCAGAATCGGAAATCTAAATTCGGAACTTTTTAAGGTATTGGAATTGGTATCAGGAACGGAAAATTTTAAACCTATTTTCCAATACCAAAAAAAACAAAACAAAAAAAAACGATTCTTTAATTGTATTTTATTTGAAGCATAATTTTCAATTGCTGGTATTTAAAAAAATGATAAATGTTGATTTTAAGCTATCAAGAAAACTAAAATCTATAGATCTCCTCCCGCACATAGCTATTTTTATGTTCACGAAAATATATGCACATATTGTATGGGTTTTCAGTAATCCCACCACCCAATTTTTTATTGCTCAATTTTTAGAAATTTTAAAGAAATTTAAAATTTCCAATAACTCAATAGTGTAATAATAGAGCTGCATCAAATGTAATAAACCAATTATGAATTGTGGAACACAAATGTTTGGTGTAAGGACAATAGTTAGATTGATTTAGTTTCATGCAGAGGTAAAAAAACAAAAAAAACAAAAAAAAACGGTGGCAACCCTTCATGAATACGAGTACTTTTGATTTGTGTGAAATTTTAATCATGAGTATTAGACATCAATTAATAAATAATCATGAAATCACGGCATAATCACGTTGACACACCGGTTCCCGCTGCATCACAGAAGTTAAGCAACGTTGAGCCTGGTCAGTACTAAATGGGGGACCATTTGGGACTTCCAGGTGCTGTATGTGTTCTCCGCTTATCTCGGCATTGTTTTCAGTCATCCTGGTCTTCTCCTTGCCACTAGACTCAAACAGTGTCGATTCAGGAGAGGTGTGGTTAGAGATTGCGCAACCCTTGCCTCACAATTACACACACAACTGCCCTTACAGGGGTATCCATTGTCTTTCGAGACTGAACGGAGGCATCGATCGAATCATGAAATTGAAGCTTCTTTGGGGGATTTTTAAAGGTTTTAGGGAACATTATATTGGCACACTTTTGATTTTCGATTTGGATCAAATTTGATCCACATTCATTAGACATCAATTAAATTTTTGGAATTTAAATTTCTTATTAAGGCCCTTTAAAGTTTATATCTTATATATATAACTTACATGATCGACCATTTGTCCGAAACAGCACGTCCAGTGTCACGATCATGTAAATTTGTTTATATTAATGAAATTATATCTTGCTCTTCTTTTATTGAGCACTCTTAATAACCTGGTTAAATTCATTAGTTATCACTCTATAATACCTTAAACCTGGTATATATATATATATATATATATATATATATATATATATATATATGTCCTCGCGCGAAAGAGCAGGACACAAAACGTTTTAAATCATAATAATAATAGAATAACAATAACAAAGACTTTCGCTGGCGAGGACTACTATTGACCGTAACCATTTATACAGTCCTTTTGAAATTTTCATCTCTATTTTTCTCATTATGTACTGAATATTTGTTAATGAAACCTATATGAAATATGTTCCTTATTAAATTTTAAAGATTTTCTATTCTGAAAGAAGTTTAAAAAAATTTAATCTAAAAAAGTTATTTCAAAGTTTTTGTTTAAAAAAATTCAGATTTTCTCATTATTCAGACCTGTATTACAAAGAGAGGGTTGCAAAAAATGAGTTGTGGTGTGAGGAGAAATACAAACTGAAACAGAGAGAATATTAAGACCTGTAATAATACAAAGAGGGGTTGTAAAAATGAGTTGTGGTGTGAGGAGAAATACTAACTGAAATAGAGAGCAGGAGAGTTTTAAAATATAATCTTAAAAAGATATACAAGTTAGAAAAGCATTTCATCCAAGACATGAAAATTGTTAAACAAAATGTTTTTACTATAGGCTTTAAAAATAAAGGTACAAGATTCAATTTGAAATTTATTTATCTTCAAAGTGCACTTTTATAAATTTTACAAAGTAAGGTATAAAAATTTAATTTAAATTGAATCAAAAAATTACCTTGGATTTATTTTATGTAATGTACATTTTGTTGCAATTTAAAGACATTATCTTTCATCTAGCAATTAGTGATATAGATATAAAATTTTCAATGACTTTTTTTTAAAATAATACATGTACACCCCATATCGGTCTGAACTTGGCAAATCTATCTCCGCAAAACATTGTGCCATTATCAGTAAGCAGCTGAATTGGTTGTTCCCGTTCACAAAACACTATATTCAACTGCTTGATGATGCTAGAAAAGTCTTTGTGAGGCAAGAGCTTTAAAATGGTAAAACAGTTAGCATCATAGCCTATTAACCTCAGCTGGTTTCCAAAATGGGTTACATCCATTGCAGTTTTATTCCAATATTTTTATGACATTAAGCCTCCAAGTCTTCTAATGAATCTGGACTGAGTCAATTGACTGACATTCCTTAACCACTGATCAAATTCACAATGTACAGTATTCTCTTCACATGAGGGTCCCCACTGGATGGCCTGTATCTGAGCAACATTCCGTTCCTCGGACACAGTGCGCACAGGTTCTCTGGATTCTACAAATGTACAGATTCATGTAGCTATGGCTGCGGTATCTTGTAAGCCAATCGGCTCGGTTATTATGAGATTTGAAAAGTGTCAAATCAATCTGCAGCTCATATTCAAAGACCAAATCTATAAGTCGCCATCTGATCAACATTTCAGATACTGCTTCGGTGTGCACTATTGTCTGTCCAGACAAGGCGTTAGCTATCTAGTTTTTCCTTCTATTCCAAGGCAAGGTTTACACCTTGAAGAACAGCATTGATCGCAACCAAGTTGATGTGTTTTTCTTTGTGTACTGATTGGAGCCAGTTTGCATCTTCTGCCATGGAGCAATTTTTCTCCACAACCACACCGGTGGCTAAGGAACTTACGTCTATCCATACAGTTACATCTTGTCCGTTCATACACCAGTCATCTTTCACTGGATCGTCCTGAGCTATTCTCGTACAAATGTCTGCAATTATCCGGTACAGTAGAGGGCTCTGCAATTCATCATCCCATGCAGTTGTTACTGTGTTTGCCCTTTGTTTTACAAACCCTGTGGCGACATATTACCAACCACATATCGGGAAAACGGAGCTATTAAACCTGACATAGTGATATAGGAAAAGAAGAAGAAAGAAACAACCTTAGTAGAAGTTCGTGTCACCAATGATGCTGGGTTAAATAGAGCTGAGAGGGAAAAGATCACGAAATATCAAGGTTTTATGTACGACATGAAAAGAAATTGGAATCTTAGGAAGATCTCTATCATTTCAGTTATTGTAAGAACAACTGGACGCATGAAAAAGAATTTTCAAACTACCTGGCAGATATACCCGGTAAACCAAGTGCAAGAGAGATTAAAACAATTGCACTTAAAGGGACAACTAGAATCTTCAGTTGGAATGTATGAAATAGCAGGTAAATGTCTAGCATCCGGTTCAACAAACTGATAAGAAAATTGCAAAATAAAGAGAGAAATGACCAGTCAGCTTCTTGCACACTGAGAAGACATTTGACAAATAAGTTTATTGGGAACTACCGTAGTTTACTTCCACAACATGATCGCAGTTTTCCTTGCTCCTCCCCAGACACATAATCCCAATATGTGTGTACCTGTTCCCAGCTGTTCTGGGACCTTACTGTCCAGACCAAGTAGATCACAGAACACACGCTCTCAGTCACAAAAAAATTGTCAATATAAGAAGAGGTAGTTATCAATGATCTCATCCTGGCTTAGAATGGCAGTAACAATGGATCGCATTATCAGAAGGGTGACATTGAGCCCAAATTATAGATGGGTGAAACAATATCTTTGCCCCTTAATCCCTACTCTTTGGAATGGCCAAATGGACTTGGCAATATATACTTACAGATAGACTCAGTGTAGGTCTAGCACTGCAACGTTTGGGCCTTTCTGATGCTATTTCCTTAATTTTCGTATATAAACGTCCGCATTTGCAGTATATGTGCCAACATACTTGCTAAACTTTTAATAATGCATAATGAGGTGAACCTTCTGTTTTTTTTTTCCTGCAGAATAGCCATAAGAGGGATTAGACCGTGTGGAGGTCCGAGCTCTTCTTTCGAATACGGAAGTAACCATTATTTATGCATAGCTGTAGTTCTCAATACTCCTCTTGAATTTTTGTCAGGGCTGGATATTCTGCAAGTCTGTTCCTTAATGTAATTGGAGGTTGGTTGCCAGCCTGTTTCCAGGATATAGTCCACCTTGGAGTAGTCTTGTACTCTGCATTGAAATCAGGCTTGTTAATATTGATGGCAGTGCAATTAGATCAAGCACACTGCAGAAAGATCATATGTCCAGCACCAGTTAGAGCGACTTCCCCCAACTGCTTGATTGCATCTAGCCCAAGCGACAAATTAAATCCTAGTAGGTCTCTCTCCAGCCAGAACTGCTACAGTCATTGCAAGCGTTGCATCAATGCTAATTTTCATCATAGCAGTTCCCCAGCACTTAAGTTCACCTAGGTCTACTGTAAGCATGGTTACTTTCCTTGTTCATGACTAACAGCACGTGTGTGCATCCTGTGTCCACCAGAGCTTTACATGGTATTCTATTGATGTGGACAATCATCACTGGTAATGCGCCTTTTTTCAATAGTTTGTGGAATGAGATTGGCATTAAATTCTTGTCCCTTTGTTCGTTTCCCAGACAACATCGAGGAACATGTCTTATCTGTTGGCATCAATAACACGTGAGTGTTTTTCAGAGTTTTTCATCAACAGCTCTAAATGCCTTGTATCTCAGAAGACAGTCACTTGCTATATGATTTGGTCCACCACATAAAATTTAGTGGATGCATCTGTCTCTTTCTGTGTGCATTGTGACACCTGTGCAGCTATTGCAACATGCTCTGTAACTCCAATGCTATTCTTCAACTATTCCACTATCGACTGCCTGGAGTCACTGCAATCAAACAGAAGTATAAGCTTCGAGTGGAAGGCCATAAAACCGAAATAGCTTGTATCAAGAAAAAGAAAACATAAGAGAACTCTTGACTCAGAACTATCCCAGACATGCACCCAACAGCAATGCCGCTTTGTACCATTGGTATTTGTCAATCTGAAGCAGAAAACTATACTATTACTTCTATTACTAATAGAGATTTTGTAAGAAGCAAAAAAATACACCGGTTACATCGGCTGAAACGTTGTGGAAAGAACAAGCAAGATGAGAACGATAGTCCAAACCATCGAGATAATACAAAAAATAATTATCAAGGCTCATCTCAAAAATATACTAACATCATATCAAAAAGACAGAATAGACTTGGCGCTATTTTTCACCATTCACTAATAACATCCAATGTTAATGCACCTGCAGACGGTTGGAGGTTACATCGGCCGAAACGGTGTGGACAAATGAAAAAACAAAATGAGAATAATATTGGAAACGATCCAAATAAAACAAAAAAAAAATAGTAGTTTTATTTTACAGAATTTTTGGGTTATTTACTATTTAAATAGTAAATTGAATTAAGCATTAAAACATAGTAGAATTACAATAGAAAAATGCGAGCATTAAAAGTAATATGGTTAAGATTAAACATGGAAAGGTAAAGAGGACTAGTTGTTAAAACTGGAAAAGAAAAGGACAAAATATTCTAGTAAAAAAAAAGATTAAATTTATAACTTAAAATAGTGCAGCATTAAGAATTGATTACATAAATTGAATTTTTTTAAAAAATTCTGAATGCTGCAATATTTTAAGTTATAAATTTATTGTATTTTTTACTAGAATATCTTGTTCTTTTCTTTTCTAGATTTTACAGCTAGTCCTTTACTTTTCCATGTTTAAGCTTAACCATATTACTTTTCATGCTCGCATTTTTCTATTGTAATCCATGATTTTTCCAGGCTTCCAATAAATTCACTTGTTCTTTGTTTAACTTCAGTTTTATATTTTGGTCCCCATAAACACAACATACACATATGTAATAACAACGTATGGCACTCGTCTGCTTTCAATAAAATCCCCCTAATTATCTCCCATTCATTCTCTCTATTTCACTTGTTACTTCTCTTTTTGTGAGAGCAGTGAATTGGTAGCAACAGTAGTCGCTGAAACGACGTGGTTGCTATGGAAACCCATCATAAAAAACCTTGCTCACCTCTTTACATATTTTTACGATTTTGAACACCAGAAAATTCATCATAACTTTTGTTTTCACTGAACGAAAATCGAAAAAAAATTTTTTCACAATATAGCTGAGAAGGTGATCTATAAACTGTAATAATTGTTTGAAATTTGGTCGCAAAAATGAGTGATCAGGGAAAATTTAAAGCAGTTCTAAATGACTAAAACTGCCACTTAACCATATATTCAAACACCACCGTGTTTGAATGCTAGTACATCAATGGAATTGTTTCGGCTTCTGACAGACAGATACCAAATCTCCATTAGTAATGGAAGTTTGTTTTTTCCTTCATTTTCTAGATATCTTTCTTATCAAAATTCTTCCTAGAAAGTTCTTTACATCTTTAAATATTTATTCAGAGTGTTTGGTTTGATTGTTTTGTAGAGGAAAATTGTTTTTGTTTTGTTTTGTTTTACGGTATATCAACACTTTTTAAGTAATTTAATGCAAAGTCCAGTCATTTTCGTGAAAGTTGTTATGCTTGAAGTTTATTTTTTATCATGGTGTTTAGTTCTAGTGTTTTGTTTTATGGCATATCAACCCTTTTGGGGGGTTATTCCATGCTATCACATTGGTAAAAATTTCTATGCTTTAAATTCTTTATATCTTTAAATATTTATTCATGGGGTTTGGTTTGATTGTTTTATAGAGGAAAATTGTTTTTGTTTTGGATTTTGCAGAACATGATTGAGTTTTGCTAAGGGATCAGATAAAACACAATAACATCAATGTCTGGTGCATTTTTTTAAAAATATTTTTCAGAAAATTTGTACTTTTAAACACACTGGTCTGGTAGCACCAGAATAGTAGCAGTACTTGTAGTAGTAGCATCAGAAGTAGCAATAATGGTATTAGTAGTAGTAGTAGTAGTAGTAGTAGCAATATTAGTAGTAATAGTAGTAGTATGAGAAGTAGCAATCGTAGTAGTAGTTGTAGTAAAACATTGGAATGAGTTCAGTTTGAGTAACTAACTGCTTTTAATCCAAAACAAAGGTAGCCTGTTTGAGCGCAGGGTGTATGAGGGCAAAAGAATGGAGAAAAAAATGTCCAATATTATCTCTACTGACAACAACAACAACAACAACAACAACAACGGTCAGTCATGAAATGCAATAGATTAAAAAAATGCTTGTCTTTATTTAAAATACCGTTCTCAGATTCAGAAAGAAATGGTATCAATGAATCGTCTACAATCAGTTTTTAATCGCGTGCAAGCGACTCTATAAGTCACTCCGTCGGTCCATCGGTCCGTTGGTCGGTCAATCGGTTTGTCGGTCGGTCTGTCCATAACACTTTTGTGCTTGGCCTTTTTGGTTAAGATCAAAAGTTTGTTGTTAGTAGATGCTGTTCGGTGGGGGAGCAAATAAATACAGCTTTGCTTGGCTTTTTGGCCAAGATCAAAGTGTTGCAAAAAACGCTGGGGTTTTCATTAGTTAGTTTAGAGTCCACAGAGTGAATGAGGTATTGTGGTAAATGTTGCCAGTCAAGAGTAAAGTCACCAAAGACTCCATTTTCACTTTAGTAACAAAGACCCTGCAACACTCCCCATCCCACTTCTTCTATGGCCTTGTGCCTAAGTTTGTTTACAAATGTTAATTTTTTGCTTTTATTTTTTGAATTTCTCATTATTTAATTGTAAAATTTTTTCATTACGGAAATAAACTATATAAACAAGATCAAAGTGTAGTATCTGTTCCGACAGATGCTGCAAGCAAAGATCATTGCTCTTGTGGCAATCTTCTGGTCCATGTAGGGACAACCCTACTTGGGCCAGCTGGCAAATCACTATCCAGCTCCCATTTCCCACTTCTTGGGAGCTGGTCCCCTTTTCCCTTCCCCTTCACTCCTCACATTAAAAATCGGCCTTGTGCCTAATTTGCTCGGTGGGGAAGCAAATAAATATCCCCCTTTTCTTGGCATTTTGGCCAAGATCAAAGTGTAGTATCTGTCCTCTGATACATACACAGCGATAGGCAGTGTTGTTCTGGCGACACATTCTCGTGGCCGGCGAGCTTGTTGGGTAGCGTTCTGTCCGCACCCCCACTTTGTCTGTCTTTCTCTGCTCTCCCCCCTCCCCCACGGGGGGGGATCCGAGCTGATAATTTACGACCTTCCCGCGAGGGAGGGTCGGAAACACTTTCTCTCTTCCCTCCACTAACTTCCCACTCCCTCTCTCAGTTCTATCTCCCCTCTTGCCGCCTTTGGCGCCACTTCTTTTTGGCGCCAAAGTCGGCTCCCAATTTGGACGCCGACTCCACGTCACTCATTTTGGTGAATTTATACAGGGAAGAGAGAGCTTTTATTCAAAAATGGACACCCCCAGCCCGGGGACCACCAATACAGATACCCCCAGCCAGGAGGCTACCACAAGAAAAACTGCTCCCCAAGAGGACGGCTCCCCAACAGGGGAAGCAAAAAGCAACGGGGCATACCGCCCGGACACTAAACCAAAGGACGCCCCTCAGAAGGGAGAAAACTCACCAGCAGCTCCCCAAGAGGGCGACTCCCCAAAAAGAGGAGAAAAAACAATGTTGGACGGGGCATCCCGTTCCGGCAACAAAAATCAAGAAGCAGTAGCCCCAAAGGACGATAAGGGAGACAGTGCTCCCCAAGAGGGCGACTCCCCACAAAGGGGAGAAAAACAATGTTGGACAGGGCATCCCGCTCTGACTACAAAAATCAAGAGGCAGTAGCCCCAAAGGACGATAAGAGAGACAGTGCTCCCCAGGAGGGCTACTGCCCCAAAAGGGGAGCAAATCAAGAAAACGAGGGGGCATACAGCCTAGACCTCCCCAAAACAAAAGGGGCAAAAGCTCCCAAGGACAATAAAGAGGACAACGCTCCCCAGGAGGCCGACTCCCCAAAAAGGGAAGTATTTCCTGGAAGAAGTATAAAGCAGGGAGAGTCGGTCCCAAAGGAAAGCGGAAAGGGAAATGCGCCTCAAAATAGCAACCCTTCCGCCAAGGAACAGCAAAAACAGTCCAACCTCACCAAAGATCCAACACCAACAAGAGGGTCGGCATGGGGGAAGACTGTAGAGAAACAACTGTCCCCTCAAGAGTATAGAGACTTGTACTTGACCAAGTACAGACAATACATAGAGGGGGCAGAAATTAAACCAGTGCCAGGCGCTTGGGAGGCAATCGAAGACAGAGTGCTCTCCCTCATCATCTCGGATATGCCGGAAAACCGCCTCCTAGGGATGAAAAAGGAAGACATGGCAGGGCTCCTACACAAGCTAAACATCCCGGTATTATACCTGTACCAGAGGAGCTACGCCATGTGGGACATCCTCCTACCCACCAAGGAAGATGCGGAGAGACTCTCCCTACAGGAAATTAAGTATGGGAGAACAAAACTAAAGCCCGAATACCAGGGCAGGACAAGGACCCGGGTGCAGGTATTCAATGTACCTATGCAAATATCAGCAGAAATCCTGGGATCCTTCTTCACACAGTTCGGCGAGGTGGAAAAAATAACCCCAGTGCGGTCGAAAACCGGCATGCACTTGGGCAGCTACACTGTGGCCATGAGGCTAAAGAAAGAAGGCTTCCAGGCGATACCAGCACAGCTGACATTTAAGGAGGCAACTATGACAGTAGTAGTGGAGGGGCGTCGTCCGCACTGCTGGTTTTGCCAAAAACAGGGTCACATGGCCAAGAGCTGCCCTCAAAGGTCAACTCCTACTCAAGTGACACTAAAGGCGGTCCCAACCTCTGAGACAGCACCAGTGTCCAAACAGGCTGTCACAACTCCTGCAACCAGAGCACCAACCCCAGCACCGAGGAAACCCAAAACTGTGCAGGAGCCCAAAGGGGAGGAATGGATCACGGTAATGAGGCGGAAACGGAAGCCCACAATCCCATCTGCCACCGTCCCACAACCAACCCAACAACCGAGGCAGCAACAACAACAGCAGCCTCCACAACAGCCGCAGCAACAGCCATGGCAGCAGACACAGCAGCAGCAGCCAAACCAGCCGTTGAACCAGCCGCAGCAACAACATCAGCTGCCGCGGCCAATTCCACAACCAATGCCACGAAAACAGCAGCAACAACAAAAACAGCAGCAACAGCCAGAACAGCAGCAACAAAAACGGCTGCAGCAACCAGAAAAGCAACAGCATCAACCGGAGAAACAACAATTAGAGGAGCAGCAACAACCAACGGTCCCCACACCAATTGAGACGGGGATCAAGCGAAGAAAACACTGCTCCTCTGAGGATGAATCTGCTAGTGAGAGGGAGAGGAACTCAACCTCACCACTCCCCGGTTCATTCAAAAGAATAAAAAAGAAAAGGAAAGGGGAAGAAAAGGCAGCCCCCACTCCCTGTGAGCATACACCACCTTTAACAACAACACAACCCACTTCTACCCCCATACCACATACTGCACCAACACTAGACACCGCACTAACACCAACACCAACATCAGACACCGCACCAACACCAACATCAGACACCGCACCAACACCAGACACTGCACCAACACCAGACACTGCACCAACACCAACACCAGACACCGCACCAACACCAACACCAGACATCACACCAACACCAGACACCGCACCAACACCAACACCAGACACCACACAGACACTCGTCCCCACACCAATGCAAATTGAGCCGCCATCCCAGAAAGAAAAGAATGAACCCGGGAGGGGGAGAGACCCTTCAGATTCTCCCACTTACGGACTCACTCCAACAGGGACTCTCGCCCTCGAAACGAGAGAGGAACTTTGTTCTGTAGACCCCCTGTCTGTGGCAATGGGCGTACCACACCGGCAGAGAAAAAATTTAAAACCTCTGCTGGACTGCCAACAGATAGGGGGAAAAGACGTTAATGTCCCCTCTAATTTCCCGGACGCCCCACGGCTAACAACTTTCGTCAGGCTTCCTGAGGCCTGCAAAACCAACGTGTGGACAATGCTGGAAGCCGCTGAAGGGGCTGGTCCGGGAATTGAACTGATTAGGAAAAATGACCCTTCCCTTGAGGAACTCGCAAAACAATGCAAGGGAAGGGTCCCAGTGTTGGTCCATCCGTCACTCTATAGGGCCCTTAAATTGACTTACCCTTTGGATGTCGGCGGCATTGTGAGAGAAGGTCAGGACATGAAAAACCTGACCACCTTGAGCATTGCACACAACGTCGGTGTCCTTTCCCCGGCTGACTTCGGAGCTGAGTGTAACACACCTTAAGGTAGGTACCATGGCTTTGAATTTGGCTAGTCTGAATGCGAGGGGCTTGAGATCATCGGGCCGGGCGGCTCGCCTCCGGCACGACCTCTTGTCCCTGGGAGTGGATGTCGCTGCGATTCAGGAGACGCATTTCGTTTCCTCTGTGGACTGTCAGGTGCTGGCCCGAGACTTTGAGGTTTTCTCAGCATATGGCAGCCCGCGGGGGAAGGGAGTTTCCGTGCTGGTTAAACGTACCCTGTCGGCGACGGTCGACGTTGTCCATAGAGATGCAGTGGGTAGGCTGGTTGTGGCCGATGTTGCCGTAAAAGATTCTGTGTTTCGGGTGATTGCGGTTCATGCGCCTAGCACCGCTCGTGAGAGGGTCTCATTCTTCAGTCAGCTTGACGCGTTTGTAGATTGTCGGAAGCGGGTAGTGCTAATGGGGGATTGGAATTCCATCTTAGACCCCGACATAGATAAGGTAGGAGGCGGAGCTAGAGGATCGGAGAGGTGCGAGTCCAGCCTGGCTGATCTGATGGCTAGATGCGGTCTGGTCGACAGGTTTCGGGTCGAGCATCCAGGGCGGGAGATGTGGACGTGGACCAATAGTGTTTCCTCCTATCCAAATACTTATTTGGACAGGATGTTAGTTAGGAGAGGCGAAGTAGACTTCTTATCTTGTCCCACGTTCACTTGGCTAGGCCAGACGGACCATAAATTAGTTATGGCCCGGCTGAAGCTAGGAAATAGGCCTAAGTTAGCGGGGTACTGGAAGTTAAACACCTCCCTTCTGGAGATACAAGACTTCCAAGATCAGTTAAGAGAATTGATTAAAAAGGCACTAGTGGGGGCGGTTACCGGGAGTAAGTGGTGGTTAGGTCTCAAAGCCAAGATCAGAAGCTTCTCCGTCAAGTATGCCCAGCGCCTCGCACTAGATAAGGCCAAGACGAAGAAGAAGCTAGAGCAGAAACTAGCCCAGGCTACGGGGGAGGGTGATAGGGTTAGTCAGGAACTAGCTAAGCAGGACCTTCTACGCGAGACTAGCGAGCGTTACGAAGGCCAAGTAGTTAGAGCTAGGCTTAGAAAGATAGGCAACGAAGCAGTCAATTCTGATGCAGACGTGCGCCGTGAGGTTTCTAGGCGTGGCTCGGACAAATACATTGCAAAAATCAAACATCCGAATGGACGCACCCTGGAATCGACTCGGGAGATCTGCGAGGGGTTTCGAGAACATTTCGAGGAGCGTTTTACGCAGCAGCCCGATCTTCCGGTCCTTGAGTTTAACGACTATTTGGCCGACTCTCCCCGCCTCGAGGCGGCTAGAGCGGCTGGTTGCGAGGGCCGGGTGACGGAGCGGGAGGTCTTTACTGCGCTGAAGCAGGTCAGCTGTGACAGATCGCCAGGACTTGATGGTCTGCCATACGAACTGTACTTGAGGCTGTCGCCCATGTTTCTGCCTCTTCTGACGGATATGTTCAACCATTGGTTTGCTCAGGGATCCATCCCAGGGCAGGTGACTAAGGGAGTGATCACATTGCTGAAGAAAGGTGACGGGCATGGAGGGGAAGAGTTAGACGACTACAGGCCCATAACTCTGCTAAACACAGAGTTGAAGATTTTGGCCAAGGTCCTGTCGAATCGGCTGCAGGTTGTTATCGACGAGTTGGTTGAACCGGAACAGAACTATGCTGTGAAGGGGAGATCGATTCAGAACAACTTGCACCTGATCCGCATGATCCTAGAGGGGGGAATAGATGACGACACGGAAGCCGCGCTGATAAACTTAGATCAGTCCAAAGCTTTCGATAGGGTCGACCATCGTTTCCTGGCATCTGTCTTAGAGGCCGCCGGTTTTAAACCAGACTTTTGCAAGTGGATCTCCATAATGTATCGACAGCCCATGGCTGTCGTGCAAGTGAACGGAAAGCGCTCGAAACCCTTTGTTATCTCTCGGTCGGTTCGTCAGGGTTGTCCGCTGTCGCCCCTGCTTTATGTCCTGGCTTTGGAGCCTCTTCTCCGCAAGCTGAGACATGGGGAGGCAAATTCGGCCCTGCGCGGAATGGCTCTGCCTGGCGGCTCAGCTGCTAAGGTATCCGCGTTCGCCGATGATGTCACGATCTTCGTGTCGGGCTTCAGAGACATTGAGGTCGTGTCGGAGGCACTCACACAGTACGAAAGAATTACAGGGGCCAAGATAAACCGCAACAAGTCGGTAGGACTGCGGTTGGGCGCATGGAGCGGCAACGCAAACCTCCCTGCGCCCTTCAGCTGGACAGATGGCCCGGTCCGGATCCTCGGCGTGTGGTTCGGACCGGGTCTCCAGCTTGACAAGAATTGGTTGGAGGTACGGTCAAAGGTGGAGGCTGCAGTCAATTCGTGGCTTCCTAGGAAACTTTCCTTAAAGGGTAGAGCTGAGGCGTGCGCCACTTACGTCTTTCCTCTCATCCTTTACCGACTGGCCGTACTTCCCCTGCCTGCACAACACCTAAAAGCTCTTGTCGAACTCTTGTCCTCGCTCCTTTGGGACAGAGGAAGACACTGGGTGAGCAGACAGGTCTGTATTCAACGTCCGTGTGAGGGAGGCTTGGGAATGCCGGACTTGAAGTGTCATCGAGATGCTGAGAGGCTGGCCTTCCTGAGCCACTATATGCAGGATGACCAACCGTGGCACCCCGTGGTTACTGCTGCCTTCCCCGACCTCGTTCTCGACCCTTCCATCGAGAGCCGTCGCAGGCCACGGGGAGAATCTGCCTATATGAAAGAGTGCCGAGCCGCGCTAAAACGACTACCAAGGTCCAGTGACCTTGTGACTGCTACCCGTAGGGAACTCCACAGGGATCTAGTGAAGGAGGCCGCTGACGACCCGCTATGCGCGCGTTTGGGGTGGCAGCAGAGTGAGATCCGCTCCGCGTGGAGCTGGGCGCCAGGTTCGAGTCATCTGAACAATTCGGAGTTCTCTCTGACCTGGCGATTGGCCCGAAATGCACTTCCACTCAACAACATACAATGCAGTTCTGGGTTTCTGGAGTCGCCTGATTGTCCCCGTTGTGGGACAACGGCTGTGGAAACTACGGATCACGCTTTCTTCGATTGCCGCGAACTCCGCCAGTACTGGTCGTATGTCAGTGGGGTGACGGCTCGCATCGATCCTGAGCATCCTCGCCCAATTACTGTATCCAATGTTGTGGACAACGTGAGGCCGCCGTGGGACCGGGAAAGACAAATGGTCTACGTTACGATTCTGGCCGTGGCGAGAATGGTGATTTGGACGTCGCGTCTGCAAGGTTGCCGGGGGGTGTTGTCTTTTTCTGATCAAGATCTGATCACGTTCTTTAAACACCAACTACGGGTGAAGATCAGATGTGATAGAAGAAGGCTGCATCGCGCGGCATTTGACAGAAGATGGATACATGTGGCAAGTCTGTGTGTACGAAGAGGAGCCAAATTTGAATACGTGTTCCCCGCCTAGGTGTGGAACGCGCAGTTCTGTAAAGTTAAATTAAACAAGTAGTCTCTCAGCTAGCTGAGTGTGTGTTCCATCCCTCCCCGATTAGGAAGCCTCCAAGATCCCCATCCCCTCTTACCTGCAATTTTTGTTTTCACCCCTTCCTCTAAATTTTACCCATCTTGGAGAAAAAGAAAGACAAACTAACCTCCATCCCTTACCCACAAAATTTTCTTTTCTCCATTCACCCCCATCTAGAGGGCATCCCCACCTAGAGACTGACCCGCAGAAGCGAGGTTCCTTTTACAAACCTAGTGGAACGGGCAGTCTATCAACTAGACGGGGTTGGGAGGGTCCTACTAATCACCTTTTGTTTTTTTCTTCCCCCTCCCTCGACACAAATGAATTATTGTTACCATTTTATTGTTATCTTTTTTGTTTTTACACGTCAATAAAAAATGTTTTAAAAAAATTGGGAGTTACTAGGACGTCCCCCAATATGAAAGGGTGAATGCGGTATTATGGTGAAAGAAGATACTAGCTGGGAGAAACTTTTGACTTTGTTTAGTTCTGGAGTGACAAGGATGACCAACGACCCCCAAAATCCCCCCTTTTGAGTTGGCCATGTGCCTAAGTTTTTTGTTCATCGTTGATTTTTTTTTTCTGTATTTTTTAACATGAATAAAAGATTTAATATCTCAAAGTGTAGTATCTGTTCCGGCAGATACTGTAAGTAAAGACCATATGTGGGGGCAATCCCACATATAAGACCTTGGTCAATGTAAGGGCAACCCTTCATACCAATTGTCACAATCCAGCTCCCCTACTCCCCGGGGAGTTGGTCCCCATTTCCCCTTCACTCCTCACATTAAAAATCGGCCTTGTGCCTAATTTGCTTGGTGGGGGAGCAAATAAATACCCTTTTCTTGGCCTTTTGGCCAAGATCAAAGTGTAGTATCTGTTCCGGCAGATACTGCAAGCAAGGACCATATGTGGGGACGACCCCACATATAAGACCTTGGTCAATGTAGGGGTAACCCTTCATACCAATTGTCACTATCCAGCTCCCCTACTCCCCGGGGAGTTGGTCCCCATTTCCCCTTCACTCCTCACATTAAAAATCGGCCTTGTGCCTAATTTGCTCGGTGGGGGAGCAAATAAATACCATCTGTTCTTACTGCATGCTATACTTACGTTTGTAACTTTGTGATATAAAGTGGGGGATCACTTTTCTGTATTAATTTAATGTAAAATTCCCACCCACTTTACAACCAGTCAGTCTCAAAGCAATTCAAGTCATTCTTAAGGTCATTCAATTCATCCATAAGTTCATTAAAGTCATTTTAAGTCATTTACTTTTTATTTATTTAAGTCATTTCAGCCCATTTTTCGGTCATTTTAGTTTATCGTTAAGAATTTCATGTCAATCTTACATTCACGCATTCATTCATTACACGAGAGCACGCGACTAATGGCTATCGGCCTTGGTTTTCTTAAGGATGGTGTGATTCTCTAATGAAACATTTATCTTATAGATTTCAGTGCTTATAACTTTTTTGCTCAGACAGAAAAATATCTTTCTTCTTTTTTTTTTAAATTTCAATTATGTCTGTTCTTATTTACTTGCCTCCCCCCGAGGGAAGAATTAGACACAAGGTCGGTTCTAATGTGAAGCAAATTCAGCTTCATAAAAAGGGGATCTTTGCATAAGGGAAAAAAATAAAAATCTTAAATTTAGAATTTTACTTTCACTGACCAAAGACAGGAAAGATAAAAGGTAATTCATTGGAAGCCAGAGGATTAAGGAAGTCAAAGTTTGTTGTTCATAATCCAAAAAGAAAAGTTTGTTTTTGCGAGATAATTCCCACTCAAAGACAACAGTTCTCTTATTAGTAGTCCATCAAGGTAGAAGGTGGCAACAATGGTTATATTGCGACCTTTTGCTGCAGGAAATAACAACAACAGGCTGGATACTCTGCAAGTCTATTTTTCAACGTAACTGGCTGTTGGTCACCAGACCATTTCCACGATTCAGTCCACTATGTGCGTTCTTCTCATACTCTGTGGAGAAATCAGGTTCGGTAATGGTGATAGTAGCAAAATTGATTTTGCTAGAAATGTGGAAAAGTTACCTCACCGGTACCAGACACGGCTATTCCTCCCAGCCACTTGATTGCGTCCAGCCCAAGCAACAACTCAAATCCAAGTAAATATCCATTCACAACTAAAAATTCTATGTTAATGTTTAGCTTTGCACCAAGGTTAACTTGCACCACTTCTATTCCACAGCAGCTAAATGTGCTTTTATCTGCTGTGTGCCCAGGGGACACTTTCCTCAACCATTTCTAGCTACACGATTTGCAACTAGTGACTGCATGCATCCAATATCCACTAGAGCTGTACGTAGTCCATTGATGTGAACAATTGCAATCGGCAATGCACCATTTACAGCAGTTTGAGGGATGAGATTGGCACTGAATTCTCGCCTTCCTGCCCATTTCTCAGACAAAATCATCAGGTCCATAATATTTAATCAAATAACTTTTAAGTACAGTGGATAATTGTTATATAGTTTCTTATATTTATCGCCGGGCACATGCTTTTTTCAAACTTATTTGTCGGTACTCATGACCCATAAATAAAACATGATTGTAAGTTTAAAATTTTTATCTAATAACTGTTTGGTACATTTGATAATTATTTTTTCGCATTTGTCGATAAGGATACGCTTTATCACAATTTATCCATATACACGTCCTAGGTGTCTAACATTAATTCGATTTTACGTTTTACTTTTCTTTTTTGTATTTTTTCTAGAATTTGCGTGTTGTGACTAATGATAGGACATTCACGAATGTTAGTTGCGATCCAAGCCATTTTGGAATATCAGATCAACTTTCCAACAAGGGCAAACCATGTTCAGTTGATGAGCACTATGGGGTTGTGAGTGATTGCATGGGATACTAATAATAATATGGACCTGCTGAGATCGATAGCATGTGATATTTCTTTACACCAGTACCTCTGACAATCTCACTATCCAGTAGACAATTGCTCGCCGTATAATTGGGTCTATTACAATTATAACACCGCCAGGAAGTATCTGTGTACTTCGTGCTGACCATGTATCTACTGCAGTCTGCTCTGAAACTCCAATGCAGTTTTTTAAAATCGTTCAAGTGTGCAACAGCACATGTGATAGATCTAAGTTATCCATGTAAAAGGATGCTCGTAATAGTTCTTCCGCATGTACAGGCAATGAATGCACATTGCAGCACTGATCTGATATGCCGCCAAACAGTATCGCAAGCCTGCGTAGTTCTGCCAAAAATACATCGACCGTTTCACCTAGTTGAAGGCAGCATGCTGGAAACTGCTTCCATGCAGTGAAGGGATCCAAAGCAAAGGCTGTGTACAGCGTTTTTTTACACAAGGAAAATCTGCACACGTTCCCTCACTTAATTGCACTTGCGCAGTATACATGCTGCCTGATAAGCACATTGGAATGACACTCTCTATGCGTTTCACCCTACTTAGGTTTCTCCAGCCACTCCACTATTGACTGTCCAAATTCACTGCCATCAAATACTGGTATGGACTTTGGGTCAAAGTCCATAATGGCCAAAATAGCTTGTTGCTTTGCAAGGAAAGGGAGAATCCCAAAAAAATATCATACGTGGCAGCAAGGTCTCAAACAATTTCATTCATGCGACCAATACAATCCTGAAAAATTCCATCAGTGTGAACTCTAACACCTCCAAGAATTCGACACGACACAATCCCGACCAACACAGTCAATTTGACGCAATACGATCCCAAACAACTTTGTCGATGTGAACCTGAATACTTCCGATGGTTCGACACAACACAATCTCGAACAACTCTGTCGATTCGACACAAAATGATCCTGAACAACTCCATTGATTCGAATCTGAACACCTCCAACGTTTTGACAGGATCCGAAACACAATAACTCAACATGACACGTTACCAGAGCAATCTCGAGAGTTACTCGCCAAATGACTGTTATCGGCTTTTTTTTTTTATAGTTTTTGAACGAACTCATTTTCACCATAAGAAGGCCCGACTTAGACATTGGCATACAGTTTCTTGAGTGCTTCTGCACATGCTCGTCACAATCTTTCTTAGTAATTTCCAACACACTCCTCACCAAAAAAAAAATAAAAATCCACTACTTGTTAATTTTTATCGAAGATATATTTCTGAAAAATTTTCTCAGTCAGGAAACTTATTATCTTCAGCTACAAAAGAAAAAGATAAACTTTTTATTGTTAAACAATAAATCCTGTGTGCTATGATCATTTAGCAACATCATCATTCCATGATCAGAATGTAGTATCTGTTCTGATGCTCTACTTCGCCTTTTCGGTCCTCAGTCGGTGGAGGAGAGGTCCTTCATGACTGAGACAATTTTTATTTTAATTTTTGTTCCTATCCAGTATGTCTCTTTTTGATTAGCTGGATTTTCCCTACATAAAACCCGACCTTGTGTCTAACTCTGCCCTCGTGTGGAGGCAAATAAATAGAAACATCATCACTCCATGGAATAAGCCTTTTCTTTTTTCCTCTTAAAATCATGGGTAAGTCTGCATGATAATTTCTAACATTTTAGTTTTTGTGAGATATAAAAAGTTGCCTTTAAATAATATTGGAATTTCTCCAATTACAACGAAGACAACACTTTGATAGGAAACATTTATTGATAAAGAAAATGGAACAATAAATAAACAAAACAATCAAGCTTCGGTAAGTTTCATGAATAAATATTTATTTTCTTTTGTAAAATAATGTATAGCATCAAATTATTTTTTTTTCTTTTGGCATTTTTTTTTTTTTTTAAGAAATGTTAATCTTTAAAGAATTGGCGGTGGAGGCGATAAAAAAACAACAAACAAGAAAAGGGTAAAAAAAATTAAAAAAAAGAAAAAATATACAATAAATAAATGTTACCATAACCAATAAAAGTTACTTTTGTACTTACCTGGCTCATGTTTATTTTGTTTTAAGTAGTTTTAAAGGCTGTTTTTTAATCTCAAATATTCAGTTTTTATCAGCGGTTTTACAAGCAAGATGTCGGCAGGTTTGTTTAACCATGAAGAACACTGTAGGGCGACATCTTGTTTACAAAATCGCTCATAAAAACCGATTATTTCAAATTTAAGAATGTAGAGAAAAGCGTAACTTACTTGGCTAGCGTGTGTGTGTGCGTGTGTGTGTTTAAAAGGTTCGGTTTAGCACACAAAAAAATGGCGACACATAGTTGGTTTATGGTTGACGGTCACTGGGCGACACCGTTTCTATACAAATGACACAGGTGATTAAAAACACGCATAAAACAAACAGATAAATTAGTTGGAAGAAGGCCTGTGCTACATACATAGTTGTGTGCAAGTCAGGTTGAAAGAGTGTTGGAAATTTTGAGAACAGTGTGTCGAATTTACCCGTGAAATTGTTAATTTAAATATAAGCTATTTCGGCTTTGATAAGCGATAATTTTTTAAAAAAATGGACAGATTCGAGATTCACTTAATACCAGAGTTTAATGGATTTCTCGCTGAGCTGTCTGTAGTAAAATGGGTTGAGAAAGCTGAGCATATTTGTAAACTGTGCAAAATAAAAGAACCAGCATTAGTCATTCTGTTGAGGGTAATCGGAGGGGCCTAGGCAGTATGCCAACAACTCAGGGATGAACCAGACTGGGATTGAATTAAGCAGAGCTTGTATACACCGTTTTGTATGGATCCTTTTACTGCATTGGGACCTAGCCGGCAACTTCACAAGAAAATGGTTGGCGTGTACTTAGATGATTTACGGAAGTTATCTGTACCACTTGGTGGGGTCAATGACAAAATATATATGTGCCTTTTTAGTAGGCTTATCTGAAAATGTCAGACAGTTGCGAGCATCGTCACGAATTAACGAATTAACTACGGATGAGTTGTTGGCCCGAATTCGAAACATCCTTAAGGAACTGGAACGAATTGCAGAAGCAGCCAGCATTTTTCGTGTAGCACTTGAACTTCATGGAGACAATGTGGATTCCCTCCAGGTAGTGATAAGTGCTATAAGTATGGGGAGCCTAAGGAGTGCAGGAATTGAAGTAATATGAGGAGTGTTTATCCACAAACACACAGAACAGTATGATGTTATCACTGCAATAAGGTGGGGCACATATCTCTCAACTGTTCACGAAACGAAGTTGGGGACAAAGTATTGTTGCCACTCTTGCCAAACAATAAACAGAATTGATGTCAAAATTGGTGATGTGTTCGGCACTTGTAGACATGGGATATTCCCAAATTCCAAATAATTAGCCCAAATCGCTGTTAGATGTGGAGGAAACAACAAGTGAGTGTTATGATCATCAGTGGCTTATCCCAAGCATGTTGTGGTATAGGGACTGTCACAATCTACTTGAAATGGTGATACAGCTGAAGTTTACGTTTTGTTAATGCAAGAAAAAACCCTTGGCTACGATCTGTTAATTTGAATTGACGCAATATGAGCACTGGGAGGCGTCATGATCCCAGCAGCTGGAGGTGTAACACTTGATAGAGGGAAAGAAGTTTATGCAGCCATTTCTATTGAGGAAAAGGACTTCTATGCTACGTTTGACAACAAAGAAAGGGCCTGGACTGCAAGGTGGAAGTGGACCATGAGTGAGGCGCCAGATCGGCTGTGCAATACTATTTCAGAGTATACAATACAAAATTATACAAGAATCGGGTTGTATATTGAAAAGAGCTTCAAACACGGATTGATAACAGTTGGTTAATACCATACGCATAGGAACGTCTAGGATCAATCAAAAAGACAAAATTCGACCCGTAGATGCGTCCTTTTAACAACCCTTATATTTCTCGTTATTTGGGTTCGTTTTGACCAGGTTGTAGACATGGTGAACCTTGTCTTCTGTGTTACAATCACTGATATGAATCCTCGCACTTGTCCTGTTCTGTTGAAGGCGGGGGTTGCAGAAAGCATAATTGCTTCCTGGAGAATTACAGCAGAAAGAGGAACGAACTTAAAAAAAAAAAAAAAAACATTCACGTGGCGTTCAGTGGAGATTCTAAAAAATAACCTGCGATTAGTTCTTTGTCATCCAATCACAGGGCATGTAACAAACATCCCCGTAATAATTTCAATAATAATTAACTTAATAACTGCTGAATGGTGCTGACAGACATTTTCTTTAAAGGTAAAAGTTCAGTTTTTTTTTTCAAGTCAATTTTATCAAAAATCTATAAAAAAAACTAAACACTAAAGGAGATTATTCAATCAATTAAACTTACTTTTCTATTGTATACAGCATAAGCACATTGACACACCGGTTCTTGTCAGATCACTGAAGTTAAGCAACAATGAGCCTGGCCAGTAGTAGATGGGCGATCATTTGGGAATACTAGGCGCTGTATGTGCTCTCTCCACTTATCTCAGCATTGTCCTGAACTTATATATACTTGCAACTGGAATTAAAACAGTGTCAACACAGGAGAGGTGTGGATGGAGATTGCGCAATTCTTGCCTCAATAATTTCATGTGCAGGGCCCTTCAGTGGGTATCCATAATTTGACAAGACTAAAGAGAGCCGTTTTTTTTTCTATTGTGAAGTTGATCTCATAAATAACAAATCTGTTCTACAGGCAATACAATATTATATAATATTCTAACGCTAAATCATAAGGACCCGCCAAAAAAACTGCATTCTTTCCTTGCTAACTTGGATACTGAAGGCATTGGATGCAGCCAAATAGGTTGCTATCTAGGTATGTCTTAGTGGCTTAGTTGCTGTTGTATGGTTCTGTTTAATCTTTAAAGGTCCACTTTCACATGCTTTACCTTTTTTCAAAGAAGGAATTAGTTTATTGCTAATCGCCTGAAATATCCTCTCTTCTTATTGCAATCAGACTAGACTCCAAGAACAACTCTTTCTCTTTGCATGGATTGTAATAGTAGTAGTCGTATAGACTCCCAGAACATCATTAACAGAGTAAATTATATTTATTTAAGCATTACTCGTTCATCTCTCTCATTGTTGACTCTGGCAATACATGTTCTTTATTGATTGTGTTGGGACATTAAGATAGTTTGTCCTTTAGTAACTATGCCTGTTGGGGGTTCGTCCCTTAATGCATAATGTTTCATATATCGCTTTAAAGCACCTGACGCAATTCTCTACCTCTATAAGAGCCAGGTACATCTTAAGATAGAATATTGCTGCCATATCTAGGGAGGTTCTGCTTGAAGTATTCTTTCTTGACTTGAAAGAGATATTGATAGCCTCTCCCTACTGTATTGTTATGTTCATGGTAAGTGTTCGACATAGCTCCAGACTCTGGTTCTCCTCCTTAAAAAGATTTACAGCAAGAACTCGTCTAACTGCAACAATAATGATGAACTTTCCTTTCTCTTTCTATCTCTTTACTAAAAACTAAATGAAACTTCCATCAACAAAGTTTCTTTCCTAGAACACCTCATCTGTGGAACAAAATAGGGCCGTATTCAAGTCTAATGCAAACAAATACTTGTTGAGCAGTTCTCTTGAATAATCTTTTGCCTACTCCACACATTGTGTCTTTGTTTGCTCGGAACAAGGAGACATTAACCCTTTTTTTTTTACAAAGGAGTCACCACTTATCAAGACCCAGAGGCCACTCGAGGAAAAAGTTAGTTAGAAGAAAAACTTAATAACTTGGAATGAGATCTTGCATAATAGAAGAAAGCTATTCTTATTGTTTGGATTCATCGGACTACTGTTCTCATCTTAAGTGTGATTTCCACAATGTTTCGGTCGACATTTTTCGGTCGCCCACACTGAGGATTGAACCTTCAACTATCAGGAGAATATCACTTTTTACAATTGATTTTTCCAAGTACTCTAACCACTGGGTCCTTGGAAAAATCAGTTGTAAAAAGTGATATTCTCCTGAAGGTTGAAGGTTCAATCTTCAGTGTGGGCGACTGAAAAATACAATTGTAAATTGCTTAGGATCATGGCTGACGGAACAAGAGCACACTACCCCCATGAAGTAACTAAAGGGTTCCACTCAAAATTCCATCCAAATTCCCAAGTTCGACAAGTTACACCTGAAGAAGGTCGGAGGTTACATCGACCGAAGCGTTGTGAAAATCACAAAGACGAGAACAGTAGTCCGGTCAATCCAAATAATACTAATAACGAATCCTCATCTCAAAAATTCAGAAACGTCAGTAGGCATTCAATTCTTTTTAAAAAAAAGATTCTTACCATAAATTAATTAAAGAGAACAGTAGTCCAAAAGATAACATGGTTTGAGTTTTGCATATGAAACCACATTTACATGCAGCCTCGCGATATTTGAACGACTTATTTAGAGATCTTAACATTCGTTGGCCTTTGACTCATTCGACACCAATATGTGTGAACAAAATTTAACATGTACGCAGTCTGCTAGAAAAAAAAATGTCACCAAATTACAGTGGGTTAAATTCACCCAAAACTTTTCTATTCTGGTGTAGTTTGTTTGTGTGTGTTATATAATTCAAATGTTGTTGCAAAAAAAATAATTATATATATATATATATCAAAAACAGCTAAATAGAAAAAGATAAACGAAAACAAAGCAATTAAGTAATTAAGAATAGCTTGTGAAAATGTTTAAAATTTAAATTATAATTATGTAATCAAAAATTACTTATTTTAAAATTGTTAAAAATTAAAATTTAGTAACAAAAAATTGCTTGTTGTGAAAATGTTAAAAATTTGAATTAAGTAACAAAAAATTGCTTGTAAAAATATTAAAAATTTAAATGAAGTAACTAAGAATTGCTTGCTATGAAAATGTTAACAATTTAAATAAAGTAACAAAAAATTGCTTGTTGTAAAAATTTAAATTAAGTAATTAAAATTACTTTTTGTGAAAATGTAAAAAATTTAAACTCAGTAAAAATTGCTTGTTTTAAAACTGTTACAAATTTAAATTAAGTAACTAAAAATTGCTTGTTGGGAAAATGTTAAAAATTAAAATTAAGTAACTAAGAATCGCTTGTTGTGTAAACGTTAAAAAATTTGTGTAAACGTTAAAGAATCTAAATTAAGTAGCTACAATTACTTGGTGTAAAAATGTTAATTAAACATTAATTAAATAACTAAACATTGCTTGTTGGAAAAATGTTAAAAAAATTTTTAATTGCTTGTTGGAAAAATGTTAAAAAAATTTTAAATTGCTTGTTAGAAAAATGTTAAAAAATCGAAAAATTGCTTGTTGGAAAAATGTTAAAAAATTAAAAAATTGCTTGTTGGAAAAATGTTAAAAAATTGAAAAATTGCTTGTTGGAAAAATGTTAAAAAATTGAAAAATTGCTTGTTGGAAAAATGTTAAAAATTTAAATTCTATCAAAAGTGTGAGAATATTAATATCTGGAGTTGTTTATAGACATTCACAAAAAAAACAAAAAAAAAAAAAACTTAGAAATAATCTCCATTTAAAATAATCTGGTTTATCATGGCTTATCTCAAATGGATAATCCTTGCTTTAGGGGAGAGAGAGATGAGACGGTGTGAGAAACGGATTAGCACTTTTATTTGTTTGTCTGAAGTTTGTAAAATATTTTCTACTTAATTTTTATCATTTATGTTTATACATTCATGGTCTCTTTTCAGTCTCGAGAGACAATGAATACCTCAGCAAGGCTGTCTGTATGGCGAGTTTAGAGTGAAGCAAGGGCTGTGTAATCACCAACCCACCTACCCTGAAGTGATATGGCAAGGACGTTCATGACTGAAAAAAAGTCTGAGATAAGCAGAGAAAATAAAAAGTAAAGTAACATTAGTTTAGGCAACTTTGAACCATTAATAAAATAAAAATAAAAATGCGTAAATAATCCCGCAGTAAATATTTGCTGCTGCACTACAATGTGGCTGTAAAATTATGGAATCGTATAGGACCCTGCAATTATGTGTAAAATGCAGAGACTATATATTATTTACGCATTATTATTTTATTTTAATTAATAACTCAGTTACTCTGGGCGGCCAAAGTCACCCCAGCTTACGATAGTCGATCATTGTCAAGGGCAACCCAAAGATTCCTTTTTTATTGGCTGCTAAATCTAGATATAGAGGAAGGCGGCACTCCTTTCCAAGGATTACTCCACTTATCATTGATTCTCAGCTTATAATTCTCAGTGTTTAACTAGAGGGAATCAAGTATCATTTTTGAGTTATTGCTATGAAGTGACCGAAGATTGAATTTCAGACTTTTGGCATACGCTCTAAACATTATACTAATGAGCTAAGTAGAGAAAATTAGTGTTATTACCAAATTTTGCACAACCAAAACTCGAGAGTCTAATCTATCCTACTATTGAATTCATAGCTGGAGGAAGGGTATATGGATTCATACCTGTCTAGGGGTATTAATTAGTGATGCAACAGTTCCAATATTTTTCCTGATTCTGATACAATTACTGATTCTGTTCTAAGTTCCCGATTCCAATACAACTACCGATTCTGATTATTTTATTAGTCCCCCGATTTATCGGAGAGAGACCTATGTTTTCAGTGGCACCCATGCTTGTGTGCGTCCGTTAGTCTGGACTATTGCAAGATAACTATCCATTAGTTTTTGCTGAAATTTTGCCACAAATTGTATTTCATTAAATAGATGTGCACAGTAAAAAATCATTTTTTTACAAAAATTCCCGTTGCACCCCCAGAGCCTCAAAAGAGGCCAAAAATACCCCCAAATTGCCAAAAATTACACATTTTGCTCAATAACTTTGGATCCACCCATTAGAATTTTTTAAAACTTGGCCAAAATGTGGAGCCAATTGTGAAAGTATGGGTGACCCTGGCAAAATTCTGGTTCAGTGCTCTAAACGCCCATTTTTGTGGCTCTTTCTTCATATTTCTCAACAAAAACTTGATATGTCTGACTATATAGTGGTTTTTCACGGTAATCAACTCAAATATACATGTGTTAAGGCCTGAAACTGCACTGTTATCCATTTACACTGGGATTCAGCATCCCTCAAAAATGCCCCAAAATGGCTCAAAATTATACTTTTTGCCCCCATAGCGTTTGATCCATCCTTTAGATTTTTCTGAAACTTGGCCAAAATGTGGAGGCCATTGTTCTTAATATAAATTCAGTATGGGTGACCCTGGCAAAATTCTGGTTCGCATCCCTCTGGGACTTTTAGGGCTAAAAAAATCTTGCCTTTTTGAAGCTCTTTTTTCATATTACTCAAGAACTTGGTATGTATGTCTATACAGCAGTTTTCCATGGTGCTGAATTCAAATATACATGTCTTAAGGCATGAAACTGCATCGTTTGTCCATTTTCACTGAGACTCGGCATTCCTAGGAGCTCAAAAGTGGTTTCAAATGCCCCAAAATTGCAAAAAATTACACTTTTTACCCCATATCTTTTGCCCCATTCATTAGATTTTTCTGAAACTTGGCGAAAATGTGACGGCAACTTCTCACATTCATCATTTCTTCATTGTTTTTTGTGGCATAATCTCACATGCAGCACAAGAGAGGAACCACACATGCGCGGCTTGTTCAAAATTTTAAATATGTAACTATAGAGTTGTTGTTTTTAATTTTTAGATTACCGTAAAAACCCATGTAAT